>NW_022475273.1:0-306392 GCF_009193585.1 Aspergillus caelatus
AAAACCAGTCCTTCCTGCCACCCCCAGCGGGACGTTGTACTGTCCCTAACGGGACCCCAGCCCACCCACCGTACAACGTCTGACTGGGTCCACCACCTCCAACGACCGATTTACTCGTCGATCGTTTTGAGGCTCGCAACCGGGCTTGGGAGGGGCCGGCTGTCTTTAACGTGACTATAGACCCTCTGTTAGAAGGTCTGTTCTTTCAACCCGAATCTCAGGGAGGGTCAACTTACCAGCTTGGAGGCTTGGTTACCTCCTTGTGGCGCCCCCCGAAGCGCGGTATGCGAGCCACGGTTGCTTCTTCTTGGGCAAGCTGGGCCCGCATAGCAACCGCCATTTCCTGGCGCCATTGTCTTCTGTCGCGCCGGATTTGGAGGTGGTGGATGTGGCGACGCAGGCATATAACGACCCACGCCGCCACAGGGACACCTAGGCCGAGGCCTAGGCCAATAGAAAGCCCGAAGGCCACGGACGATGTGTGTGCCGTTTGGTCGGCACCGATTGGAAGGGCCTGGCAGCCCTCGAAGAGAACTGCCAGGAGGCAGAGGAGGAGGAAGAAGAAGAAGAAGAAGAAGAAGAAGGTGTTCATTTTTATGAACGTTTGTTTGGTTGTGTGTGTGTGTGTGTATGTGTGTGTGTGTGTATGTGTGTGTGTGTGTGTGTGTGTGTGTGTGTGTGTGTGTGTGTGGCTTGTTTGGTAGGCCTTACTGGCAGGAAGAATTGGCTTTGATGGAAATGCTTTTTGATTGAGAAGACTAAAGTACATGTAAGAGTTCAGAAGTGAGGCGGAAGTGAGAGAAACCCAAGGTGGCGAAATGTGCCGTACAGTTCGTCATAATAGTAAAGTCATAGGTGGCAGTGCATCCGCTACCAAACTCCCAAGCGTCCGTGGGGTCGAGCTCTCGGCCGGTATTCCTTAGGCCAATATACCAACATTGTTATGTTCAGATATACTGCTCGGGCTTCTGGTGCGATGGTGTTGTAGTGTTCCGCGGAGGTGTGGTAAAAGCGCACGTACGGCAACTACCCTGTGGCCCATCGCTCCTTCCATCTCATTTCATATACTGACCGAACCTACCTCCGCGAAGCCTGTAGGGTCTGATGCCAGTTAGACCTAACATTCAAAGACAGCCACCTTCTATGGTTGACTCACCTGTAGTCGAACAGGTCAATTCGACTCATCCATTTATCCTCTTCTTGCAATAGCTCTGTTTCAGGAAGCTGTTCTTGTCCGTGATCCTTCCATTAGGAGCCGCTCTATCCTCATTCTGCACAATGACATCTAAGGATAGAACCCAACGGGTATAGATTGGGTCAGTACCAAACCAATTGATTCGTTTCATCTGATCAAAGCTCCTTCTCAGCTAGCGTAGAACGTGTCCTTGTCAGTATCTCAGTCTCTCATATGGAATTATTCTGTACTCTGTATTGAGTACGCAGTGACTGGGCCACCTACCCTCCGGACTCCTTATATCAACGAAAGCGAGCCATTCGGGGTCGGCCGACGAACTGCGTGTTGATTCCATCATGGCAGAGGCCAGTTGCTCAATGGATAACAGAAAGTCCAAGAGGATATGGATCCGGACTAAGACCAACATCTTGAATTATGTTTAGCAGGTCGGAACGCGTCGGGCGCGTTGCTAAACATGACACACACTCTGGTGAGGAGACAATGTGGGAGCATGCAGTCGATTCTTCTTCCTCTTCTGACAGCTGTAATCCGAGTGCATACCCAGACCAGAGAGAAAGGGAGAAAGGAAAAGGAAGAAGACGCACCTCTACCTCTCGAATGCCTCGGTCCCGACGCGTAATTTTGTCACGCTACCCAGTCTGAGAATGGTCCTGCAGTAATATCCATGGTGGTATTCGTCAAGGAGGAATTTTAGGCATGTCGAAACGCATAATCTCTCCGTGGCAGCCTGTATAATCTTGAAAGTATCTTTGACCCCCAGAATACAAGATTCCACTGACACATCCATCGTTGACCATGATGCTCTGGGAGGCATAGATCTCCATGAGTGAACAGAATTTGGCACTGCTCTAGGACAGCACGCCGGCCAGGTAAGTTGGTGAAACAGCCCTGGAGCCTTACATGAACTCCTTTACATATGTTGTGTAATATCAGACTAATGTCGAGGTCATATTAAACTATAACTAAGCGTTCCTGAGCTTACTAAGTAACCCTAAAGTGGATCTGACACCCGCGCTATAACACGTGCTCACGTGATCCATTTTTATCTCCGCCGAAAGCTTGCCGGTACGTCAATCAGATACTTCCGCGACGGTTCGAAGGAAAACTCACCATTTCTGGGTTCCTTCCCTCGGCTACTAGTGTACTATGATCGCGGTTACCTATCTAACATAACTAAATCTCATCTATTTCAATTTTCCATTCCCCGCTTCCTCCAGATCAAATCACCATGCCACCTCCGCTACCTTCCCACCACCGCGGTATGACCGCAAACCCCCTCAAACCCAGCCGTTACCGACCTGGAAAACCGATTGCCGAAGATCCCTCGTCATCTGAGGAGGAGGAAGAAGATGATGAGGAAGAACAGATCAAGGAGCAGGAACGACGCAGGTTGGAACAACAGCGGAAGCAGCGGGCGCAGGCACCGAAGGCGACTTCTTTCCCCAGCGGGAACATCACGAAGGGGGTAAAGAATGTGCAAATAGAAGAGGATGAAGATGAGGAAGGCTTCGTTACTGAGGAAGAGGATGAAGAGCCTAAACCCGCCCCCCGTGTTGCTGGCGACAAAGGGGGTGCTGCGGCTGCAGCTCCTGTTCAAGCAGCGGGTGAACCGGTGAGCAAAGCAGAAAGTGAGGAGGAGGAGGAAGAGGAGGAAGAGAGCTCCGAAGAAGAGAGTAGTTCGGAGGAGGAGACGCCGAGGAGGGTTCTTCTACGGCCTACGTTTATTAAAAAGGACAAGCGCAACATTGCAGCAAATCAGACACAGACCGGGCAAGGAGCAGCACCTAATACAGCCGCTGCGGATTCAGTTGCGGAGGCAGAGGCCCGCAGAGCGCAGCGACAAGAGAAGGCCGATATGTTGGTGCGCGAGCAGTTGGAGAAAGATGCAATCGCCCGGAGCACTGCAAACAAGCAGTGGGATGACGATGAATTAGAGGCAGTTGAAGAAAGTGGTATTGATGACAAGGATGGAGTAGACCCCGAAGCCGAATATGCCGCCTGGAAACTCCGCGAACTCAAGCGCGTCAAGCGAGAACGTGAGGCAATCGAGGCCGCCGAGAAGGAGCGCGAAGAGATCGAGCGTCGTCGGAACTTGACAGCAGAGGAGCGTGAACGCGAAGACCGCGAATTCATTGCCAAACAGCAAGAAGAGAAGGAAGCTACTCGAGGACAGGGTGGATTTATGCAGCGCTACTTTCACAAGGGTGCCTTCTTCCGCGACGACCTGGAGAAGGAAGGATTGGACCGGAGAGAGCTCATGGGTGCTAGATTTGTGGACGATGTATCACGCGAAACTTTGCCTGAGTACATGCAGATTCGAGATATGACAAAACTTGGAAAGAAGGGTCGGACACGATACAAGGATCTGAAAACGGAAGATACAGGACGCTTCGGTGATGGCTTTGATAATAGACGTCGTCGCGACGCTCCGGTTGGCGTCAGGGATGAACGATTCCTGCCAGATCGGCCAGATGACCGACCAAAGGGGCCTAC
The DNA here is from genome assembly GCF_009193585.1 of Aspergillus caelatus. Lineage (NCBI taxonomy): Eukaryota > Fungi > Ascomycota > Eurotiomycetes > Eurotiales > Aspergillaceae > Aspergillus > Aspergillus caelatus. The sequence goes on from NW_022475273.1 coordinate 3,689, forward strand.
GGGAGCCAATGCTGGTCCAGTGCGCGAGAGACGGAGGTCGAGATCCAGGTCATACTCACCAAGACGGGACCGACGAACTAACAGAAAGGAACGTCGTGAAAGTCCCGACCGGGACCGTTCCAGAGATCGGTACCGCCCTGACTCGAGCAATCGCAGGAAACGAAGCCCTTCTCCGTATGACGATCGCGAAAAGCGCAGACGGATGAGAAGTGTTTCGTAAAGAAGCAACAGAAAAAGTGCAAATAGAATCATTTTATTCCTATTGGCGTTGTGGGTATCTTGAAAGCATGGGCGGGTTAGGGTTATGACGCTTTGCATTGAGAAACCAATGTTTTTTTTTCTTGCCTTTCCTCCTGTATTTAATGAGGCCGCACCAGGGGAGACATAAATTATACCAGTTCGCCTTCTGGTCGTAACTTGGCCAAATGATCAATTGGACATCTGCCTAGGCACAAATGTGTAGCACGATGTCACCAGCTTGCTCAAAAATCTTCCCTCTGCATAAACATGAACACCGTAGCCGTAGTTGACCGCATTGAGTATGTCATTGTCCCGTTCCAAACGTCGAATAGTAGAACCTAACACGAAGCATAGTCGACGAATTGATAACCTTACCACCCTTTATCATAACCGACGTCCAGTTTGATCATAATAGCCAGTCAGAAGTAGCAATCAGTCAAGGATCCGTGTCCTAATTCAGGTTGTGTGTGTTGCAGCGAGTTTATTTGATGCCCGCCCTTTCCAGTACCTTCTCCCTCTCCATAACACTCTCACCAAAGCGCACTAAGAAGATCGTCCGACCAGGCCACATCTCCGTTGGTTGATTGTGAGCCGTAACCTTGGCCTCGAAGCCACAACCGTCACAGACACCCTCAATGATTCCCGCCACGAAAGCCGCACAGTTAAGCATGCTCATTTCCTTGGGTACGCTGATGTATGTGTTTACAAGCGGGTCATTATCCGTAATCATATATTCGTTGGGTGTGTCGGGAGACACAGAGTGCTCGAGAGCATCTGCCGGGCGATTGAAAAGCAGTCGCCAGAGGGGACCGTGGATGAGATGGAGCAAGGGCAGGATACGGAGGGGTCGATTAGGTGGAGCGGCAGAAGTCGACGAGCTAGATAAAGACGATGAGGTTGAGCTGGATATGGTTCGGTAGTAGAGTAGATCAAGAAGACGGAGTCCCAGAGGGTATCCTTGTTCATTCAATCTGAAGCTCGTTTCAGCACAAGATAGACCGCAACACAACACTTCCCCTTATGGGACTTACCGTTTCTCCAGGTCCTGAATGCCCGTTACCCTCCTCTGGGCATATGTGACCATCTCCGCAAAGAGAAAGGCGAAACTTGCCCGGCTGAGTTCCGCATTTCGACTGCGATTCAGATGTCTGTCATAGATGGTTTTCCGGTTCGACGGGACGCGCAACCCGGTATTTGCGATGTGCTGAATCTGCTGCGGTGGCTGCTGCTGCTGCTGCTTGTCGCTAGCGTTTGACTGGTTTGGGGCGCTGTTGCTGACGGACATCATAGCGGAATGTCGGGCGGGGTGTGCCATGTTTGGAAATGACTTCGTTGGTTGTTCTGATAGATTGCACTAGTAGTGATTGATGGAAGTTATATTTCAAGTGATGGATAGTGCTTCATGGTGATTAAACTCTAATATGTCAATGAAAAGAAGTGTCGACTGATATCAATTCCACAGAGACCCGCGGGGTTTAGTAAAAAGGCGCACATGTGCTGGAATAGCTGGTCCATACAACATACACTTGGTGATAGGTTGTTGTTCCTCCGTATCGGGCAGCGGTTTGGAGTTCTTACGGCGGAACACACAGACATGCAATGCAGTTTCAAGGACCACACCATTCAGTATAGTTAATACAGTACTTGATATTCTAGATCGTGCCCACCGAGATTCATGAATTCCTCGTGAACTACGAACCATACAGTAGCAAAAACTCCTACAACTACAAAAAAGACGTCTACACGGGGTACGCAGAAGATAAAATTCATAAAACAAATTGTATTCTTCATTGATAATCTAAATGGATATTGTCCCTAGAATTTACGCAATCTCGGAGACAATCCTTCTTCCAAAGACCTTCTGATAAGATCCTTCCAGTTGTGATGTCAATTGGTCAAGAGCTACCTATACTAAGCGTATGTCGTTAGCATGTATTGTAACAGAACTATGATGCTCAATCATATCGTATCGATGATCAACAATGTCAGACATCCAAGGAAGTATTGCGCACAGAGCACGTCTGGTATGGGTTCATAGCGACGGCTAGCGTGGAAACTGCGAATGTGGGAAAATTTTTCATCATAAGAGCCCAAGGGCCTCTTGGTCGTTCGAAGATACAAAAGAGAAAGCAATTGCTAAAACTCACCTAGTTAGTGCGAACAATTGAAAGGCGTATGGGAATTCTCGAATAGCATAACAATGCCATAGATTATAGCCAGTCAAATTTGGACTGAAAGTCACATTAGACTCCAGTTGAAGACCATTTGTTGTTGTCGTCGTTGAAGTTGTGTGGGAAGGAAAGAAATTTCGGAACGGGAGGGCTTTTTATAGTCGGCCTCAGGCTGCCGGGGAAACACTGCCGACCCATACGAAGCTTCTAGAGAATAGCAAAAATTGAATAGCACCTCCACAGCATGCGAGATCGAATGTTCGATTGGTTTTCGATTATTCATAGAATTGGTTGAGGTTCAATTCCAGGATATTATACACATATCTATCTTCAAAAAGAAATGCTGCATATGATACCGGTGAGATATATAGTTCTGCAAAATTCGTATGCTTCATCACAAGAACGCACATTGATTAAGACTCCAGGCAATGGATTATATGCATCCCCCGCGTAAGACAGACGCCACAAACAAGACCCCTTACCAAAATAATTATCGTCTATACTCCATGCAAAAAGATACAAGTCCAAGCTCTTCAATCATTCCTTGAGAGCCTTTTGCTTTTGCCTTGAATTCCAATTTAATGTCTTTGAAATACTGTGCACCCAATCATTATTGCGCCGATCTTGCGGTAACACATTTGCGAATGGGTACCGTGAGGCGGAAACAGTCACGTAGTCACCCGGGTGCAATTCAACTCTGTCGTGGATGTTAATTTCCGCTTCTCGCTTGATAGAATAGCTCGGGATGCACTCACCTTTCTCGGCCATCGAAGCTTGCCCACGAGCTGGTGCGTGCATCGTACGGCACGCCCATTCTTAGAACGATGGTGTCGGGCAGTATTATCGGTCGGAAAGACAGTGTATGTGCGCAGATCGCTGTGACCAGAATAACGGGGTTGTCAGGGTGGCACAGAGATCCTCCAGCGGCTAAGTTGTACGCGGTCGAGCCCGTAGGTGTAGCGATACAGACACCGTCTGCAAGCAGCGTGGTGAAATGCTCATCGTCGCCGAACAGCTCAATGGAGGACATTGCTGAGCAGTTGTTAGCAGGATATCATAGAACTATGTAGCAAGACTCTGTGAACATACTGGGATTTGGCCCCCGGTCGAGGACAACATCGTTTAAAATTTGAACAACTTTTTCCGGCTTGTGTGTTAACGTGCCTTCAACTTCTTCGCCGATCAGCTCTTCTACCAAATCTCGTTTCTTCGAGTGCGTTAATGATTCATCTCCTCGCCCATTACTCCTCATAATTGTGCATTCGAATCGTAACCTCAAGCTAACGGCAACACCGTCTTTGAAAGCGGACCCAAGCGTCTTCTGGTAGTCATTAAAATCGAACTTGGTTAGGAATCCCAATGATCCCAATGAGAAAGAGAGAACCGGCGGTACTACTTGCTGGAAGAGCCAGCTCGTATAAAGAACCGTCCCGTCACCACCCAGTGTAATGACGAAGTCAAAGAGATAGGCATTCTCGTACACAAACTTATTATCCCAGAACTTGAGCCGCCCTGCTGCGGAAGGTTCATCCCTCAGCAATTGAGAAGCACCGAAATCCGCAACCGCCTCCAGTCGTCTCTCCACGTAGACGTTATACTGCGTATCACGGTCTTTAGACAATAACCATTCCGTGACCTTCCTCGTAAACGCAATCACGCTATCATCGCCCGCTTTAGTCACCACAAAGACATTCTTGACAGACAGCTTGAGTTTGATGCTATCCAGCTTTTTAGACAACTTTCGTACATTCCATGCCATATCAGACAACTGCTTTTTCGTCAGCTGCCGTGACTCCACGATGGTCTCGGATTGCTTTGGCGTCCAGTCGTCCATATCGGTGACGGTGACGCCATCGTCATCTACGACGGTATCGTCGAAGCCAATTGCGTCGTCCAGCGCATCACGCCCAATTGGTGCATTCTTCGCTTGACCCGGGGGGCAAATCCATTCACCTGCGATCAGGGAATGTACGAAGCAGGCGGTCTTATCGTCTGCGCGGTCAAGGCGAGGCTTGCCTGGTTCATTCGCCATGACCAAGGACGACTTACGGCGGTGACTGCAATCCGGGGTAAGCACAACCTAGTGAAAGAAACATCGCGATGTTAATAATGCAATATGGAATTAAAGTGTCGTGTCAAATATACCTCTAATTTGTGGGAGTCCGTATCTCCACCTGCCCCTCCATGGCCCTTGAGACAAGTTAGCTACGGTTCTGATACGATCTGTAAATCGACAACCGTACAGCATTATCCCTAAACTGGCCTTGATCCATGATTCAACAGCCAAACTCAAATTTTTAAATTTGTATGTTCATATGTTGGGGGGAAAATCGCTGAGGTTTCATCAAAGTCGCAGCTTGAGCGACGTTTTGGTTGAAGTTCACGCCGCATTGGGCAAGTCGCGGCTATGACGTCGCTCCACAGCATCAGTGGGAACAATGCATCTCAGGTAGGTTACTAGGCTACGCCAGGCTTCACTGAAGATCATTATGAATGATAGTAGTTGACTCCAAGCAGACATAGTAAGAAAATCTTATTGATTAAATGTATATTTAATTTGATAATCGTAACAATCGAGTAGTAGGCATGTTCCCAACTAGACTATACCTAACGGTCGACTATCCCATGTATCTACGACCTCCCATCCCATGTTCTTCAGGCTATCTAAATCATGACTTGTCCTTGTGTGTAGGCTCTGGAGTGCATTCCTATCCTTGCCAAATCGCTCTGGATCCCCATGGCTACCAGACAAGCGGTTGTCCACTTGCTGTATCCTCTCCTTGAGCATATTCGTCCAGTGATTTGAGTTTTGCTCACAGGCAGAGAGAGCATAGGCAAACGAGAGCAACCGCCTCTTAGACTCCCATTGTGATGAGCATAGAATATGGTCCAGCCACATATAAACTCCTTCACAATGGGCATCCTCCTTCGCAGCCGATCCAGCAAACGCCAGCACATCGACCATAGCCTCCACAAGCGCCGCCAGGAAAGTAGGACATCCCTCAACGATGACCTGCAAGAAATAATCCCACCTGGAAAGCTCATCATCCATAGATGTTCCAAGCCTAGTAATAAGAAGTCAGCACACAAACCCCAAAACAAAACCATGAAAAAGAAAAAGAAAAAAGAAAAAGAAAAAGAAAAGAAAAGAAAAGAAAATAAAAGAAGAATTAACATACTTCCTCCCTCCAGCAACCAAAACCTCATCCTCCACCAAAACCCCTGAAACAGCAGCAGCCCCCTTCCCAGAGCTTTTACACACCGAAACCAACTGCGTCGCAACACCAGCCAAAACCTGGACCTTCCTCTTCTTCCGCAGCGGTTCCGACGCATCCGTCACTTGTGCCAGACAAGCTCTGGTAGCAGCCTTAACAGGCTCGATGTCATCGTCGACACCGTCCGGTGCAAAACCGGCGTTCAGATCAATCTTGGCCCAGTAGTAATCCCAGAGCCATTCGAGAGACCGTTGCGCGGCATTCCGCAGCACCGTCAACGACGGCAGTTCACGATGGGTTGCTTCATGTCGCAATTCGACGAATGAGGCAGGTAAGCCTAAATCAATGGCACGCTGGAACATAGTCTTGCGTTGGCCATGAAGTTTGGAGTCTACAAGACCCGTTACAAACCTGTATTCAATTAGAACTTCAACATTCTTTACAACTTCAAAACTAATATTTAAGGATTAAAAATATTTGTTGGGGATAAAAAGAAGAACTCACCGACAAAAAGCTGCCGAGTACGTCGCCCGTATCGAAAAGATCGAGTTTTTCCTCGCATCATCATGCAGAATAGCATCCGTCAGCAAAGCCGTAGCCTCCACGGGATGGGGCAGATTGCCCCTCAACTTCCAAGCCGCAACCTTTATACAAGAATTAGTACCGGATCATTTGAGTCGTATCGAATTGAAACCATATTATATACCGTAGCGCAGGCTCTAGACCGCATGTCCGGTCCATTGTATGTTGGCGGAGGATAAAATTGACTCCGCACTGTTTGTAATTCCGACTGTTCTTTCCATGGTGTGAAGATTACTTTTGACATTTTTGGGATTATATTATTAGCCTCTAGTAGATGAGGCTGATTTTTGTATTTAGTATTGGGGTTTTTAGATATTGTGATCAAGGGGGAATTTGGACTTTTTGTGGTCGGAGTTTCCAGTTTTTCCGGTCCGCGGTTCTGGCTGGGTCCCGTATCCCTAACTTATTTTACATAGAATACTGCGGACTGAGTGAAGAGAGTGTGTCAATGTGACGCTCGTTTGCTGCAACACTAAGTTGATGATGTCTAATACATGTGTTTCGATAATAGTTAATCAAGCCCGCACCCTTTGGGTATCCTTTCGTACATACAGAACGCCGTCGAAAGCCAAAACGCCACGCTATGCAATAGGTCATAGAAAAGATTTATACAGTGAAAAAAAAAAAAAGAAAAACAAAAAGAAAGAAACAAGAGAGAGAGAATGAACAAGTGTCATCAGGACGGCTAGATCCATCCGTATCCATAATTCATGCAAGGCTGACTTCCTAGGTTGAAGAGCTGCTGGGGTGCAGACATGGTCTGCTGTTCGATGTCATCATCATCAAAGAAGAATGACTTGTGCATCATGTTGGCCGTTGGGTTGGCCGGCTGTTTCTGGACTGGAGCAGAGCTGGAGGCGCTGGCATGTTCTGCGGTCTCTTGGTTGTCGTCTTCACTCTCGGCATCTTTGCTGTCATCTGCTTCATCCTCCGACGAGGGTGTGAAAGTCTCCTCCAGCTTGAGACCCTTCCCAGGCACCTCATGGAACGAGGTGTCCAGGAAAGGGTCAGGGTGATTGTAAAGACCCATTCCAACAAGTTCATCCCCAGGCTGTTCATCAGTGGTCGATTCATGCAGTGACTTGGAGGTACTGTCTGGATGCTGAATGGGAAGGAAGTCGGGTGTGGATGGTCCCGTCAAATAGCCCGACGACGGTGCACTTGCATATCCCGAAGCCTCAACATCTGCCGATGGAATGCTATTGTTCATAGACATCATGTCGAAGGGCCAGCTATCGGGCATTGGTTGAACCATGGTGGTCACGTTGGGTACACTGTTATCCCACGTGACCGGGTCGATCTGGGAGCCGCTCATGTCTAGGAAAGAGGACTGTTGCATCGATGCTGGGTCTGGCATGGCGGTAAAGGAGAATGCTTCCGTTGGTGCCGAGAACTCCGGTGAGGCATATAATGGCAGCATAGTTCCGTCTGCGAGTGTTGTTGGGGCTGGACCCATAGACTGAGTCGACGGAGCCATGACTCCAAAGTTTTCTGCGGCTGTTGTTTGAAAGTATGGCGGGGATGAATACGCAGCAGTTTCTAGTGATGCTGGATGCCAACTGATTGGGCGAGTTGCCGTTGCTCGCCTCCTTCTCAGAGCGGAAGCCAGGAGAGCAGGATTGACCTGAGTTTGATACGACTGAGCTTGGACTGGTTGATAGATTGGCGACCCATGTGATGCCGCTGCCCTCCATCTGCCAGTAGACGAGGGACTGTTGCCCGCACTCCGAGGCTTCATCACTCGACCCGTATGCCTCGGTCTAGGGAAAGCATACATCATGTCACGGAAGCTGGAAGACGGCATACAATGCTGGTCTGTCTGAAGCCAGTGGGAGTCCGGCTGAGAGACTTGGGGCTGGATATAATTGGCCATTGAAAGCAGTAGAAGATGGACAGTCACGGTGTATGTGAAGAAGAGGGAGGCTAGCGGTGGAGAGATAATCAGCTTGAGGTGTGAGGGTTGAAATGGTAGATGTAAACATACATATTTGTATGAAATGGAAGGGTGAAAGGGAGACCCGTGATAGAAAAGGGTTGGTAGGCTTATATGTAGGGAATATTATGTGTGGATAAGCCCCATGGGTGACTGCAGGAATGCAATATGCAAAGGATCAAAGGATCTGTAATAAAGATCGGGACTTTTCCATTCAAAGATGACACAGGGGGGTGTGAGGGTCACAAGGCTTCGAGGTAAGGTACGGAGGAAGTCAATACATAGGATCCATGGAGGGAAGGATGGATGTATGGATGTATGTATATGTATGAGACTAAAGGGTAGGTAGTAGTTAAAGTAACTTCTTACCCAAATAGTTCAAACACTTAATTATCCCTCGGTCAGTAAAATGGAAATTAAAAACGGAAAAGAAAAAAGGAAAAAAAAAAAAGATAGCAGGTAATACAAGTGGAACGCATTGCTTGATCTACCATCCGCCCCAGTTCCACGATCCCATTACTGAGGATGGATTAGCGGACGCATGTTGGGAATTTTAGCATGACATCCGACAACGTTGACACCCATCGAAAGAGGTTTAGCTGGTGGGTATTCAAGAAAGGATGGAAGGCAAGGAAGAGAAGTGATGATTCAGATGTGCCCATGCCACACGGTTGTTTGCTCCACTTTGACTCGGTGGTGGCTGTAGGGAATTTTAATTTTGAATTTTTTTAAATTATTTTTTAATTTAAAATCTTCAATTTGTACCCTCACATGGTCATCGTTTGGAAAGATGGGGACCTGGAACGACAATCCGTCTTTGACCCAGACACTTTGGACTTCCTCGGGATCCATGGTATTGGGATCCTGGGAATGAACGAATGGTTGGTCGTGGTGGAGAACCAAGAGTATTGAATAATGTTGACGGTGGATGATCAGACCCATTATTGGCGATAAAATGAATGAGTTTTAGTTTGGTTTGGGTTTTAATTTGAAAGTGACTCCAAAAGGGAATCGTCTACAATGCAAAGTGATTGGCGGGCCAGGCAGGGAACTGGAACTCGGCAGGGAAAACGAAGGAACCAGAAAAAGGACAGCTAAATGTGGTCTGGGACATGCCGAATCTAACCCAAACTTCAGTAGAGTGAGAGTGAGAGTGAGAGTGAGAGTGAAAGACTCAGTGAGAGAGCCCCATACCTGACTAAGTCTGGGGCTAAAACGGGGGGATTACGTATGGTATCCGTACAATACTACTTGACCCTTTTGCCTCCTGCCTAAGCATGTACATACATACGGTACTCACTTCCTCATTACCCTACTAACTCCGTCCTGACACTACTGTATGAATGCACGTACCTACAAAGAATATACTAAGGTATGTACCCTTGTAACTCCTCCCAAGCCTGATTTCTTGGTCTTCTTCCCCGTCATCAGTTACATTGGCAAACTTTCTTTCAAATCCTACTCTGGACTAGTCCCAATTCATTGGGACACTTTCTGTACTCTAGTAGTCGACTCATACATAGTACGGAGTATGTGCGCCAGCCAGGACCCAGACCGAGACCAACTGACGAGATCATCGTTTTTGACTAATAAGTAAATCATCTATTGACGACCTAACCAGTGATGAGCATACCAAGTGGACATACCGCCGGACCTCACCTACCCTTACTCAAGAACTTAAAAAGAGAAGAGGGGGGAAAGAACACCACAGAATGCGGTGTATTACGGAGTACGATAGAACGGTACTAGCCACGGTTTTTGATGGGTAAGGCAGAGGCACATACATACATACAGTTCTGACCCACGATCCGACCCGATCGTCAAAAAAGCCCCTGCGACTTCACTCCATTGCCCATTTTTGACCCCCTCCTCCTCCTACGCTCCTACTCCTCAGCCCGCTCAGCGTCCCCCCTTCGAGTCTACCCCCCGTTGATTGTCCCCACAAGTTCACCGTTTCCAACGCGTCACAAGTTACAACGCCGTTACGCAAGGGTTACAATAATGTGGACATGTTCCAGAGCCCTTGTCCTTCCTTTCGCATCCTTTCAGCCTTGACCTTTTTACTCAATTTTACCCTTAAGGTTTCAGAAACGGGAAAAGTTGCTTTGGTACAGTAAGGTAGTGTCTTACTCCTCGATATTGCGAATCCATACGTCCATTATCGTGTCCTTTAACATGATTTGACAAGACGAGAGAGATCACAACGGACGCGGCCATCTTCCGTTTCTCTCTTTCCCTCGTCATAGATCGACCCTTCGGCCTTGCCGGGCGCTTATCCCGCCATTCTTTATTCTTAGGTGCAGTACCACCCTGCTTGTTCCTAACCAACCGCTTCAATAATAGGTAATTAATCTCCCCTTTCATACACTCTCGGTCATGAGGCGACTATGACTCAGCTGGCACCATCAATCAATACCGAACAAGGGAATATAACACCTCTCTTATCCTTTTTGGTGGTGAATGAATATATATGTATAATAAAAATAAAGAAACAGTAATCACTTTTGGTGATACACATATCACTCGGAAGTTCTCAGTTGCCTCAATATTACCGGTTACAGTAAATGACACCTGACCGACCGGTTGGACCTGATAACGACGACGAGAATGAAGTTAATAATGCCTCAAATCTAGCCCTCGCTGCCTTCTGAATGTGGATGGTGGAGCACATGTTTCATAGCCATCGGCCGCGCACATACATTTCTCACAAGTTGGGTACATCGCCACTTCATAAACCCTACTACCATCGTCGGTGTGGAAAGAAGTGGGCAGAAAAAGAAAAACGACGGGAAGCTCGGCTAAGGGAAGTGAGATGACAACATCCAGGTCAAGGCAACACAAAATTTGCTCAGAAAACTCGAGACCGCCCGGAGTGGGGGGGAAGCTAAGGCACAGGATCTGTATCAGACTTGTGCCAGGCCAATGGCCGACGACTACGGTACGGGGTAATTGGCGCCAATAATGTATTATGACAAGTCTAACTGCACCACACACCGGACCGAATAGACAAATGGATTGGACAGTGCAGCTGAAGTTATGTACGTATGCGGGTATGTACTCCGTATGAAGTATGGAGTATCCATCCGCCCAGCCCAACACCATCACCACCAAGGAACGGAGGATTCCTCGTCGGTTACTGGAGACCATTTCCAGAACAAGGGACCTCTCTTAGTACGTACCGTACTAAGTCACTAGTGCAGTGGCTTCAAAGTAAGCTGACGCTGGCGGATATTAAATCACTTGTATACAGGGTACATACCTAGGGAACCCCCCTCCGTGCTTTAGAGTACTTGGCGAACTACGTTTCTACCACCTGGGAAAATAGACTAAACGTCATAGGCAGGAGAAGACTGAACAATCATCGACGGAAAAGGAGACGATCAATGGTCGCTTGTTCCTGGTCGCCTCTCTTAACTGAAAGGATCGACTCGGTACCTGTACTATCATGAAGCCCCCCATCACAAGTTAGTCAGCGACTAGACATGGAAATCCTCTCTCTCCCTTGCCCGAAGAAGCAACTCTCCGGCCATTTGAGATAGGCAACTTACCTAGCTTACTTCCCCGAACCCAGCAGGTCGGGGAGGACAATGCGTTGGAAACACTTCTGCGGTTCATTATGCTCTCTCCAATTTAATTTCTGTTCGTGGATCTTCATCTTTGCCATCTTCTTACTTGTAAAATTTTTTCTGGTCTGATTTCCTATCTTCTGTGCCAACTTGAACGACCGTTCCATCAATATTCAGCACACGGGACTGCAGATTCATCGACATCATCGAAAACGACTAATCGGACAATTGAGATCATCGTCTACCCGTCCTACAAATCAGAAGCCGGAGATTACAGGAGGAAGACCACCGGGACACATGTGCAGACCCACTTGACCGCAGGGGCTAGAAAAACAGAGAAAAAGAGAAGAACAAAAAATTCCAGAAGGTCAGGGGTCAAAATCTCCTATGATGGGCCTAAAGCCAGGCGAAGAGGGACCAAAAAAAAAATAAATAAAAAAGCGAGAGAGGCCCCACTTTTTCTTTTATTTTTTATTTTTTTTTTTCTTCCCTCTTTTCCTTTTTCACCTGTGTTCCCTATCTCCGTATGGACGGGAGCGAAGTCAAGGGCGAACAGGGATTCGACCAGGCAGGAGGTAAGCTAATGGATCCTTGGATTTGGGAACTCGCGGACGGATCCTTTTTAAGCCATGATCATGAAGCCAACTTACGTTGGTATGACTGCCGTCAATATTATTAATAATAATATTTTTTATTATTACAATTGTTACTACTACTCCTCTGCCTTTTTCCAGCCTGATGGTACCCTCTTCTTTCCTTTTTCTTGCTGACACGACTCCGTATCTGTCGATCTCTTTCCAACAAAGAATATCCCATTCCGTTTGCATACGAGGCGCGTACCCTTCTAGTGAGTGTGATGTTTCCTTTTATGCGAGCGGCAACTGGTATGACTCGCCATGATGTATATAACAATAACTTAAAAGAAAAGAAAAAGGATTACATAATATTAAAATAAAAATATCTTACTGAGAAGTCTCAAATTCCCACTGATAATCAAGATCAGTAAGCTCAAGCTCTGTTCCCAAAGATGGCAAGGGAAAAAAGGAAACTTAACCCCTCGCCACTTTTTGGTCACCCTTGCTACCGACTCCGGCTATACCAAACCACGGCAAAGACTGAAAGGACCTGTTCATACATGCCAGTTGAAAGACATGGCGGAGATTGATCTTGAACCTCCCTTTATCCTGGGAATTTACATATCAAATCTCATGGTCTTGACGGTGACAAAGAATGGAATGCTATAGTTAATATTAATAGTAGTCGTAGTAAGACAAAAGGTTCACCCATTATTACACCCAACTAATAAAACCGAACCCGGATAATTAATAATACAACTAATAATCCTGCGGAGTATAAAGCATAAATTAAGTACTATCTGCAATTGTCGTTAGGAATTGGATCTCTCCATCCGCCTAAAACTAATGTACCACGCTTAATCCAGCAACTTTTGGGGGGTGATGCGAAATGGCGGTCGCCGTCCGAGACAACAAACTAAACAACGCTTGGGTTTCGGAGAAAGTTTTCAGCCCATGTAGGGATCTTCAGACGAGGTTTTCACTTTCGTATTTTCTATAATTGCCGGTTTTATTGTTACTTACTATGTTGATCATGCTGGCTTAACTCAGCTTTGAATTTGGTTGGTGTCAATTTTACTTTGATTGTCCCGTTCTTAATTTTGAACGGTGTCCGTGCTTGTCCACCTGCTGTTCTCCGTATTTGTTAAGTTTTTTTTTTTTTTTTTTTTTTTACTTTGGCTTTTTACTTTTGATTTTTTCTTTTTCATCGAAACCTAACCTTGGTTTAGGCCCGAGCGCCTCTAAATTTCAATTCCCCACCAGAACAATAGAACACATTGGCGCTAATTAATTTGGCTTGCCTTAGTGGCATGTCATCAGCCCCTACTTTGGAGGTCCCCGTGGTAGGGAACAATCTGAATCTGATATCGACGATGCCACTCGGCGTCGTCATTGGCGGTTCGACCCCCTCTGGAGCAGCTCTCATGCGATGTTCGATTCTCGTCCACTGATCCCATCAAAACAGACCAGTTCTGGGCGTTTAAGCCTCATTCTGTAGTCATCCTGGGGAGAGACAATAACACTCACACAGCCACCTTCACTACAACGGGCTGAAAACAAGCGTAATCTCGAACAGGCTGCAGCCGAACAGGGAACCCAGTTTATCGGCAACGCGTGGATGTGACACGGCAGGCTCCTCCCGCCTAGCCCTTATGATGATGCTAGTAACCTGGGGCTTCATACAAGGGCAGCAAAAAAAAAAATTTAGCAACTAATTACACCGCACTCATTCATTGTGGGCTATCCTTCGATGCACTGCCGCGTGCCCAGGTCCCGGCGCCACAATGCCTGGCCCATATTGATCCAGTCAACTGTGCAGCACAGGCGAGCGTCCCATACGGAGGGGGGAAGTGGCTACTAACGTTACCGGAGTGGGTCGCAGGAAGATGCGGTGCGAGAGACCCGCGACGCCTCGCTTTGAGAAATTCCTTAGTAGCCCAGGCGACTAGATTACAATACTCCTATCGACTCGGACACTGCTTTCGATACAACAACAAAAAAGAAAAAAAAAGAAAAATGTCATCGAGCTGAGGAACTGGAAAAACAAAACTGCCTCTTCTGTACGCATCTGCAGGTGGCCATGAGTCAAATGGCCTACATACATGCGCCCTACCTGCATGCATGGAACCAGTGTAGGTGGGCTCCTTGTTCTGCCAATCAGGGCGGGAGGAGGGATCAAGACTGTGACCCCTTTAACGAAGTTACGTGAAAGAGAAAGCAGGATTCTAAATATATTAAAATATTCAGGATGCATGGTGCCAGCACCACATAACTCGGCGGCTGCTACCCTACCACGCTGCAGCATTCTGGGCGCTTGCATGGGTTCCGATCTAGAGTACATGGCAAAGTAGGTACCATGGGTTTAGTATCACAAAATGTGGCCAGTGCTTCGTTAGGTTCCAATGTGCTATGGTGGCAGTCAACCAGTCAGAATGCAGTCTTCGATGCTGGGCTTGTCGACGGAACAGACGGTCTGGAACCCTAGTACTACCTCTGTCCTGATTAGGTTATATTTCACCTTATGTAATGCCGCCTTGGAGTCGGAACAGAGGAACTAAAAATACCGGAGCCAGAGTTACATACTTACTAGGACTGGCTGAGTTAAAGTCAGGCCACAAGTGTGACTCAGGCATGGGAATGACTATATGCAGGATATCCGCACATACCGACCGACAAAGATTGAGATGCAACCACATGACCTTACGGAGTAGTGTCCTAACGGGATGGAGTCCCTCTGCTTTAGTAAGAGTGATAGTGCAGTGCACATCACTTATGTGTAATTTTTCTTTCTTCCCTCTTTTTGTTTTCTTTTTTATTTTTATTTTTATTTTTATTTTTTTATTTTTACCTTTACTTTTTTTCTTGATTTGGGTTTTTCCCACCAGGCTCTGTGATTGCATCCGGCGCTTCATCTACTGGATACTTAATATAGCTGATTCGCACAGGTTCACAGCACCCCTCCTTTCGAGACAGATACTAATGTCTCCGCGGGTGACCCTCCTCTCGACTTCGTCAAGGGATACGAAGTGCGTTCCACTTTCATCTTCCCCCATAACCGTTCCAGTTTAGCCATGTCACCAATGCCGTACTACATGCCCTTTGGATCTTCCTACAGATCCCCCTATCAACGGAAAGATCGACTGGGAGTCCAATCCCAGGAGATGTGATACTACTGGGACACAAATGCACCTGCGACCCATCCTTGATGAATGATAGTCGGAGTCCCCACTGATTTTTACCCGAAACAGGCAATATCGTCAAAAGGGCCACATATATTTATCGGTACCTAAGATCCTGAGCTGCAGTGTCACGGTAGATCAAAGTGGAGCACGGGGCAGAATGTAAGTATTGCAGTCGCAAAAGTTTGTCTTGCAGTGGGGATTCGGGCCTTTGCAATTTTTTCTCTCTTTTTTTCTTTTTCTTTTCTTTTTTTCCTGTTTCCGCACACCTCCCCGAAGACCGACTGACGGACTCCTCACGCCCTGTCCTGAGTTACCCGTAGCCACAGCTCTAGTCAGATATCTCCAAGGCAAATATTCCCACAAGACCAGCTCCACTAAAAAATTGCCCCAACAACCAATAACTCCAAATCGCCTGACCGTTAAGTGGACCCGAATTCCACTCTCCCACTAAAGGGGCCAAGATTTTAGGCGCATTAACTTCACCAACCAACCCTGTGCCGGGTGTACCTTAGACCACTTACACACCATTCCCCTCAACAGGTAAAGAGCAAGCGATAGCTAGTCCGTCTAGTCGCAAGCCTATCTATCGCCCTCCGGGAGGAACGGACGACGGAGGTAGTATACTCCAAGGAAAATCCAAATCTAGAAGGGATCCACCGCCATCAACAATTCGTTTCTATACTCCGATACTTCTCAGCCCACAACAATTTCACCCAACCTAGTCCAGATACGTCCAAGCACAGCGGTAACTTGGGCAAAACATCATCGGCCGAGTAATGATCTCTTAGTCTACCACTGTTGAGAGTCTCGCACACACCTCTCGTTCTCCAGTCTCAGTCTCCATCCATGTTCTGCACCTTCGTCTGGACTACTGTTTTCTGTCTCAAATGGAGGTCTTCGCCTAGGTTACGGATACAAGAAAGCCACATGGCTGACCTGAGTCTAAATCTGGGTCCGGATAGCCGCTACTTCCGTTGGGGATTGGGCCCGCTTGCTTTTCATTTCCTGGTCTCGGTACTTGGCCTTATTTATTATTATTATTATCATTATTATTGTTATTGTTATTGTTATTATTTAATCTTTGTAACTTCCCCGAGAGTATTCTTAGATTTATCCCTAATTAAAGAGGGAAAGAAAAATGTGCATGGGCTTATGACTGTTGAATTTTTCTAAGTTTGAATTATATGGGGAACCTGCCGGGCTAACTAAACTAACCACAGTATCTAACTCATCTAACTCTGGAAGTAATGGAACATGTCAGAAAAGACCACGATTCAATTTCATTGAATCTGATGTTGTCATATCGAACAGAACAGCGGTCCTGTTTGGAAGTGTGGGCGTGCATGCTTACCTCGCAGCCCTAGCTGGGTTTCAACATTCTCCTTTCATCTGCTTACATGAATCAAATCAAATGAATCACAAGAAAAGACTAGACTAGACTAGAAAGAAGGTTGCTTAAAAAATCCTCCGGAGATAGTCTACTACCTAGTAAGTGATCAACTAGAACTAGCCACAGTACGACTTGAGCCGGGGCGGGGGGGGAAGGCAAAAATAACAATCCCCATCCCATGCCAATCAAAATAAGAATCGAATATATTCGTATTTCCAAGAGAAATAAAAAAAATATATTTCTTTTCACTTAGTACGGGACCCGCGGAATACTTGGCTTATTTTATTAGTAGTAGGGCTGTGGAGCCTCGAATTATTCGGTGGCTGGCAAACTGGCACGTTTGGGATGATCGCTTCCATAAAACTATTTCCGTGGACTTGGTGGGGGGTGGGGGGAGAAAACCAGTGACTATCCATCCCTCCATCCATCTATCTGTTTTAGCTCTCTCTAGACTAGCTTACGGGTAGATAGAAACTCTTCTTAAGTTCGTCGAGTCTGGGCACTACTACGTAGTCTATGATTCATTTATGGGTTGTTGAACGATGATTTGAGACGGACTATGGGATCGGATTATTGAACTTTACTTTGATATCGTGCTTAAACTTTTTTTTATTTGCTTTTCTTTTTCTTTTTCTTTCTGGGTGGATGAATAGGAATCGTTCGTGCAATTGATTTAGATTAGAAACTATTCCATTTTTATTCGGGTTTTGCACCTACCTAAGGTCTTGGCTTGGATTTGATATAACTATACTATACTATAGTTATCCCATACGTGGGTTAATTGGCGGGGGGGAAGGGTGGGTTATGCAGGTTCCATTGGAAACTTTTGTCTGATGACCGTTTTTCTTTTTCGGTTTTCAGATGCTGAGGTTGCTTTAGTTTAAGTCCCGCGGGTCATTTACTGTCATACGTGTCGTGTGGCGAACTGCTAGCTAGCTAGGGAAGATGTGTGTGGTAGTTATCTAGTTAGTGAGTTAGTTAGCCAGCTAGCTAGTTTAGCTGTTGCTGATCGTGGTCGGATTATCCATGGGTAGGTTGAGTTCGATTATACTGGGTTGTTTTTTGTTATGTATGTCGGTAGGTAGGAGATATGGAACTGTTGTATCCATGTACATACATTTTCTTAGACTCGGGCTCAGGCTCAGGCTTCCAGATGACCGCGTAAGTCATCAATCATATCGCTGCTATCTTTGCCCCGTGTCATGGCATGTCATAGCCACATTTTGTCTAGGCACCAGGATTTTTATTGGGGAGATATTTGTCTAGACTCTTTCTATTTTAATATTATAAATGTAATATCTGGAACTTGGGATATGTTTTATCAGGAGGAGAAGATGGCTGTCACATGTATGCTGAGACGAGAAGAGAAAGAGAGGCCTTAGCTGGCTGTGTGCGGGGACAACATTTCTTGTTATGATACGTGTGTGATGTCGACTGCATGGAGGGGGGGCGGCGGTAATAGTTTAGTAGTATGGACGAGGCGAACTACTAAGTAGTATTGGCATGAATATGCATATGTATGCCCGCTGTGGAGGATCCGATTTGTTGTTTTCTACTTTACTTTTACTTGTTGTCTGTGCTGCCTTGTTACCTTGCTAAGTGCAGGGCCCTTCTTGCAGTGTGAGATGCTATCTACGTATGTGGTTGGCTGTCTTGATATCTGATACATGGAGCAACGGCGTCTGTTGGCTTGGTAAGGGTGGAGGTAAGGTGGTTTCGTTTCTTGTTTGCTGGTTTCGATATGATTGTTGGTTATATATTTTGTGGTCCGAGGAGGAGGAGGAGGAGGAGGAGCAAACCCCGCTCGAGTAAGGATTGGTGAGCGAGCTGTAGGTCAAGCGTTTAATGTAGATCTGTGATTGTCTATGCGATGCTATTCGATTGACGGATGAATGTCCAACCTATCATCGTATCTTCCGTGAATTGATATTTTCTCTAGACTGTTATTATCTGACAGGATCCGATTTGTGGTTTGCATCACCGGCAGCTGCTTATTGAGTCCATGCGACATGTAAACTCCCGTAAGGTCACGAATCCTGCCGAGCGATTCAGTCGAATACGAGTTTGGCATTGCTATGTACTGTACAATGGAATCCCGATGGATTCGAACGTTCTACGATACTCGCCGAATCCGGTTTTCATGTTGAAACACATGATTAGCTGCGAACCGTTTAACAGCAGGTGATACTGGATGGCGCCTGGGCGGATTTCCCCTCCATTCGTACTCCGTGCATCAACATTAGCTCAGACCTGTAAGCAGCATGTCGCTCATACGCCGCACAGTGTAATGCTATTCAGCCATGGTCATCAACGCAGTTGATGGTAGCCCCGAGAGTCTCGAAGGATCTGGTCCACCGCTGCGAAATACCCCATCTGCGGTGTCATTCTCTCCATGCTCGAGCATTGATGTTCGGGACTTGCTCAATCACTCGCCTTGGGCAGAAGTATCTTCGTAATGGCCTGACCTCCCCCCAACAAGAGTAGACGAAGACTAGTAGTGCCCCATTCCTCGATACCAGTGGTGCAGCCGGTAAACCACCGCATACCGTTGTTTGTCAAGACACATCGTGTTTATCTGCGTCCTCGTGTAGAGAGAAATAAGTTCGGATTCCATTGTCAGCTGTCCGATTGACCCAAGACGGGCTATCATATCCATATTCCCGCTCCATCCTGCTACGGACCTAAGCCACCGACACGCCCTTTCCTCCACCCACATCGCCATCTCATCAGATCGTCACTGTGTTCATGCACAGATGCAGTGGATGGGTCAGTTCACCGCACTCGAGCGATGGGGGCTGAAAGAACCCCGTCGACGGGGAATGAAGAATGGGGAGGTCTGCGACGGTGAGATGGGCGGTGTATGTATGTGTGTGTGTGGATGTGAGCCTGTGCGCGCGCGGAGGGTGACCGAAGGCGTATGGCCGCACGAGCGAGGCTATGTCGGTCCCTGAACTAATGGATAATCCATTGGAAGGATGTTGTCAGAGGTAAGGCACCCTGACACTGCCCAGATTCATCGAGTTTGAGAATTGAAGATTTTCTGAAATGGTCATCGAATGCCGAAGATTGATTGTGTTCGTTTTTTTTCCACTAAGCTCCTCTAGGTTAGTGCCTCGTGGATGACTTCGGGTTGCTGTCCTTTTGCACTTGAGTCGTTCTTTATGCGTATTCTACTCCGGAGTATAGAGCTGTTGGATGGGGTGTACGTGTAAGGCGCTTGAGAAGGAGTGTTGAATGATTGTTCTACAGATATGTGGCCCATTGCTATCTGCGTTGAAGTATACATTGGTAGTTAATTAACTATACCCTTGAGCTATTTATTTGATAGTATTCAAAAAATCATTCTATATAGTAATCGGTAGAACTGCATATGTTACAGTATGGTGTGAAGGCCATATAGGGGAGGGAATAAAGAAGACAAAAGAGAGAGAACTGCTGCATAACCATATCTGGAGTCCTGGACTACGGCAGTGGATGGGCCATGGTTTTTGCCCATGACTCAACAAACTTTCGTTCTTTTCGATCTTTGATCAAATATCCTTTCGTCGTAGTTATAAGAATGACCACACCATCATCAATCATGGGGCATCGTGGGCCAGAAACGAGTTTCGCAAGAGAAAGTACCAGTGCTCTAGAGCATACGGCCTAGTCATTGAGATCCCCTTGTAACCATTGACACCAAAGATTATGATCATTTGAGGTAAGGACTGGGCTGACTTATGTATCTTGTGTAAATGATAAGGAACGTCAGCACTGCAACCTCTGCGACAAGTGAAGAATGAGACAATCGAGGTAGCGATAACCAGGCCAGAAACTATGCTGTATGTTACTGGCATTGCCCTTCCTTCTTCCTTAAATCCAAAGATAGATCCTGAGATAGGCGTGAATGAAGTTGAGTATACTTTCTGTATTTAAGACTATGACTCGGTTCTATTTGATTATATACTTAGCTCTAAATTCCTATGGATTTACAGGAGTATATATCTTTTGTACGGTTTGTTGGAGACCTACCCAATCCGGAATAGCGCAGCCGGGGCTGAAGGAGGGTATGAAGTAATCCCCAATCATCATCGTACAGAAGCTCTCCCCGCATCCACCGTCGTTCGTTTGATTTCAAATCAACTTCTCATCATCCATGAGCTTCGCAAGATTATTCCGACCCCTTATCGGTTCTCCATTTAGAGTCCAGAATCGTTCTGTACTAGCCGAAGCGCAACAAATCCGAGCCATGCATATCCAATCGATTCCGATGTGTGAGTGACTTGTCAATATCAACATTGAATTTTTATGTAGTTCTTCTCGCTTACCATCGCAGGGACGGGGAAGGGCAATAACTATGCCTACCTGGTGACGGACGAGCCAACTAGGCAGTCTGTAATTATTGATCCGGCTAATCCGCCAGAGTGAGCTATTGTTCTCAACATGTATTCGTTGTTTGACATGCGTTGATAAATGCAGAGTAGCACCGGTGTTGAAGAGCCAAATTGAAGATGGAAAGATTGACCTGACAGCTATTGTTAACACTCATCAGTAAGTTCGGCGATCCCTTTGAGGATGAGCTGTGTTGACCGTAAAAGCCACTGGGATCACGCTGGCGGCAATAATGAATTGGTGAGTGAGATTAATCTCTTCCTACCCATGACCCGGAAGTAGTGACTAACTGTCTCAGCTCAAAATCTTTGGCAAACTCCCTGTTATCGGGGGTAAGAATTGTCAATCGGTGACGCAGACTCCGGCGCATGGTGAGACATTCAAGATTGGAGAGCGTATCTCCGTAAAAGCTCTCCATACCCCCTGTCATACTCAAGATAGCATTTGCTATTTCATGCAGGATGGCGAGGAACGTGTCGTTTTCACGGGTGATACCTTGTTCATTGGAGGTATGGAGTTGAAACTCCTCGAGAATTCAAATTATGTTAAGCTTGGCTTGATGCTTATATGCTATAGGATGTGGTCGCTTTTTTGAAGGCACTGCCCCCGAAATGCACAAGGCGTTGAACGAGACGCTTGCCTCTTTGCCAGATGATACTAAGGTCTTTGTAAGTTGCATTTCTTGACTATTCTTTTCGGTCGAGTACTAATACAAAACCAGCCCGGCCACGAGTATACCAAAGGTAACGTGAAGTTCTGTCTTGCCGTGTCGCAGTCAGAGCCTATCAAGAAGCTGGAGGCCTTCGCAGAGCAGAACCAGCAGACCCAGGGCAAGTTCACGATTGGTGATGAGAAGGTATTTCCCAGAAATCAGTTATATTATGTGTAGCAGCGGCTGACAAGCTATGTTTAGCTCCATAACGTGTTCATGCGCGTCAATGTAGGACCTCTCCTCATTCCTAGATCATCTTGGATTTTTTAAAGCTAATGGTACATCTAGGACCCCGGGATCCAGAAAAAGACCGGAAAGACAGACCCCGTAGAGGTGATGGCAGCTCTGCGGGAGATGAAGAATGCGATGTGAATGTGAGATTGTGGTGTATGTACAAATAGTAGCATGGGTGAGCGTTGGGGGTGACGAATTTGACAAATATCCGGGCAGGAAACTAGACATTCCCACATGAACAAATAGTAAATTGATCCATAAGCCAGGCCAGGCCAGGCCAATATCCGCTAATAGCCTGAATACAAACCTACACGAGAAGGTATCCATGATCCAGCAACACCTCAATCATCGTGACGTCAGGCTGAATCTATATACTATATATCACCAAAACAAACCATCTACGTCCCAACAATTCATACTCACACTTTACATCACGACAATACCACACTGCAGGATACATATCACCATCCATATCCCAACCCAAACAAGCTCATATCAAAGATGACTACCCAAAACGACCCCCCCGGCGACCCCAAAACAACCAAATCGCAAATCCTCGAAACCGGCGCCGCAGTTGTCCAAGACTTCACGCCTGTAAAACAAATTTGCGCTCATCTGAACGCCTTCCACGTCTACGTTGACGACCCGGCCCGCTGCGTCGAGGCAAACCACTACTGTTCGCATATCACAGAAGGTACAGTACATCCCTACGTCCATACATATACTCACCCCATCCATCATCTCCTATACCAATGTCATACACTACACCCCCACACTAACGACAAATCCCCTATGATACTCAAAACCACAGACCTAAGACAATGCCTCCTCTACTCCTCGCCGGACCGCAACGCCAAACTCCTCGGCGTAGAATACATGATAACGCCGCGTCTCTTCTCGACTCTACCCCCAGAGGAAAAGAAACTCTGGCACACCCATGAATACGAAGTCAAGAGCGGTATGCTAGTCATGCCTGCGCCGTCTGGCGTTCCCTCGACGGTATGGGAGACGGCCGAGACGGCCGAGATGAGAGATATATTGCCGTTGTATGGCAAGACGTATCATTTTTGGCAGGTGGATCGTGGGGATCCGGTGCCGTTGGGGCCGCCGGTGCTTATGGGGAGTTTTACTAGGGATGAGGATGTGAAGAGAGTGCATGAGGGAGGGTTGGAGGGGTTGTGTAAGGGTAGGGATGAGAGGTTTGGGGTTGATGTTAGACATAAGAGGGATGTTAGAAGCGGCATTGAGAGGCCAGAGGGGTGGGAGATTGATTCTGGTGAGTTTTCCCTTTCCTCTTTTTTTTTTCCTTCTTCTCTTCTGGTTTGTTCTGGGGGTTGTGTATGGCTGACGTTGGGGTTGTAGAGGCGGATGTTGCGTGGAAGAAGTAGGTTACTGCTTATGATGGTTCCTATCGAAGCGAAGTTGACAAGTCATGAACGAAGGAAGACTATATTGATTCTATGAAAAAGGTTGTCTCCCGGCATTACCACCCAGCTTCCCATTCCCATAGTTAAATGGGGTCCAAGCCGGGCTATCGTTTAGGGAATCGACCACCGTAGCGGACGAAATGTGTTCATCTTGCTTCACTGTCCACACTCACGCGTTCTGGTGTTTAATTTCGGCAACGGTGAGCTCTAGCAATTTTAGAAGCGATGTAGATATATATCTGTATGATTGTGATGTGTATCATATCATGCAAGAGGAAAAAGACACTATAGGCGATTGGCAACATAAACCAACGACCATTGATTTCGAATGACCGTCAAGGGAAGAATAAATGCAATCATAAAGCACTTATATCCCTCGACCATCCATCAAAACACATAAAACATGGGCGAACGAAATTGACCCCGTAAAAAAACCGGGCATTGTTGTGCGAAAGTCTTGCATGTCAAGAAAGAACAGAAGAAAAAGAAGCCGAAAAAAAAAGTTCCCGCAGTTTTATACCTCTCCCCACGTGACCATCCCGAAGCTCCACCGGAGAATGAGTAGCAGAGCAAAGCAACCGCTATACGTAGTAAATTGGTAATTGAAATCGAACGGGGGACAGATTCAAACCAGAAATGTCCAGCTAGGCAAAATGTCGCGCATACTTCGAGAAACTCTGAGAAGGGCCACACCTGGCGGGGTGTTCCGTCTTACACTGGATGGCGTGGGACTCTTCTGCGCCTGTACGCTTATCTGGGAGCATCTCATCACGGTACAGCTCAGTGAAGGGCCGTCAATGTACCCCACGTTCAGTCCGCGAGGCGATTACTTGTTGATATCGAGGGTGCATAAATATGGCAGGGGGATTGAGGTCGGCGATGTGGTGCGATTTTATCATCCTACGTTTTTGGGGGTGAATGGGGCGAAGAGGGTCATTGGGATGCCTGGGGATTTTGTCTGTCGAGATTTACCGTTTAGTACGGAAGCTGGGAAGAGTCAGGAGATGATTCAGGTTTGTTCTTCATGATATGCCCTTGGGGCGGTGGTACGGCGTGGCTGACGGGGGTTTTTTTTTTGATGTTAGGTGCCTGAGGGTCATGTGTACGTGGGAGGTGATAACCTTCCCTGGTCTAGGGACTCGAGAAACTATGGACCTATACCCATGGGCTTGATCAATGGGAAGATCATTGCCCGTGTTTGGCCGCTTTCCAAGGCGCAATGGGTTCAGAATACGATGCAGCCGGCTCAGCTCGACGACTAAGTGTATCCTCTACAAGCATGGTTTATGGCGGAGTCTGGAGTTGTGGGATATTTGTGCATATTCATACAGTTTGATTGTACAGTACAGATATAAGGCCAATGATAGAATAACCGGAAAGGGAAATATAGCGGGAAACCATTTACCGGAAGGTAGATGGGTTTCTCCTCTTGTAAGGCAGAGGCTCGACCCTCTTGCGGCGGAGCTCCATGTCCACCTCGGCGTATCCGTTCTCCTTCATGACCTCTGCCATCGTCGAATCCCATTCGGTACGGAACAGGTGCGCTCCAATGGCCTTCAGGTGGTACCTGGCTTGCAGGGTGCGGAGGAGCTTGTTGTCGCGGGTCGTCTCCTTGGCCTTGACGGCGGCGAAATCGAGCGGCTTCGAATCCTTCTGCTCCATAACGAAAACCGACAGACGGTGGTAGGGGCTACCCTTCTGAGCAACAGGAGGCAGCCATGGCAGGACGACCTGCGACTCCGACGAGAGCTTGGACAGATCGACCTTGGTGGAGACAGCCGAGATGGGTACATTGACCGCCAGATAATGCATTCTGTAGTCGAACCCATCCTTCTCGACATTGGGAACATCGGAATCGACCACGGCGATCGTCACAAGTTTCTCACCTCGCTCGAAGAGCTGCACGTCAAGTTTTGGTGCAGATGTGCTGACGCGGGAGTTGACGAACTCTCCGGGCTGAACGGGCGACCGGCCGAAATAGAGCTTAGTGTCGACGACAGGGTCGCAGTGAGGAAGGACATCAGGGATAACCTTCATCTGCGTGATTCTTTGGACAAGGATCTTGCGGCGATACTCCCTCCATTTCTTGTCGGCCAGATAACGGTAGATGGGCTTGCTCATATCGCCTGCAATCAACTTTTGGTTAGGATCAGACGTAGATGTGCGATATCTCAACAAGGGAATCCTCACCCTGTCCGTCTTCAAACTTCTTCTTCACCAATGGGTCGTTAATGTCTGCAAGAATCTTCAGGCGTTCAAGATGGAGCTCCATGGCTACCAGTCGCGACTTCTTCACTTGCTCGCCTCCCGCTTCTTCCGCAGGGACAGCCTGAAGCCTGGCGATCTTCTCCCTCATGGACACGATTTCCTTCAATTTCTCCTCCCGGTCCGCAAGGAGAACCTTCCGTGCCTCCTGGAAACATTGGTAGGGCAGTTGCTCGAAGGGAACATTTGGTGAGCTTTGCAAAGCTGCGCGACGTCTGCGAGATCCAATGGGCGAAATACCCTGTCGTAATAATCTTCGTTCCAATCGAGGACTCGATACAAGCGCTGGGTCGGGCGTTTTGTGGAAAGGTTGGCTCTTAGGTTCAGCCTGGGCTTCCTCGCGAGCAAGAGCGGTAGTTTGGAAGGCCCGGGTTGACTGCACCTGAAGGGTCGGAAGGGCTCTAGGGTAGGACTTCTGAAGACATTGGAGCAAAGGCTTTGCTGCCCGCTCGCAATGGGCCATTTTGACGGAGACGATTTGGTGGGAAAGGGTGTAAGGAAAGAAGGCGAGGTGGTTCTCGTACAGTCGTCGGAGAGAGTAGGTGTTCCTTGCCGGACGGAACTTTTTTCGTTGTCGGAGCCAAGCCTCAGCGGGTTAGCGCCTCCCGTCTGAACTTTTGCTTCATCGTCCATTTGGCAACCCCATTCTCCCCCCCAGTCACGACATTCCTCAGAGAGTTTTGCTGACAGCACAATGCCTGGAGGTGACGCTCTTCGTGCTTTAAGATGGCTCTCCCGGAGCACTGGTGGATTGCTCTCCGGGTCTGAGACCACTACAGTATGTGCTGCTGTTCTCTTTACGTTCCTGGTTTCATTTCAATTATTATAACGTCAACTCTAACAATCATGGTCACCTTCCGCAGCAACGATGCCTTACGAAGTCCTTTTCACGGTCAATGGCTACAGAATCTCAAGCCACTACCGAACACCTCACCCGGGAAGCCCCCCAAACTGTATGGACTACGGAGCCTGCGCGGGCGACCACCTACTCCTTCCCTTCGATGGAACCATTGCGCTTTGTTGAATACCCTCGGAACCATCTTTTGATGCCCCTGCGGAAGGATATTTTACATCGGGCCGTCATCTACGAAGGTGACATGACCAGACAAGGTTCGGCGAACACCAAGTGGAGGGACGATGTGCACGGAAGTGGCAGGAAACTGCATGCGCAGAAAGGTACCGGCAAAGCACGTGTTGGCGACAAGAAATCTCCCATCCGTAAAGGAGGTGGTGTTGCACACGGTCCTCACCCTCGAGACTTCTCCACGAGTCTTCCTCAGAAGGTCTACGACCAGGCATGGCGTATAGCTCTCAGCTATCGATATCGACGCGGCCAGTTGATCATTATCGACAACGACATCTCGATCCCGGAAGACGCTACTCCGTACTTGATTAAAGAAATCTTCAAAGTTAACAACTGGGGCCGCGAGTTTGGACGGTCGACTCTGATCACGGATCAGCCGGATGAGGGTCTTTTTGCTACGGTGCGTGAGGTGGGCGAACACGCGAAGATTCTGGACCGCAAGGATGTGGATGTCAAGGACCTCTTGGAAACGGGACGTTTGATTATCGAGAAGCAGGCGCTGGACCGTATCCTGGCTAATCACTCGAGGGACTTGGCCACTAAACCTGCGAAGGCTCTGTATTGATTTGTCGACGGGCGAATGGATGTTACTTTTTGGGCTTTAAGGAACTGTTATCTGTACAAATAGAATCTAGCAATGTATGATCGTCACTTGTAATTTGACCTGAAGAAGCAGACAAGCTTCGTTTCTCGTGTCGTTTTGATCGTGTGATATGGATATGCATAGGGAATGAGTTACTCCTACAACCTATAGTTGGAAAAAGATCCAGTCCGCTCTTGAATTAGTACTGATTGAGAGAACTAATAATTTACAAAGTATAATCGGACCAAGAGAACCCCTCAAAAATGGATCTGTGGAGGTAAATGGGCCGGCTATCAGCTGTTTACAGGACGCTCGGCTGCTCCAGTCGGCGAGGAAAATCGTCCGCCGCGAAAAACTCCGAGGTCAAGCGAAGCGGAGATCGTCTTTAACCGTGAGCTTCTCTGATACTACTAATACACCCCCTCTCTTCGCCCTTTATCTGTTTCCCCTTCTCATCCGACAGGCTAAGGTCTGCCTAATGTTGCTCCGACACAATATCTCCCGGTTATCAACACCGTCGAGCTGGATCTCGCGGGTTTCACCAGCAACCATGCCTCTCCGCGCCAAAGTGACAAACCCAGCTTTCAAAGCTGCCACAGTATGGACTTGAGCCTTCATTCATTGCTTAATGCATCGATTGCTAACGATTGTCACTATAGATGTCAACTTCCACGAACCTTCCCAAAGAGTTACCCGGCGATGAGCCCGATGATGTTTTGTTCAACTCTTTGTACGGAGTGCGCTTGGTCGAGCTTAACCGCCCTAAGAAGCTCAATTCCCTCAACGGTTCAATGGCTCGGAAGATCCTCCCTCGGCTGAAGGTTAGCTACATTGGCGAAAGGGTATACAAAAGTTATGGTTGCTAAGCGTTGAATAGGAGTGGGAAAAGTCCCAGCTGGCAAATGTTGTCATGGTTGCTGGCGCAGGCTCAAAGGCTCTCTGCGCTGGCGGAGACGTTGCTGCCCTCGCTCTGCAGAATGAACAAGGCCCTGAGGGGCAGCAGAAATCAACCGACTTCTTCGGTCTGGAATACCAGCTCGATCACACCATCGCAACCTACCCTAAGCCCTTCATCTCCGTCATGGACGGTATCACCATGGGAGGTGGTGTCGGTCTCAGTGTTCATGCCCCCTTCCGTATCGCAACCGAACGTACTGTCTTCGCCATGCCCGAGACCACCATCGGATTCTTCCCAGATGTTGGCGGCTCTTTCTTCCTGCCCCGTCTTGACGGCGAAATCGGAACCTACCTCGCCCTCACTTCGGAGCGTCTGACCGGCGTTCAGGCTCTCTATGCCGGTATTGCCACACACTACTTCCACTCTAGCGTGCTGAGCAACCTCACCAACCGTCTGGCCGAGCTGGTCTTCCAGGATCAGGCTACTGTCAAAGAACGTATGGACTTGGTCAACAACACTATGGCTGAGTTCTCCACTGGTCTCCCGTCGCTGGCGGAGGAGCCAATGCTTCTTGCTGGCGGCCTGCGCAGCGCCATTGACCGATGCTTCAAGTACAACACCGTGGAAGAAATCTTCCAGGCGCTGGAGAAGGAAACAGAGCAGAAGGAATGGGCCCAAAAGACCCTGGAGACTCTATCCATTCGCTCCCCCACCTCGCTCAGGGTCACCCTGCGCCAGATGCGTCTGGGTAAGAAGTGGTCCATCTCCGAGACCTTCCAGCGTGAGCATCATATTGCCGGCAAGTTCATGAAACATCCAGATTTCGTTGAGGGTGTCAAGGCCCGTCTCATGTCGAAGCCTCCCCGCCAGGCCTCCTGGCAGCCCGCTACCCTCCAGGAAGTCTCCCAGGCGGATGTCGATGCTTTCTTTGAGATCCCCAAGGAGGAGTCTCGCCTGCCACTCCTCAGTGAGACCACTTACAATGAATATCCTCACGCCCACTATGGCCTTCCCACAGAGAACGACATTGCCAAGTTTGTGCGCGATAACACAGAGACCCAGCAGCAGACGGTGAACGACTTCGTTCAGAAATGGGGCAACAAGGAGGGTGTCCGGGAGAAGGTTGCGGAAGTGTTGGCCAGACGGACTGTTCAGACTCCCGAGGGTCTGCGTTGGGAATAGATAAGGGAAGAAAAGTAGTAAACGGCGATTTTTTCAATTCCTCTGTACTTTTGATTGTCAGGTTTTCACAATGGGTATAATTTTATTGACGTGTGTTTCATAAAACTACAGGAGCTAGACGGTACGAATCAGATCTGTCCTTGAGCGTACATTCATTGACCCTTGAATTCCATCCATAGTAAAATGATCCGTGCGGAAGAGGTGGAGTCTAGGTATTGTTAGTGAAAGGATGTGTGTACTCCGTGGGTATGAATGACTACTAGAAGTATCTCATGGTATTAAAGTAATCATTTTGTGGATCCAGCCCTCCTGTTCTGTCTATACTTGTATATACTGAAGGACCGAGAGTGTATCGGTTGACTATTGTTGGTTGGGTGAGAAAGATGGAGTCATAATCTAATCAGATAACGAATTGGATTTATTGTAGTTATCGATAAATTAAATTTAATGCGCTTCGGTCCGGGACCTTCACATCCATCAGTCCACCGCTCCTTCGGTGTGTTTCATCTTCCAAAAACCATCGCCATAAACTCCGTGACTCAGTCTTCAAATGTAGCGAGTCGAGAATGAATTAGAAGAACGAAAAGGAAGGAGGTAGAGAAAGAAAAGAAGGGCCACTCGTCAATAGATTCGTCATCTCTGAAGATACAACCTCATGTCTCGCGGGGACTCAACAGATGAGGCGGAGCCATTCCTGCCACCGTCATCTTCATCCGAGTCTATCGAGACTCCAATACGTGCTTCAAAGCCAGTGCTTATAAGATTATACATCTCACACAGCCTGTCGACATGGAATTCACGCATGTTTGAGTTCGGATCGGTCTTGTTCCTGGCCTCGATCTTCCCAGGCACTTTACTCTACGCTTCCGTATATGCACTGGTGCGCTCTTTGTCCGCAGTACTACTATCGTCCTGGTTGGGCTCAGTGGTAGATCGGTCGGACCGATTGAAGGCGATCCGACAGTCCATTAGTATGCTCTGTCTATCCTCTATTCCGCTTTAGCTATGAGATCCCGTATTTAACCAGAGTCCAGTATGGCAACGACTTCCCGTGGCATTATCTTGTGCGTGCTTTGCGGCGCTTCTGACCCCATTAGGGCCGTCATATATCTCTCCGCTTTTATTCGCCGTGGTCACTTTGCTTGCGTGCTTCGAAAAACTGGCATATACAGCCAACACTGTGGCGGTGGAAAGAGATTGGGTGAGTTCCTTTCCACTATCTAGGTCAAACTAAATATTCTAATTCTTAAAAGGCAATCGTTGTATCAGATGCTTTACAAATCCCAAGACAAGGTGAGAAGATCTTCTGCAGTAGCCCGAATTAGTGAACTGACATTTAGTCAGACTTGAATGCATCCATGAGACGGATAGATCTCTTCTGCAAGCTTCTCGCTCCTGCGGTTATCTCATTAATAGATAGCTTTTCTACCCGGAGTGCGATATGGACGACCTTGGGCATAAATGCTTCATGCGTTCTGGTAGAATATTTTGCAATTGCCCAGGTACCTTCCCATTATTCATTCTAACTCGGTCGCAACCACTCACAGAAAACATAGGTATATAAATCAGTGCCAGAGCTGGTGCGAAATCAGGAAACCGATGAGAATCAAAATGAAGGAGAAGAAGCAACCTCCGATGGTCAAATCGCTCAACGCAGCATAGCCCACAGCACGGTGCAGTACGCTAGAAGTGCAGTTGCCCCATGGCGCGAATATGTCTCAAGTCCTCTCTTTCTGGCGTCATTTGCCCTTAGCTTACTTTATCTTACCGTCCTTTCATTTGGGACTACGATGGTCACCTATTTACTTCACACCGGATTCAACTCTCTGCAAGTTAGTGGCATGAGGATTGGTGCCGTGACCGCAGAACTGTCGGGGACATGGGCAGCCCCATTCATCATGAATAAAATCGGACCCATTCGATCTGGGTTGTGGTTCTTGAATTGGCAATTCACCTGCTTAGCCGCTGCGATTGCTGCCTTTGCGTTCTTCGACGACAATTCCCAGCTCGTTGCGGTGAGTCTCATTGTGGGCGTTGCTCTAAGTCGCATCGGGCTTTGGGGATTTGATTTATCGGTGCAGTTTCTCGTCCAGGAGGTAAGTAACGGCCCTGAAAGAGCCCTAGCCTCTCTACTGACAGTTATAGGGCGTTGACGAACATGCGCGCGCCCGCTTTTCGTCTACGGAAATGGCACTGCAGAATATCTTCGAACTATTCTCGTTTGCAACGACCATCGTCTTCCCTCTGCCAGAGCAGTTCAAGTATCCGGTGTATATCAGTTACGGGGCAATTGCGATGGCAGCAATATGCTTCGCAGCCTACGTCCGGAAGGAGAGAGGGCATTTACTGCATACATCCAAGTGCTTTGGAGGTGATAAACTGCGATTTTCTGGTCGGGAGTTGCCCTCTAGTGACATATGATGTGATGATAACAACTATATGCATATATGGTCGGGGTTGTTTGTATCACCCGTAGGATAAACACAGAACTAAAACATTGAAATTTCAATGCATGAGAAGGACTTAGCAACCCCAATTTATTTCTGTATTTTTATATCTCATTTGTATTCGTTTTTTAGTATAAAAAACTATACGATCTGCCAATCACGCCCCTTGCCGAATTGCGGGGAAGCGCCGTCCATCTTTAGTCTCTTGAAACTAATTCAACTTCAACTCCTACACTGCATCCGTTACACCATGACTACAGAGCACCACAGCCAACTATGGAGGTGAATCCCCCGCAAGATGTTTCATAAACCCATAGCTAATGAAGACCAGGTTCCGAAAGCACGGGGAACAGGCCGATCAGGTCCCCGCCGCCGTACCGGCTGTTTGACGTGCCGCGCACGTAAAGTCCGCTGCGACGAGGCCAAACCAACCTGTGCCAATTGTACTCGACTACGGCTGCAATGCATCTACAAAACTATTGTTCCAGGAACTACATCCCGACGGAGTATCCAGAGAATACCCCAAGTTCCTCAGCAGACTTCCACTATCGACCCGGCCCCCACTCATGTTCCAGATCGTCTGGATGTCAACTACTTCGACACAGTTCTGCAACCTCGTGAGTTGCGTCCTCGTCGGG
Organism: Aspergillus caelatus; assembly: GCF_009193585.1. Classification (NCBI taxonomy): domain Eukaryota; kingdom Fungi; phylum Ascomycota; class Eurotiomycetes; order Eurotiales; family Aspergillaceae; genus Aspergillus; species Aspergillus caelatus. The sequence continues at coordinate 36,384 of NW_022475273.1, forward strand.
CATCGCATATTTTGCCTCACCAGGTGGTAGACCATACCCTGCCCCCAACGTCGGTTTCAGTTCCTGATTTTCCGAGTTTTGATATGCTCGGCTTTATTGGGGAGATTACATCGGATTTCGAACAGAAACATCTCGACTTGACGAATGGTGTGTCTGCATTTAATCTTACCAGTGAAGCGCTATCTCCAACGACGCCGGGGCATGTTGGAGGTAGTAACCAGATAGTGCAACAGCCGACTTGGACTGTTGATACATCCCCTGAGACACTTCCTAGCCCTTCCGACAGTCAATCAGATGGGGTACAGAATGTACTCTCAGGCGATAGAAGTATATGGCCCGAGACGCGGCAAACTTACGAAGAACGGCTACTGTCTCATTTTGCGGAGATAGACCCGCCGCCTACGACATTTGGGTCTATTGCCCTAGAATGGAATTATGTACGCAACGTTATTATCTCGCATTCTGGAGATACTAGCTGCTTGTTAAATGCGTTGTATTGTTACTCCGATATACATAAGTCAATGGGAGAAGGCAAACGGTGGAGAGCGGCCCCGGTGTATCATCGACAGGCGAGCTCGGAGATTCAGTCTTGTGTCACTGAGAGTATGGATGATTCGCTACTGAAGCGGACATTGACGGCGGTTTTCCTGCTTATACTGTCGGAGGTATGTAGGTGTTTCCTAGCATGCGTACTGAGCTAAACATGTATAGCTAGTATCACTGCCAGACCTAGGGGATTCTAGTACGTCCTTTCTCCATTCAGCGTACTTGCTGCTACAGCGTTTCCACCACCGAACCAGGTTATGGACCGGTTTTGGCCACTTGATAGTTTCATGGGTCTCTTTGCTGGATGTTAGAGCGCTAATTGCTGGCCGTGATGGGGATCCGCTTGTTGAGCTAGGGATGTTGGATCAAATTGGCACTGCTGAGATGGATCAACGACCAGAGGATGAGCTCCTCTCACAACCGGGCTATCTCATACACAATGCCATTACTGGCCCCGCATATTCCTTCCTATTCAAGGCACAACAAGTAATCCGCCGTATTGTCTGCCTCGACATGCATCACCGCAGGCGTGGGACAGTCAGCGATGAGTTCGAAGTCCTTCAGGTTGCGCACCAGATCGGTGCCGACCTAGAAGCCCTCTGGAATAAACGACCACGGGTATTAGATGTTTATGACAAGCCAGAAGAACTATATAACACCCTTCAACCAGCTGTGGCAGATGAAGTCTGCCGCACGTTTCGCCAGTATATAGCCAATTTCCTGGCCATCTTCATATATCTCCACCGAGTGGCTTTTGTTATCTATCCGCGGACAGACCGGGTGCATCGCGCGGTGGGCCAGATCATCCAGCTGGCCACGGTGGAGTCCAGCAGTGAGAATCATCACCTGCCAATCAGCTTTACCTGGCCACTATTTGTGGCCGGGTTGGAAGGCTCACTAGAGCAACGAGGGTGGATTATACAGGAAATGCAGCGCATGGCCGACTTGCCCAGTGATCACAGCCCCGTAGCACAGCGACATCCCAACGCGAAGAAGATCCTGCAGCTACTTGAGGAGATGACAAAGCGCCAGGATGCGTCTCGAACGTGGGCAGATTCACGCCTTGTACGGCGAGAACTCTTCGTAGACCCCTTCGTACTTATATAACGCGACATCGTGACGTGAAGCTCAACAACCGAATCACGTACAATATCCATTAATCATGACATTCGTACAGAGATATACATTAACTGATCTACAGTTAAAACTGTTTAACAACTCTCTGGAACCTAGGCGGGCTTCTCATGAACTTCTCAGGCTCATCTCTGGCCCCTTTCTTCCAATAATCATACTCCATCCACGCATTCTCTGGCATCTGCGCCTCCATTGCCTCCAGGAAATCTCCCAAGTCTGGATTCAGCGGAATTACTCCGGTCTCAATAACATATTGGTCCCACAACTTCAGCAACTGCTTCAACCTATCGGGATGTTGGTCGGCCAAATCATGAATCTCCCCAGGATCGTCGGCGAGATTGTACAATTGCCACCGTTCGGGGCCCTTCGGCTTGGGGATATAGACGATCTTCCAGTCCCCGAAGCGCAGCGCCGCTCTCCCACAGGTCTCCCAACCTTGGATAAACTCTTGCTCATGAATCCGGGGCGCATCACCACTCGCCCAGGGGTAAAAGCTGCGACCACGCATGGAGACAACCTCACGACCCTTATACGAAGGCGCCGGGTGCGTCGCACCCGCCATCTGTAAGATAGACGGAGCAAGATCCATAACCGTCGCAAACTGATCCGTGATACTTCCGTTGCGCACATGATCTCCCACAGAAACAGATGACGGGAACCGAGCTAAGAATGGCACTCGGACACCACCCTCCGTGGTAAACGCTTTGTACAATCGACTCGGCGCAGTAGCAGCCTGGGCCCAGCGGGGCCCGTACCAGATGAACGAGTTACCATTACCGAGATTCTCGAGTGAGTTATCATAGTATTTCTGGAGATGGGGCATGACACCGCTCTGTACCATGGGGTAGGCTTCGTAGGCAGCGCCCTCAGCACCGTTGTCAGACATGAAGCAGACGAAGGTATTATCCAGCTCGCCGATGGAAGCGAGATAATCGACTACTTTGCCTACGTTGGCATCGATGCACTCCACCATTCCGGCGAAGACTTCCATGGCGGTGCAGGAGAGCTTCTTTTCCTCTGGCGTGAATTCGGACCAGGGCTTGACTTCGTCTGCAACGACGGGGTGGGCTTCTACGTCTGAGCGGATCATGCCTAGTTCTTTGAGACGTTGGAGACGTTTCTGACGAAGCGCTTCCGGACCGTCGTCGTAGACACCGCGGTAGTGGTCGATATATTGGCGAGGGGCTTGAAGGGGCCAATGTGGAGCTGTGAAGGGGAGATAGGCGAAGAAAGGACGTTCATCGGAGCGGCCGTGCCATTCACGGATATACTGGAGCATTTTGTCGCCATATCCATCGGATGAGTACCAGCCCTCGGGCAGTTTCTTGACATACTTGTCATCTTCCATGTGCAGGGCGATGTAACTAGCTTCCAGGAAAGTGGGTGTCTCGTCCGTGCCCTGTAGCTGGGGCTCATAAGCGTAGTGATTTGAGCAAGCAGGGAGATGGGCTAGAGAGCGATCAAAGCCGCGGTGAAATGGCGAACGCTCGGGCGTCAGGCCCAAATGCCATTTCCCTGACATGAGGGTGTGGTAGCCTGCGTCACGAAGGACCTCGGGGAGTGCCACAACGCGCTCATTGAGATACCCCTCGTAGCCTGGCATGCCGCGCTGGGGAGCGGTGCTCATCGCGGAGCCTTTTGGGCCGTTCTGGCCGGAGATGTTGGTCCATTCGATGAGGTTGCCCAGGCCGGCGATGTGGTGGTCTGTACCGGTCATGATCATGGCGCGGGTGGGACTATATCTTGGTCAGTTCTATTCTACTGGAAGTAGTATTAATGTCATGAGAGGAAACCCACGAGCATGCAGCCGCAGCATGAAAGTCAGTAAACCGCACACCTTGTTTCGCGATGCGATCGAGATTCGGCGTGCGGATCTCGCCGCCAAAGCAGCCTATATCCGAGAAGCCCAGGTCATCGGCAACGACGACGAGGAAGTTAGGGCGCTTGGGAGCCATGATGTCTGTTAATAGTACATAGAATGTAAGCTAAAGAGGAAAGAGATCTCATCCCAGTCAGAAAAGCAGAGCGCGCTTTATTTATCACTTCTATCTACAACTATGTATCTTGATTGTATCCGATCGTCTGTCGGCTGTCGGCTTTTGCGAAAACGTCTGATCCCCAGGGGTATGGATGTTATCTGGAGTAGAAGCAAGCTGAATGGAGGGCTTGAAAGCCACCTCCAGTGAGGTCCTCAGATGAATGAATATCATTTCCTGGTTGATATGGCGCCATTAGGGCTGTTCGTTGCGTATCGGCTGTCGGCTGTTTGTCGCTTTTGGGCGTCATCAGCTGACGTCAGCTGCATCCCCTTTTGGGTAGTCAGTGTACGTACTTCGTTTGTTCCTCTTTTCCTATACAAGGGGATGCATATCATCTTTCAGGAGAAATCCCGCAGGCGAAATGGAATAATATGAGGTCTTACGCACAGATCCCGCAATGGGATCTTACCGATCCCACCACAGTGCAACAACCTGAGCTCCTGTCGCGACAAGGAGTATTCCGCATATACTGGCTCACAGCCATTGTCTGTTGCGGTGGCATACTTTTCGGATATGACTCGGGCGTCATCGGTTGGTTTTAGCATGGCGTGCATTTCAGATCTATCTAATAATCCGCAGGGGGTGTCCTCACCTTCGACTCATTTCTCCGCGATTTTCATTGCACCCCTGAGGTCCAAACCCGCGTGAGTGCTATCGCGGTGGGGATCCAACAGGCCGGCGCCCTGGCTGGCTGTCTGGCAATATGGCCTATCACCAACCACCATGGTCGTCGACGGGCTATGATGTACTGCTCGGCCATCTTCTGTCTGGGGGTCGTCTTCGAGGTCATCAACTCCCACTCTCTGCCAGTCTTCTACCTTGGCCGGGTCATTTGCGGACTCGGGATCGGGGGATCCGCCACGGTGATCCCCATCTACCTCTCTGAAATGAGCCCTACGGACATGCGCGCCCGCTTAGGTAGTTGCTACCAGTTCACGTTCACCGTAGGCATCCTCGTGTCGTACTGGATCGACTACGGAATCCAATTCCGCGCCCCCACCGCCGCCCAGTGGCAAATCCCACTAGCCCTACAACTCATCCCCGGCGCCCTAATGGGCCTTGGCATGCTAAGTCTTGACGAAAGCGTTCGCTGGCTTCTCAGCCAAGGAGACTCCCACCGCGCCTGGACCAGTCTAACCTGGATCCGAGCATCCTCCGGGCCCGCCATCGCGGCCGAATTCGCCCAAATCAAAGAGGGTATCGAAGCCGACCGCCACGCCACTGCAGACTTCCATGTACGCGAACTACTGGAAAAGCCCAATGCACGTCGTTTCCTGCTAGGAATCAGTCTCTTCCTCGCGCAGCAATCCACCGGAGCCACGGCAATGGCCTACTTCGGTCCCCAGTTCTTCTCTCTGTTGGTGGGGGGCGGTGGCACAAACCAGTCCCTCACATTACTCCTAACGGGGATATTCGGCGCCCTGAAAGTAATCAGCTGCCTTGCGTTCATAATCTGGATCGCCGAACGTTTCGGCCGAAGACCGCTGCTTATCCTGGGCGCTCTGGCCATGTCCCTCTGCATGGTCTCCACTGCCTTTGTCGTCAGATCTGACCCAGCCCCTACCCCAGCCCACACAACCAGTAATGGCATAAAGTCCACAGGAATATTGACGGTCGCCCTAATCTACCTAGACATCATAGCCTACAACTTCTCCTGGGGTCCCCTCCCGTGGCCCTGCACGGCGGAGCTCTTCAACACCCGCATCCGCGAACCGGGCGTTGCAGCTGGCGTTGCCGCCCAATGGCTCGGTAATTTCGTTTGGTCGGCGAGTACGCCGTATATCTTGGCGGGGATGGGATGGGCAACGTTTTTGTTATTTGGGGCGCTTGATTTAGTCATTGCAGGGTTTGTGTGGGGTTGTCTGCCTGAGACCGGGGGGAGGAGCTTGGAGGAGATTGAGGCGTTGTTTGAGCAGACTGTACCAGATGAGGAAGGTGAGGCTTGTTTAGGGAAGGGAAGTGATGGTGGGTCTTCTTCCCTTTCTCTTTCTCCTTCTCCTTCTTCTTCTTCTTCTTCTAGACATGAGAATAGAGAGGGTGGTGAGAGGTACGGGTCTATTGGAGAATGATTTTACAGTATACAAGACGCACTAGATCACTGATACTGAATATCAATCTAAACATCGTCATCTTGCATTAGTATCTAACAATAGTACTACCTAAAAAAGACCCAAAACTAGACCTACATAACCCACCAGATCCACCAGAATCTAGACCCATCCACACCAAAAAGATCCAAACACCAATGAAACCCCTCAATTCCTAACCCCAACGCCACCAAGATAAACAAACCACACACACAAACAGAAAAAAAACCCAAAAGTCAGCCCAGCTAGTCTATTCATGATCTACAATCAATTCAATCAATTAATGAAATGGCAGCAGAATTTTTAACTCAGCTCAGCCCCAACTACGGAGTACGTCAATGGTAAACCAAAACCCCTACTGAATAAAAAGAAAAGCCCCACACCAAACGCCGCCAAATCCCGCTTGTCACCTATGAAGTCATACAGATCCTGATTGATAATGTTGGATCATACTACTGTACCTACTCGGAATGGTAATAGGCGACGTGACGTAGTTGCCAATTCTCTAGACGTAAGATCTCTTCCAGATCGGAGTATCATACGGAGTAGTACATGCGTGTTGACACAGTGGAACAGCTACAACGGGAATAATGATCTACAGGGCATATCCGCATAGGGATAACTGTATGTCAAAGTAGACTACTACTATCCTATACTAGTTAGAAATTGGGATCTCGGACCAATGGATACATACCATACCCGCCTGGATCTATTTTCCGGTGAGATTAGCCCTATCTCTCTATCTATCTCCCCAGTAGCATTCTATCTACCTCTCAGTATCTATACATCTGTCTGTCTGTACAATAGCTAGTTAACTACAGGCTACTAGTTAAGTAAGACTCATTATGGGGTTTTCTACTAGGTACTATTCCACCTTAGTGATGATTATATTACTGGGTAAATAGTAAATTTATATCCTGACACGTCTATTTAAAGTGATAGTCCTATGCTAACAGTGAGATGGCTGGTATAACTTATATAGCGTTGAGATTTGAGAATTATGCCATTCATTGATTGATACTACTATAATTTCCATATCTATTCTTATTTCTATTGTGTTTCTTTTGGATAATAGAAGGAGTATACTACATGGAAAATACTAAAAGGGTATTAAGGATATTCCTTGCCTACCACATCTCTATACCTATTACTATATACTACACATAGTATATACATACATACAACATACTCATACTCATCTCCAACAAACCAACCCCCATGGGCACACAATACCCCCCCCAAAAACCAATTCCATTCCTCACGAATCATACCTTCTATTCCTTTCCCCCTCCTAACGTAGTAATTAATACCTATTACCTATTACATACCAAGTACCCATAAAATTCTCAGTAAAGACTAAATCAGCCCCAATTTGCCTCTTGTCATTTGCCCCTTGGAAAAGAAAAAAGCTTGACGTTGACCAACTGACGTAAAAACTGACGTTATGCAACTCACTAGAACAGGGACCCCGAACTTTACATAGTACCTTAGATAATGTGAAAAAGGGAAGCGGATAAAGACCGCTTGATAGGAGGAAGGATATCCGCCAATGGAACAAAAAAGTAAAAGAAAAAAAAAAAAAAAAAAAGAAAGGGAAAGTTTAGCAAATGTTCATGGTGCAGTTCAGCCCTCTCAGGGATCTAATTCTATTTCAACGATGGTTCACGGGTCGCCAGTTACAATCATCCGGAGATAGACTCCGTTCCTGGCCCTAATTGCCACCATCAAAAGGATTTGCCTCACGGGCTGGGTCTGATATCAAGTCTGATGTAATGTGTGGCACGATCGATCATAGCCTGGGGAAAAGTCTATGCAGATCCAGAGCTTATTATTATTTGTGGCGAGGTGGTTCCTTTACTCCAAGTATGACATTGTCTACGAGAGGTCATGCAATTTGCCAGGCATTTTCCATTTTTGCTACACCTGAAGGTATTATACATCTGATCGTAATAGCAATGCCCCTCGAGGCCAACGAGTGACCAACCAGATGCCCCAGAGCAATGCAAGGCCGGTACATCGACCTCCAACATCTATTAATACAGCCAGCCAGTAATAAGCAACTCCCCTAGAGTAATCCGCCCAGGCTCCGAATCGTAAGAACTGCCTGTATCCCATTAAACTCCAAACGCCAAAGCTCATCGTAAGCAAAGCAGCGAACTCGGTCAGATTCGTAACATTTCGGACATCTCATTTCTCGTGTGTGTGTGTGTGTGCGTGTGGGTGGGGGGGGGAACCGGGCATTATGCAAGTCGCTTTTATCGGACACCATTACCGAGATGCAGGGAGAAAAGAGCGATATAGTAAGCAATATCGTAAACAAAGGAGATAATAGATAATAAAAGAGAAAAAGAAGAAGTAGAAGAAAAAAGGAAGGAAAGAAAAGGAAAAAAAAAAATATAAAAAGGCTAGTGACGTGACTCGTTAAACATTGATCAGCTCATCAAAACTGTCATCTGTGGAGAAGGCGTAGGACGACTCAGTCATAATGGACTGCTCCGAGTCTCGTCGCTGATCCAACGGCGATCCCATCTCCGAGGGAAGCTGCATGGGACCGTCAAATCCGAATGACAGCCCGTGAGGAGTGGACGCCGTGTTCTGTTCAGGGGATCGCATGGGAGAAACTAGGTCGCGGTTGGGGGTGTCCTTGGAGGTGATCATCCGGACCATCTGGGCGAGGTGGAGCTTGATGGCCTCATCCCCACATTGCGCATGCCGTAGCATCTCGTTCTTGAGGTTGAGCACTTCGCTGCGCAGGTGCTCGATCTCGGACTCAAGCTCGCCTTTCCTGCTGGATACCTCGCGGAACCGTGTCTCCAGGAGCTTCGTGTGCTCCTTTTTCTTCTGTCGACACTTGCTGGCTGCTAATCGATTCCGTTCTAGGAACTTTTCTCGCTTCTCCCGCTCCTGCTGTTGCTCCCCCTGATCGACGGCCGAAGCTTTGCGACGTCGGGTACTGACGCCATAACCATCTGTCTGCGATTGTTCACTGAGACTGCTGCGGTGTTTCGGGGGGGTAAACTCGGGCGGTGAGCTGTTGAACGGATATTGTGCCAGAGGGTACATCTCCCCCATGGGAGGCTGCATTTTCTTGTCATCAAAGGGAGGCGGCGTGGGTTGTCCGTTACGGACGTGAGTGTTCCTAAGGCCCCTCTCCATGTTGGGGTTGCAAAAAGCCTGTTGGTCCACCTTGCCTTGCCACGAGGCCATGGACGGTGCGATGGTGTCGAAGCCCCAAATCGGTTCTTCTTCTGGGAGAGAGAAAGCCATCAAGTCGGGCTGTGAGAAAGCGCCTGCCGCGGTGAAGGCAGCTGGGCCGGCACAGGAGGGATCTGCCATCGCTGCTGGAGCGCGGCTATAGAGGGTGTGTTCCACCGACATAACTGGTATTTGGCGGTGGGACGAAGAGACGAAGAATACAGATGAACGCCCAAAGGATGGTCGTCGATGTTGATTGGGGAGCGACAGTTAAGAGGGGCCAGATGACGACGAATATATGTCAGACTTTGGAAATCAGAGAAGGCACACAAGAGAGGGAGAGTCCGACAAAGGACGGGGTAGAGATATAGAGAGAGAGAGATCGAGGTAGATTAGATATGAAAGGGTTCCAGCGAGAGTGTTAAGACCCTCTTCGCCGGCGAGCAGAGGAGTCGTATGATCGAATATCAGGAGAATAGCAGGTGGGAAAAGTTTCAGGTGGTGGCTGAAGGTCTTTGGTAGCGGAGAGGGGAAAAGAGTATGTTTTTAAGGCAGGTGCGGGTGGCCGACAGGCAGTGTTACCACGGTTGACACTACGGGAATGGGCAAAAGGTCTTCTCCCAACAAAGTGAAAGGAATAGATTAAGATTAAGAAGAAGAAGAAGATGATGATGAAAAAAAAGAAGAAGAAGAAGAAGAAGAAGACGTTGTTCAACCAGAGCGGACGGTAGGAAAATAAATCCGTAGACGAGGAGCCCTCTTTCCAAGGCCGGGTATCAAGGCAAGGGGACCCACTGGAGCGATAGAAGATTCTCTCTGGAATCGGCCCATGTGTCCAGACCTTCCAAGGACGAGAAGGCTAAGGAAGTGCAGAAAGCTTCTAGGCAAGTGGGCCAGCCTGGGTGGAAGTGCAACCGCAACCCTGTGGAACGGATGACGTTGCGAGAAGATTCACCCTGGTCAATGACTCGCATTCAAACGGTGTCCGTCAATGAGATATTCACCACAAGCCAGGTGTGAAAAAAAAAAAAAAAAAAAAAATTGGGTGATTCAATTGGAAGAGGTTTGTGATACGAGATGGGGAGGAGGAGGAGGAGGAGGAGGAGGGGGGAGGCAAAAGGCAATGAAGAACTATGGAGGAATCATGGAAGGAAGAAAAACCAGGTGGATAATGAGCTCCCTATATGGGGATACACCACGACGGATCATGATGGATGGACAGATAAACAAATTGAATTTCTGGAAGGATTTAATTTATTTGGATTGAATTGAATTGAATTGAATCGAATTGAAAGTGAACTGAACTTCTACATGGGAGAGTTTGAGAAAAGTGGTCATGTTTGTTTGTTTGATTGACTTGATGTTGTTTTTCTTGTTGAGTCCAAACCCATGATTGGCTGCGGATCACGAGCTGGGGTTGATGACATTCGAGGTCTTCTCTCAACCTCAGCCTTCTTCTCTTCCCTCCAAGGTTGACTTCAGCTCCTCCCGAACTCTCCGTCCCAGCGATTAAACAACCTGTCAAACCACTCCTGACAATCTTGATTGGTTGGGCTACTCATCCCGGACCAGGTCCACGGGGAGGAAAAAGCGCCAATGGGGATTTCCTGGTGGGGTTGTCGTTGACATCATGGATGGCCGGGGGTTGGAAGTCTCAAAGTTGCATTGGAGCGCTTGTTCGATACCTTTCATGAATGAACAAGAAGTTGCTAAAAATCTCGAAGATCCTCCGAACGCAATCAAAATTCAAAAGTACTCCCCTCCATCGCCATGGGGATGAAATCATCGAGTGTCCGTTCGGCTCGTTCATTGACGACCTGGCAAACTTAATAGACAAGGAAAAAGATTATGGCACCCCGACTCACGGTTGGAACTTCAACTGTGATCGACGATAATCAAATAATAATAATAATAATAATAATAATCATAATCATAATAGTAATTTTATTATTACTATATCAAGAATGTGATATCAACTTATGGAGTACATGGAGACAATCGGGGATCGCCGCCCGCTGGGTGGCCAGAGAGCAATCGTGTATCATGATCTCCAAGTCCAAACAAGAACCCCCCAATCAACATGATGAGAAAAGAGGAGTCAACGTAGAGAAAAGTAGAACTAGAGAAATAAAAAAAATAATAATAATAATAGTAATAATAATGAAACTTATTATATTTATTGATTACGTTACAAGTCGAAAAAGTACATTGACTCATGAATCTTCATTGCACGAGTCAGTTACACTCTAAAGCTTTTACTGTACCACTCGAGTCGGACAGCTGGTAACCACTCGCAACGAAATGGAGTTGTTTGCATGGGGTATCAATAGGCTCTTTCATCCTATCTATAGTCTATCTACCTGCCTGAATTGGCAATTTGGACTGTTATGGATTCTCTCAACAATTCCGACAAAGGTAAAAGGGGTCGGATATGGCAACAGGAGGTATCCGGCATGATATAATGTGGAGACACACGAAAAAAGAGTCTGTACCTTACAGTGAACCTCAGACCACGGAGACTTTGTCAATGTACTGAGAGAGGAAGGACCTTTTGCTCAGAAAGGGTGCCAACCAAGGTCGAGTCAATTCTGTCAGCGTTGGCCAGAGCTCCCTGGCTTCTCTTCCGTCCAAGAGGTGGGCAGTGAAACCATGGGTCCAACCAGCGAGAAAACAAAATACTGCCACTGGAACCCAGGGTGCAAACGTCACCTTCTTGCCAAGAGTGAAACCTTTGGGTTCCACAGCGCAGATGCTCTTTGTCTTGGAAAGAGGAGTCCAGCACATCATCTGGTTGGCGGACTGCCCTTCCCTGGTGGAGTCTTCCGCATTCATCTCTGATATACTAGGTCGATAGCGGATAGCTGATACACCCTAAAGAATCCTTCCTCTTCTCGCACGGGGAAGATTAGAAAAGCAGGTTAGATGGGTATCAGAATGGAGAGAGCTAGAGGTGGAGCTGGTTGGTGCCAAGTGAGATGCATGTATGTATGGATATGTATGTATGTACGGTACGGGGCATACATAGTATACATACCGTCGTATCCGATTTATCCGTGATTCAATAACCTTTGCCTGCTATATTCAGGACGCGCTGAATTGGGTTTTGGAAAAGAGAAAAAAAGAAAAAAAAAATATTATCAAATAAAAGTAAAAGTAAAAATAAAAAGAGAGGGAAAAATGGGAGAGAGAGAGAAAGACGAAAACAGGATTCAAGCACCAAGGATCTGTAACTTCATTTATTTTGACTCTGCGTCGTAGACCATCAATGTGTGTATGTACTGTACCAAGAGTACTTCTGTATGGAGGGAGATGATATGATATGATATGCAGAGAGAAAAGTACTGACACTGCTCCAGGTCAGTACGAAAACAAGAATGGAAGGATGGAGAAAAGACTGAACTAGTTGTTCCGGACCAGAGGGCCGACGATTCAACGTTGACGGATCGACAGAGCTTACTTGCTACTCCGCATAAAATGGACCCTCATTTTAATGAGATAGATTGATTGATTGTACTCCGTACTCTGTGTTATCTGCCGACTCCACCAAATAACGAACTACCTTTAGCCACGTCCCTTACCAATAACAGGCTCCAAGCGGTGCGGTTCCCTCCTTCCGATGCTTCGTACATTGGAAGCAAACCGGATATAATCGTTTGGCCTGGACGGTCTAGATTGTGCCAACCACGCCGCATCCTGCATTGGCCATGCTCGCCCGTCCGTTCCCCCCCATAAGCCCAGAACCTAATTATCGCTGCTGATAATTGTCCGATTGGCGAACCTTGACTCCCGTCAGACGATGATCGTTAATCACCAACACTGCCCCTCAATGTCTTTTTGTAAAGATACGTTCTTTGTGTTATGATTCGCCTACAGGGCGGAATACACCAGAAGTTTATAGTATGCCAAGAGAAATAATTTTTTTTTTTTTTTTCCTTTTTTCTTTTTAGAAGAAAAGAAAAGAAAGGGAAGGGGGGCTTGTGACCTTTGGCCCGAAGCAGATCAAACAAGGACGATGAGATTTCTTTAAAGAATTTTCTGAGAATTATCCTGATGAATTTCTTGTCTTGAACTCGTCACCCGCCAATGTGACATTCGGCGTCGGCCAACGACTGCTCCCAACTGAATAACCGGAAGAACGACCCCCGCCGCGCGACCGATCCTTGATTCTGCCAGATTCGCAACTGTCGATTAATGCTGCACCAACTGCTGATCAACATCGTCATCAACCGCTGATTTTCAATCTCCCGCTCGATGGCCCGGAATGTGTCCTGCCCACCGTTGTCCCCATTTGGGGTCAAGAGTGGACCAAGAACATAGCCGAGGCGCTCCAAACTCAACAATTCCAAGGTGAGACCACTTCGACCAACGTCGCCCCCGAGTTTATCGACTTCACCCGTGCGCTCGGTCTCGTACAGTAGCATCGCACAGAGCCCGAAAAAGGCGCAGATGAGATTCAGCTGCATTGGCGTGGTGAGCGCCAGGACCGCGAGACCGATCGCTTGCACCTTCGTGTGACCTGGGGGAGAAAGACCACCGCCATAGCCGCCATTGCACCCATTGCTATCCGCGATACGCCCGTAGCAAATGCTGACGAGTATCCGGTACAAGCGCGCCGACCCCAGGATTCCGCCAGGCAGTCCGGCCAGTAGAGCCTTGAACACCCAGCCAACACTGAGAACCTGTGAAGAGAATTTAGGGGAAGCGCCATGGCCGAGAATTTTCATCAATTCTACGGGCATTTCTCCACGCCGGACAGTCACCTCAATCCTATCATGCACATTTTCAGCGGACAACACCTGTTTCGCAAAGTAATCGTAGATTCGGGCGGCCATCTTCATGTCACCCGCGTTACAGAACACTTCTGGTGTGGACAACGCTGATCATTGCGTTAGTAAGTAGACTCCAGAACCACGGCCTGTAGTGTATGAATAGGAGATGCCTACCAAAGCATTTCAAATAGGAAATAGTCGCGACGAAACATGTCGGTAGCCTGAGGGTAGCCGGTGCAAACTCCACTGGAAGGCTCAGAAAGCTATGTCCCCCTAGTCGAGCTAGGCTCTCCAAAGACCTGCCTTTCAGTACAGACAATTCGCAGGACCGAGAAGAAAAATTGGCAAATGTTTTCATCCGACGCAGCGCTCGTGCATGGGTCACGGCGGGCTGAACTCTCATATGTAGGGTTGACCGCATTACCCGGATCCGATCAATGACCCTATCGCGGCGTCGTGGGGGCTCGTTGTCTTCGATCAGGCTGGGGTTATCGACTGTAGCTCCATGAGAAAAGGTTTATCACACCAAGTGGGCACTCCAAGGGAATATTTACCTGGGGAAACCGGGCTAAGTTCTTTGCCCGGGTCATATTTGTCCAACTCCAGTGGGTCTAGATGTATTCGAGCGGCAAGCTCATTGAAGGCGACAGCGGCTGTGTGTCGATCGATATGAAACGACCAAGTGCTGTCTCTGGATACGGTTCGAGACGAACTGATGAGTGATAGGTTTTCATGGTCGCAAAAAAGTTCTTGATCGAAGGGATTTCCGCTCTTTGCAAGCATTCCAGCCATGTGAGCGATCTCAGGATCCATGTCGCCACAATACGAGCTAGCCTGTGTCGCGGAGCTGGTGGTGGTCGCCGATGGCTCCAAGAGGGGGTAGCAGCTTGATACTCGACGACAGGGCTCCACAAACTCACCAAACAGGTTCTGACGCACATTTTCCTTATGGAAGAGGGCAATAGGCGTTAAGGTGCGTTTTGACGGGTGATGAGACACGGTCACGCTTGTATATTCAGACTTGTGTGAGTGTGTTGTTTTGTCGCTAGCCTTTCTATCCTCAAAAGGCCCTATTCGTTTCCTGTGGTCTTGGAGTAGCCTCTGTCCATTTGCGCTTCGATAGCCTCCAGTATTGTCGCCCACGGTACACATATGGTCGCAGCAATCAAAATTCCCAGCAGCATACTTATCATGGAACCCGGGAGCACTAAATTGAGATTTCGGGCGTCGAGACTTGCGGGAACGAAGGAGGGTCACGAAGCGCCCAGAGCCTTTGACCAAATGCGGAGAATTGGCACGCGAGTCCAAGGATGTTATTTTGGTGTTATTGGCGCCTATGTGAGACAAGAAATCTTTCAGCAAAGGTGCTTGCTCATGCTGCGCCTGTGGATTGTTCTGGAATAAGGAATTAGAGTGAATTTCTCTGGACTGCTCATCGCAGGCGGGATTTGATCCGGTTCCAATCGACGCATCATGGCTCATATCACTTGGTGAACCTCCATATTGGCGGTGCCGATCATCGCTTAACTTCGCATGGCCTGCACGAGTCCATTTTTGTGCGCTGCTTTCGCTTGTGGATGATTTGGAAAAGAGGCTGAAGAGCCCCATTACTACCCCAGATATATCAAGAGTGAGAGGCGCAGCGTGTAATAAGCGAAGTCGTAGACCACGCCCCTTGGTAAAATGAAAGTAGGACTATGTACCACCAAGTCGAGTTCGAATATACTAAAACTTGAAACACAGTAAGAGAGACCATAGCAGCAACTTCCTTCGGCGAATGTACTAGTCGCTCCTTCTGCTCTGGAGTATGCTGAATGCGTACAAAGACCCTGCTCAATATGTCAGCCGGTGGCAGGCATTCATTCCAAAAACTAAACGCATCAGCTCTATGAGAGTACATCATCTTACCGTATGAAAGTATACGGCTACAGCTGCACCATACAGTGTCATCAGAACTATAGAAGAGATACAATACATACTCCAACGAAGGCAATGGAGGATAGGCTGACGGACAGAGACAGGGACCTTCACAACAATAGCCATACATAAAAGAAAAATCTATTATGGTCAATCCAAACGCCAATGCTGAATACGTGGGCAGAACATAAACCCGACAAGCTGAGGGCCAACCCAATAGAAATCTAAATCATCATACAATACCTTGTTTCCTTGTGCACTGCAAGTCGAGAGGAGTCCATGCCCCAGTGGGAGACGAGAAGGGCGATTGGAACGTAACCATGTTTCCGTCGAATCCTTAACAATAGACCATGTCACTGACCTTTAAAAAAAAGTAGAATCAAACGCCATTACCATGCAAGTTTTAATTGTGCACCAGGCACCCTTAGCGCGATGTCTGGATTATATCAAGACGATTCGTCGTTTTCGCCTTCTAGAAGGATATATTGCAGAATATCACTCAATGTGAGAACGCCTTTTAGTCGGAAGTTTTCGTCCACCACTACCAGGCGGTGAACACGAGACTTGCGAATTGTGTCAAAGATAGTATCCAGACCATCATTCAACGAGCATGTATAGATACCAGGGAAATCCTAATGAGGTCCTATGTCAGCCCTTAGAGAAGAGGAGAGTTTCAACAGCAGAACATACTGGGGACCGCTTTTTCAACGCCTCTCCAACCGTTAGGCTTAAGTCATCGTATACACCACCTTTGATCAATGTGATAACATCAACTGATTCGAAGACGTTGTACACAACACCTGGAAGTAAGTGGTTCTTTTAGTACTTGGATAGAAGTTAGGCTGGGCAAACTCATACCTTCCGAATTTACAATAGGCACACTCGATATGCTCCGCTCCACAAGGATATGGATTACATCGATAACAGGCGTATCCATTGATGCTGTTGCTACATTTTCATAGCTGCCTAGCAATATCTCCCCCAGGGGTCTGCGCAGCTTCTGTGTCTCACTGACATTGACGGCGACGAACTTCAAGATACGGTACTGTGTAACTACACTCAGGACATGTGATCTGTCCGTTTGACTATCATTAGTAACCAAAGGAATTCGTCGAGCCCGAGAGTCAAGCATGCGCCGACAGGCTTCATAGAGAGGCCTTTCCGGATCGATAGAAATGGTCTCCGGCGGAGCAACCCCTAAAGCTTTTTCTACCTCTATATTTGTAGCTCATTATCAGTACCGGTCCAAGGTATATTAAATTGCGGGGAGGGGTGAGTGGCGTACCTCGGAGGCTGTCCAGTCGGAATTGATCTATTTCACCCAAAGCTGCGGGGTTCTGAAAATAGTATTGAATGACATTGATGTAATCGGAGGTGGTGAGAAGACCCGCGAAAGTCGAGGTTTTAGAGTCCCATAATGGAGCTGACACGATGCCTGTTGATTAAGCAATGTGAAACCTCGTCAGTACATCTTCCTCCTGAACATCGAATAGCCCGTTTGCGACGTCGCACCCTTTCGCGGAAGAATAACGGGCAGGGGACACGGCGCACCGCACTATCCACCAAACAAGGGAAGTACATGCCATTCTGGATTAAGATATTCAAACTCTCTTTCACTGACAAAGAGGTGTCGAAGATGATAAGCCGAAAGCTGAGCGGAAGGACATCGTAACTGTTACGGACTTTGAGGAAGTTGCGAATGGCACGCTACAGACAGATATGATCGATAGGGAGAGTTATTAGCCAAAGTCTCCAACTATATCTACTGAGCATGCTCGGAAAGGAGAGTATGGGCGAATGAATGGTAGGGAATCGCAGCTCGTGCTCGGAGATAGTAGCATGATGGACTGAGGGGGCCACAAGCCCACAATACCAAGCAGAGGGGAAGGGAGAAATAGGGAAGAACAGCCGGAGATGAGATAATTAGGGCGAATAAAAGAGGCCCGACCAAGAAAACAAAAACTCTAAGAAAAATTGAAACTCACTAGGCCCTGTCGCTCTTCCCGATCGATCGCCCTTTCGGGCTGGGTTGGGGGCATTGGATGCGAAAGACCGCGCGGGCGGAGGTATGAGGAGGGCTGCACAAAACCTCCCTCGTGACCAGACACAGGGTGACGACTAGGGATGGAGGTGAGATTGTTGGTGTTGCGGATGGAAGTGGTAATTGGAGTCGTCGTAGTAATGGGGGAAGCGGGAGAAGGAGCAGCAACAGTAGTGTCGTTGGTCGTCGTCGTGGCGGGTCTGGGCGGCAGTCTGATTCTGCCCGTGGGGTTCTTGTCCGCCATCGGCATCACGGCCAACGGTGAGAGGAGGCCGGAATTAACTTATGACTCGGAACCTGCATGTAGTTTGGAGGGGCAACGCTAGAGGGATTACCTGTAGCGTACAATAGGCGGCTCAATGAAAAACCAAATGGGTTTAGTATCCAGAGTTCTCTTTATTTTTTCTCTCTTCTTCTTCAGGGTACGTAATGTACCAGGGAACAAAGAACAAACAATGTAGTCAAGAGTCAAGTCGGAGGGGAGCTGGGAACACCAGTGGGAGCTGAGTACGACAAATAATACAGGAGATCATGATAATAGTAATATGGAAGGTTTCATCATGGATAGCGATATCGATTGTTGATTGAGAAAATCAACAAGCGCAGATATAGAAGTAAAATATAGTGCCCTATCAAAAGAACTAGCTAGCTTTTCCAAAAGAATATTGATTTTCTCTTTTAAGTTTGTAGATCAACGGCTCTGTTGCCGTATAACGGGCAAATCCAGTCGACGAAAACGAGAGGAGAGAAAAATGGTGAGACAGTCTCGGATAGACAGGGATGACAGTTGAGACTTCTTTTATCCTACGACCGAACCAATTGAATCCCCCACCAAGCATCTGATATCACACACGGAGGCCACCAAGAGATACCCCGCCATCTAACACGTGACACAGATCTGGGGTGCAACTGTATGGGTATGCCGGGCTTTTCTGGATGATGATCTATTATATGAAGTCATCGTGCGTCCTCAGAGAACCATGTCTATATACAAGATATGCTGTTGCTTCTTGACAAAGTAATAGCCTCCAAATAGATCCCTTAAGCTGCTGGACCGGAATAAAGAAAATGCTCAAGTGCGCTCAGCTCTGAGGGCCAGTGTATGAGAACAAAGCAAAACAAAATGACCCGGAAGTCCTTTTCGCCAGTTCGTGAATGTCGGAGGAACATAACAAAGCAAGCATGATGTAACGTATGCGGTCTAGATGTATATGTATAAGATGAGCTCAACAATATGTTAGGAAGTATTATGCAGAAGATGCAGGGGCAGTGAACATTAGTATGCAATTGAAGCCCAGGTAAGATGGCAAAATGGCATGATGTTGAGAGTGGCTGCGAATATCGGATTGTCGATACGCAGGTGGTTACTCCGATGGAGCGCCATTTGAGGTCTCTCTCTGCGCCAGACTGGGACTGGTCCCCGTCTTCAGATAGTTCTCGTACTCTCCAATGCGCTTTCCACCTTGGACCCACCGCTCGCGGTACGCAGCCCTCCTTTGGTCAGCAAGTTGGTTCAGAGTTGGCCAGTAGGTCGCATGGTCGTATCTGAACTCGACATCACCCCCCATAGATTTCATCAGCTGAGCTGCAGGGACATGTTGACGCAGATCCTCATTGAACTTGAGCTTCTGCCGGGTCAAAGGATCAATGAACGGGGTGATCAACTTGAAGAATCCCATGATCATGAAGGGCACTAATGCACACAGTGAGATCAGTATAAGGAAAAGATAGAGATGCGAGCGTCACCTACTGTTGATGACCAACGCTCGACCCAGTCTCTCGGGATAGTGATTTTGGAGAAAGTTGAGGGTCTGTTTGGCCTGGCCGACGCTCGCATTCTGGCCCGACTTCGTTTCGTTGTAGTTGACAATCAGCGCCAAAGTCTCCTGATCCGGCCCCATCAGATCAATCAACCGCTCCAACATGAAAACCAAATGTTGAATCTGGCGGTCGCTCTTCTCAGTGTTTTGATTCGACGGCAGAAGGTAGAGACAAGGACGCGCATGGATGTCATATCCAAGGATGACCTGCTTTCCCGTCTCATTCTCAACTGAGATAAAATCCTCAGTCAGCTTTTCCACGCCGTATTCACGACGCCACGTCAGAGTACGCTCAAGTCGTGCAATTGCTTCGGACACGTTCCATTTCGTCGCCCGCAAGTATCGAAGCAAACATTCCCGGGTCAAGAACATGCGCTCATTGTCAGTGAGGGGTTCTGTCGGGGCGTTCTTCGCAGACGTTGTCGGTACTGTTGTCCAAGCGGAAACGGCCTTAAGAACAGAATCGTATTTTTCCTGTTGGTCGGGGGTGAGCTCAGCAGACGGAGTAGGCTTGGCCGAGTCGAGAGGACGAGGGAAGGGCTTCTGAATGAGCCCATCAGCCGCTGAGGATGGGAGCTCCAGTTCAATATCCTTGCCATTGGTTGCAGGCTGAATCTGCTCGACAGTGTCACTGGAATTTTCAGCAATTGCCGATGGCACGCTTGTCTGTGAGTCGACTGCCTCACCGCTGCGGGCTGACGTAGCGGGGACAGGGGGTTCCGATGTTGCACTCATTATTGCAAGGAATAGAAATAGTATGCGATTCAATTAAGTTCAGATCTATGGAGGGTATCCTAGGCAGTATTTCAGGGGGCAATGGCTCGCATAATATAGACTGGAGACAATGGCAGCTCCCCTGGAAGTTTTTGCTCTTTTCTGCGCAAGTTTCAGCGCTGAGTAGGCTCAGTGTTGATCGACAGGCCCACAGGATGATCGTTCGACACAATAATAATAGACGGAGTACTTACGTGGACTTGTTTCCCTGAGCCCATAGCTTAATCGGGAAGGCGGTCACCTTTTAATTAATTTCCCCGTCCTGTACCCAGCACGCGGCGCGCGTTCTCCGCGCGTTCTCCAATTTCGGATTACCAGCACTGGGGGAATTTACTTTGCTCCTACAATCGAACGCAACGCCGTTAGAACTGACTCGGTGTCACCATGGAGGATATTGTTGGGGAGCTCAATGAGCTCTTCGCAGCTTCCTCTCCCGATGGACTTCCTAAAGATGTTCTCGCAGAGCTTCAATCCCTTCTGCGAGTCCACTCGATCGCTCCTCAGGAACTATTTTACAAATGGGAGTCATTCTGCTTAAAGATGGGCTCCGAAGAGACCAAGCTGAACCTAGAGACTGTGAGGCTGTTCAAGCGTGATGTTCAGGAATCGCTGGAGCGAGAGACTCGAAGCAAGCCCAGCCGACAATTACCCACCGCTACCCCGCGCGCAGCAGCAGCAACTGATGTTTTTGGGATGTAAGTCGCAGAGGCATGCCGTATCTGGAGGGGAGTTTGTTGACATTGTTACTATAGATTAGACGGATTAACCCCAAATGCGCCCCACGGTCGAACGCCGAACTCAGCCAAGCGGAAAGCGGACTTCGCATCACCCTCTGCATCTAAACTTGGAAAGGTCGATTCTCCAATCGGTTCTAAGACTCTGCGAAAGCCTATGAATGGGGCTGCTACAGGAGATGGAGCGCAGTATGTTTGGAGAATGCTATCCCGCATTGCTGGAGCAACATGATTGACTGCGGACACAGGTCTGTGCCTTTCTCGGAGCGCCAGAATTCCGGCCAGACGCTTGAAACCCTCAATGCGCACCTGTCGATGCCAGAGACCCCCATGGCTCCCTTTTCAGAGGCACGGATACGGCCCACTGCGAACACGGACCTGAAGAAGTTCGGATACAAGCCAATGGCAATGCGACAGTCTGAAGCATCCGAGATCCTGGATGACCGCATTGACGAGTTCACGGCCTTGTTCCAGAAGGAATACGAAACAGAGGATCTCCCCTTCGGCAGTGCAGCGACCCAGAGCACCAGCGAGATCGTTGCGGTCGGACGGATTGCGTCAGACAGCATGGAAGGAAAGCTTAACCCGGCCTCTCTTGTACTTGAGACTTCGAGACGGACAGGAGCTGGAGTACGTGTGCCTCTGAAGGTGGATACTCTACCATCGGTGAACTTTTTCCCGGGACAAATTGTTGCTCTGCAGGGTATTAATGCGTCCGGGAACTACTTCTCGGTCAAGGAAGTCCTATCCACCCCGCTTTTACCGCCCGCTGCATCATCTGTGCCCACTATGGAAGGTATCAACGAAAGATTGGAGGAGGCAGGCTCTTCTCCATTGAATATAATAATCTCCTCGGGGCCATACACAGCCGACGATAACTTAGATTTCGAGCCGCTCAATGAGATATGTCAGAAGGCGGCCGAGAACTATGCAGACGGACTCGTCCTCATGGGTCCATTCTTAGATATCGAACACCCACTGCTAGCATCGGGAGACTTCGACCTCCCAGAAACCAACGGATACGATCCAGACACCGCCACCCTAACAACAGTATTCCGGCACTGCATCACGACACCCTTACAGAGATTAGTCGCGGCAGTACCTAGCATCACGATCGTGATGGTTCCCTCCGTCCGCGACGCCGTGAGCAAGCACGTCTCCTGGCCGCAGGAGCAGCTCCCGAAAAAGGAACTCGGCTTGCCCAAGCAGGTGCGCATGGTATCCAACCCAGTCACTCTGTCTCTCAACGAGACCGTCATTGGCTTGTGCTCTCACGACGTCCTATACGAGCTGCGAAGAGAAGAGGCTCTGCACGGCAAACCCAAAGAAGGCAACCTGCTCACCCGGTTGTCCAAGTACCTCGTCGAACAAAGGCACTTCTACCCGGTTTTCCCACCGTCATCGCGAGACGCTCTTCCCAAGCCCGGGATCGAGAACGGACTAGCCACGGGCGCTACCCTGGATGTCAGCTACATGAAGCTAGGCGAGTGGTGGAACGTCCGACCAGACGTGCTAATCGTTCCCAGCATGCTCCCACCGTTCGTCAAAGTGCGTACCCCTATTCTCCATCCCCCATCCACCTATTACAACACACACTCACAATATCAAACAGGTAGTAGACAGCGTCCTGGTAATCAACCCAGGCACACTCTCCAAACGCCGAGCAGCAGGAACCTATGCGCAAATGGCCATCCACCCACGAGAAATCACCGAAGAAGAACGCGAACAAAAACACATCAGCCACAAACTGTACGAACGGACACGGGTAGACGTTATTCGCATCTAAAGTGTAGTACCTCGTTGGATTAACTAGATATACCATAGCATGTATAAGGCGGGCGTCGGGCGTCATAATGATAATGAAACATTCCATTCCACAAGGGAAAAAACATAATAAAAGAAACAAAAGGGGTATCAACCAACCCATCTATGCTTAAAAAACCACAACCCAATCCGTCCCAATCCATCCCACCCCCCTCTTCTCCCTCTCCCTCCCCCACAACAACCAAAAGGAAAAGAAAGAAAGAAAGAAAGAAAATCACCGTAAACAAACAACCCTCTTCCCTCCCATCCTCCTCCCCCCTTCCTTAACCCTAACCCCAACGCTCTTCCCACCCGCAGAATTCACCAACCCCTCTAATCCCAAATCCCTCCAAACCGCCTCCCGCCGGCGTTCCATGGCCCTACTAATCCCAAACGCAGCATGCTGGTCGGGGACAACATCATCCTCATCCTCGGGGTTTGGGGGCTGATACTGCGGCGCTACGTAGATGTCCTCGATGGGGAGGAAGGAGGGGATGAGGGTCGGAGACGAGGAGCCGTAGGTGACGGTGTGGTTGTTGTAGAGGTGGGAGGTTGTTGCTGTGCTGGGGGTTGCGGAAGTGTGGGGGCGCGTGAAGTCTTCGAAGTAGTCGGCTAGGCGGGGGTGGTGCATGTGTAGGTGAGTTGGGGTTGAGTCTTTGCTCTGTTTTGTTTGGGGGTTTTGTTAGTAGAGCGGGTTGGTTGGAGGTGAGGTGAGGTGATGGTGGTTTAAGGGGAAGGTACCATTTTGAGGGTTTTGATGTTGGATTTGTGGCTGAGACTTTTTGTGGGTAGTTAGATGAGTGAGGTATTGGTAATTGAGAACGTTGTAAAGTATGTATGTACTGTAAATGAGGTGGATGTAGATGAATGGATGTAAACATCTTGGAATTGACGGCAGTATTTCACCGCGTTTGGTTTATCTCCATGTGACTGTTGTCTTATCTAAATTGGCATGGATTTTATGTACTCACTTACGGGTTTTGGAGACAAAAATGACGGTACTCAGTAGTAGTATAATCGCTAGAAGTCGTTTACACATGCCATACATATTTGAATCATACCCTCTGGCGAAGCCCGAATCTATTAAAAACCGATGCATATCCCGATAACCTGAGCTATATTTTTCATTTCACGAGAATCAAAGGGAACAAAGTGCCCATCATTCACAAGTTCGTACTCATCCGATGCACAATCGGAACCGCGCTTGGCGGCAAGCTGCCCATCTCTGTGACTACCATGTCAACATACTCGGCTGGGGTCACATCGTACATGATGTTCAAGAGCTGTAGATTAGGCGTTTCCTTCCAGTTTGCAAGAGGCGAAGAACCCTCAGGCAGGGGTGTCGACTCTGCTGGGGGAGCATTAGCGGCGGCCTTATTCCCACCTTTCTTCGCATCCCCTTTCTTCGTATCAGCCTCGTCAGCGGGGTCCGGCAGACCCGTCACCTGCTTTAAGGGCTGGCTGGGGACGAGCTCGTCTGCGTCGGCAATTTCGTTGACGACAATGCTGTCAAGGGCGACACGGTCCGTGAACTTGACGGTCTCACAGCAGACAATGACAGGTACCTCGACGCCGCCGGCGCGCTCCTTGGCCGACATGGCGACCAGTGCTGTACCGACACGCGAGTAGAGTCGTCCGTTACTGGTCATGGCGTGTGCGCCGAGGAATACCTTTGTAGCATCCTTGATAGCGTGACTGATACCGTTGACAAGAGAATACTGCACTTCCAGACCCGCATTGGCCAGCGTGCGGGCCAGGTTCTTGCCTTCGAACAACGGACGGGAATCGATGATGGACACGCGGAACCTCTTGCCCTGTTTGTGTGCGGTGAGAAGCGTCTGCTTAACAATCGAACTGCCGGCGAAAGTGACGATCACGTCACCGTCCTGGATCTTCTCTGCGGCGCTGGTTGCAATGACCTGGTCGGCCACGGTAATCTTTTCACGGATGAAGTTATCAATAAAATCGCTCAGCGTTGCCTTAGCGCTGGCCTCGGGGACGGAAGGATCAATAGAGGAGATTGCCAGTTTAAGCGCACGGATAGCGTTACCCTGACTGATCGAGAGAGGACGGCATGTAGAGAGATAGGTAATCTGATGGGATAGGTGGGTAGTCAAGTGACGCGAAAGGGAGGTGCCCAGGGGAGTCGTATAAGCCTCGATGACCTAAAACAGAAGATCAGAATAAAACAGCGCGCCACCAAACAAAGGACTCCCAAATACATACCCGCTTGAAAGCCAGCAACGTAGCCACACAACGAGCACTGCTACCGCACACGACATAATCCCTCATCTGCAGACCCAGCGCCAACACAGCAGGGTGCACTTCCTTTCCGGCACCAGCGATAGTAGTTCTCCTCGGCTGTCCATACAAATGCCCGAAGACGGCGACATTCTTATCCTCCTGCTTCTTCTTCTGTTCCGTAGCGCTGGCCTGTGTAGCAGATCCGCGTCGATGCCTCTGACTCTTGTATGGCTGTCCCGGAGCCTCCTTCCCTCCAGCGCCGCCTCCAATCGAGCCCTTTTTAGGCGGTGCGGCGTTGGGCCCTGGTCCGGCACCTGCACCTCCGCTGGCTTCTCTTTCAGCTCTCTCTTTAGCTCTGCGGGCGGCCTTTTCGGCCTTCGCTTTTTTCTTCAGTTCAGCTGGGCTGAGTTTTTCCTCCCCTGGAGCTCCGCCCGCGGCGGGAGGGGCATCTTTGGACTTAGGCTGTTTAGGTGGCTTGGCGGGTTTGGATGCGCCGTTGGACGGTTGCGGTGGTTGGGAGGAGGGGGGTTGCTGGGAGGACATGTCGGGGGTCGATTGTTGCGTCGCGGGCGCAGGGCTTGGTGAAGTGGAGGGAGGAGAAGTCTGCGCAGGGTCGATGGGGTTCGCCATGGTGGAAAAAAGCGGACTAAAGGACGATGACGACGGAGCGGAGGGGCATTGGCGACTTTTTTTCGATAGTAGAGGGTTGTGGGGATGAGATTGGGACTTTCAAATGAAATGTGACTTTGACTCACCAAATTCGGCATGATGCCATAAGCCGACACTAGCACTAATGCAGCCCTAGTCTCTTCTACCCTATTTAGTGATTTAGCCTTTTTTGAAGCATGTCAATCTTTAATGGATCGTATCTTCTTTGAACCTTTATAATATATAGTTTCATCTTTTTTTCTTTTTTAAATATGTATTCTATTGAATCATAACTAATATCGGACATATATTCCATATCAAGTCGATCATTCAATCATGCCTCACATCCTGACATATACTGGAATCATCATTCATCGCGGAATTAAAAGGAAGGATACCTGAAAGAAAAAGAAAGAAAGAAAAACCATGAAAAATAAACAAAGAAAATAAAAATCGCAAAATGTCCACCGAACAGAAAAAAGAATATCCAGATATCATGAACGAGAAGCATGTACGAAAAGCACTCTGCCACCAGAAACCTAACCCAAACACCAAAATTCCGCAGCGCCCGTCAATCAGAAAGCCACCCTGCAGGCCAAGCCGCCCAACCTCATCAGTTATTCGTCCAAACTTCTCCCAGCGCTCGCCGTCGCTTCCGGCTTCCCGGTTTCTGGATTGCTCGGAATCGTTCATGATCGGAGGCCAGCTTACGCTTGAATAGGTTGATATCCATGAGCAGATCCTCCATATCAGCTTGCATATCATGAGCTTCAAGTTCACGACCCTTAATTCGGATCGTGTCCTCATCTTCCCAGATCAAATCGGGCTCGGGTTCCACATCAGAAATTGGCGATCCGGGACGGTTTTCCTTGTTGTATTCCGTCACAGGCGAAAGACTACCTCTGCGTTTCTCAACGGTCACAGGTGGGATCGGATTTCTCAAACTGTCGAGAGCCAACTTCAGGTGATTGCGAAGTGCTTCATTTTCTGTCTGCAGCTGCTTGATCTTGCATTCACTGACCATCTTCGTCTCCTCCATTAATCGCTGCATTTTCTCCACCTTCTGCTGATATTCCTCCAGTTTCTCGTTCTGGATCTCGCTTTCTCGACGATTTGCCGTCGCCAAACTGACACTGAGCTGCAGCGTACGGATAGTCTCCGCCATTTCGGCGATCTGTTTGTCGCGCTCGGCAGCAGACAAATGGTCTTGGTTGACCCGAGCACGAGTACGGATACGTTTCGCTTGGTCTGCATAGCGGAGAGTAGATAACGTCTCTTCGTAGTCTGACGGGGAAATACAGGCAATCATGGCGGTCTTCGAGTTGCCTCCCAAGCTGTCTTTAAGTAACCAGGTGAGGATCGAGTCGCGATAGGGGACAACATCCTTGCCTTTCCGCTTGCCGGACCGGCCTTGCTTCGGATCCGCCAAGGCGGCAATAACTCGACCTAATGTCGTGAGCGATTTATTAATGTTCGATCCTTCGCGTAGTCGTTGCCCGGTTGCCTCCGTAGATTTAGCTCGTTCCGATCCTGCCAAGTCAACCAGGCGAATTCGTGCTGTACGTTCCGTCGTCTCGTCGGTTGAGAGGTCATGGTGGATTTGTTTTAGGGTTATTGTGAAGACTGCGTGGGAGCGGGACGAGGTATCATTCATCTTGGTGCTCGCTACTGTGCGGGAAACATCACCTTTGCGCATGCATTTCATAAGTTCAGTGAAATTCTTCACCGTTGCCTCGGTCAAGTCTTTCACGTAAGGGCCTTCGGAGGGTGACTCGCGGATCCGAAGGTAATGAGGCGGGTCGGTCCGAGGCACCAGCAAGTCGCGGACATGTTCGTTGTAAACCTCAAAATACGAAACGCGGACGTTGAAGCTGATATCGGGTGACTGAACACTCTCTATGCGCTGAAACAAATCCTCGCAGGTCCGTGGAATTAAGCCCGGTTGGTCCGGAGTGCCCATCATAGTGTAACTCTTGCCGGAACCTGTCTGACCATAGGCGAATATGCAGGTGTGATATCCTTCGAAGTTGTGATCTAGAAATTCTTCTCCCAGGCAGTTGTACACGTCCTCTTGGTGCGCATAGTGATTGTCGTCGATATCGTGAGACCAGAACGAGTTATCGAAGATGAATGATTTATCCTCCAAGACCTTACCCCGTGCTTGTGACTTCGGTTTCCCCTCATCTTCTGGATCAAGTTTGGGCGCCCTTAGCTTGGTCGTCTGCGTCCGAGGATCCATGCTAATCAAGCACTCCGCATTGCGCTCGATTTCTGGAACATCCAAATTTTAGTAAACCGTAATTTTGTACGCCTTCCGGCGCGCACACACCCTACATACCTCTGGGCAGGAACTTCCTCACCCGAACCACGACACGGACATTGCCACCAGGAGTTGGGCTTGAGGCGCCATCCAGATAGGTGCCGTGCATGGCTCCGCCTTCCCTTGCGCGCAGAGAAGGACTGGAAGCGTTCGATCGTAGTGCGGCGGCGGAAGCAGTCGTCGATCGGATTGACGGGCTGGTGATACTCGTTAGGGCGGAGGTATCGGAAGACGAGGCGGATGATTGTGATCCAGGCCCATAGCCATGACCGATATGGTGATAAAACCGCGGATCCAAGGACATATCCAAACTATGTTCACTCAATAACTGTACAAACTGAGTGCTGAGCTCACGTTGGCGATTCACTAGTTGACGGTACATACAGACAAGTGCACCACAGCCGGAGGGAAGGCGATCCGAAATGGTGTTCAAATAAGGATGGAGACAAGACGCTGTGACCCGGCGCAGGGAGTAAGTGGTGCCTTCCCTTCTTGCGGATCAGGGAGTCCTGCGGTTGAAGATTGAATATAAAGGGATCAGTATCCACCCAATATTGACAGGTACATTGACACTCCTTTTAATCAGGGGGGGGGGAGTAAACAGCCGAGAGTTAGTTTACTGGAGAGGGGTCCCTGCGATGGAAAGTGAAAGAGAGAAACATGCAGTAAATGAGCGCAAGGGGGGAGGAGGGGCGAACAAAGAAGCCCTGGTATCTCAAAAACAACCAAGAAGCAGAGATAGGGTCTAATAACAAACGCAAGCGTTTGCAATTGAACCTGAAGATAAAACTCCGACTTCACATGGCGGTCGGCCAGTGACGCTCGTTTGGGTTTTGCCGTTTCCGGACTGGTATAGGCCTCAGGCAGGGAGCGGCCAGCCCGCGGGAGGTGTGGTTGCCATAGCAATCTCCACCCGCCCAAGATCATGGAGTCCACTTGCCAAGGAAGTCTACGACTGTCTACCCAATGCATGTCATAACGTGATACGATTTAAATAAATGTGGCTCATCTACAGTTACACATGTTTCTCCATTCGACCCTGAAATGTCGCCGGTCGGATAACGAACGCCCCGACACGGCAGTAACTATATTTAATTCATTCATCCATACATACGTACATTTCATTATAACATTTTCATCGTTTCTCCTCACCCACAAGGGTCCATCAAGGAAAGACAAGGAGTGCGCCGGGTCGGACAGCGGTATACTATGACACGAAAAACGGCCTAATTGAAGGCGGCATCATCCTCTTTGGTTGGGTGGTGAAAGTTTTTATTCGCCGCTACGTAAGCATCCGCGTAGTCGTGACCAAGCTCTCCTTTCGACAACTTGTCATAATCAGTATATGAGGCGTCAGGGACGGGGTTTCCGTGTTTGTCAACAGTGGTCTCCAGCATCTCCTCTGTATTCCATTTCGAGAAGTCCGGCTTATTAGAGCCGGTCGCGGAGCTCATTGCTTTTTGAGCGGCCTCCTGGCCCTGGCGTAACGTATCCTGAGCTTTCGAAAACATGGCGATGGCCTGACAAGTCACTACCTGATCCTTTCCTTGAATCAATCAAGTCCAGACACTCACGTATCAGTTGAGAATTGTTGTTGATAGTTTAGATCAGTTTAGCAATCCATAAACAAAATCCGGTATGAAACAGAAGAACCTCTTCGACTGCGGGGGGTCTATTAATACTTTAATCGGTGGCGTTCATGATCTGGTGATGACGACGACTTTCATCATCACTTCCTTGGACATGCTTTGTTTGTACAAGGTCATTGACTATAATGCGAGCCACTTATGGCTCGAGAGTCCGCAAAAGGAAGTATGCTCGCTGGGTGGTATCCAGTCAGAACGACCGATGGTCCTGTCTGGAACCGTCCATGCGTGTGGGAAGGTTCTCCGCATCGACAGAGGTGGCTCAAGCCATGATCAGGATAATGATCATATATGGTATCGCGTAACCGGGATGGAAGCTTGTTACTGTCCATGGGGCAGTTGCCCGGGTGTAGTACTCATTGGCCGTTAGTCATTGTGGTGAAAGCCAGAATATCGGGATGATGCAAGACCCACGGGAAGACCCAGTATGAGTATAGTAGGGAATATGCGTCAATTGCATTCATCGAGGTGCTTGAAACCATGAGGGGACACAGAAGCGGGAAATTATACCACCTATTAATAGTAGAGGGTAAGAAATCTACCTGGGTAAAAACATTGTCGGTTTGATTTTGACCAAACATGCACATTCAACTATAGCAGGAGGAATGGGAAAGAAATGTAGAAAATCGTTATTTCCAAAATAAATTACTTACCTTCCGCCCACGCTGTCAGATGATTTAGACTCTCGCTATTGGCTGGGCAGCCGTCATGCAGGGATCCGATACCGTACTAAAACTGCATGATTACTACTAGTATCTTTGCTCGGAGAATTGAACTCGAGGTGACGGGCCATCCATCCGACGGACTAATTCGGAAACTGCTGTCTTTTAACTTTTACATAAGGCTGAGGATTTCAACCCCCTCCTGAATTTCAATACATACGTAGTACGGAGTTTTTTGATGGCTTCGTCGTCAGCCCTATCCGTGCGGGGCGTGGGCCTGGTCCACTCGTGAGATGAAAATGGGGATTCTTTCTGCAGCAGAAGAAATACAATCCAATGGTTCTGCTTAGGGCCAATGTCGCAATCGCGAACCATGCCCAGAAAGTTAGGCACCAGCCATTTGGAGTGACCGGAAGACTTCACCCTTTCCGAAATAGTGAGGGTCAATTTTCTCCGTACGACAACGATCATCCCTAGTCTTTAAACTATGGCGACATCGGACACTCTCCGACCCCAAATGACTCCAACTGCAAATTTTGCGCCCGCGCTGTCTGTCAAACCCGACATTCCACCTTCCTTGGTAAATCCGCTGCAAGCATTCTAGGGCTATAAGTCAAAATAACAACTGCGCACACGATTCTTCTAACCACCTGAGCCCCTGATTCCTTATCTGGTAACACATCAGACCCGAATCAATGAGCGGAAATCCGTCTTCGGGCAACCCGCCCGACCTCGAAGCCCATCAACCACCAGCGAAATCCTCATTCTCAGCATGGTGGACACAATCCGTGGACGTCAAATATACCGACCTCATCTGTCTTCTGCTTTGTTTCACTACCGGACTCTGTGACAGCAGCGCCTATAATGCGTGGTCCTGTTTCTTGGCGATGCAGACGGGTAGGTTCCGACAGCACAACTCCCTTTGAAACAATGTACAGTTCACGATACTGATAATAAACAGGAAACACCATTTTCCTCGGTCTAGGAGCCTCAGGCCAGCCAACCAGTAAACCCTGGGGCTGGTTGAAGTCGCTCTGTTCAATCGCATTCTTCTTCATCGGCGCCTTTACCCTCGCCAATGTCACCCGTCGCGCCGGAGCCCGCCGCCGCAGCACGCTCTTCCTGTCATTCGTGTTCCAGTCTCTTCTGGTCATCATTGCCGTCGCCCTGATCGAAGGCGACCTCATCCCGCACACCTCGGAAGATGCTTCTCTGACAGGTGGTCCTCTCTTCCTGGAACTGATCCCCATTGCGCTCTTGGCGTTCCAGTCCGCCGGCTCCATCACTTCCAGTCGGGCGCTGGGGTACAATGAAATCCCAACGGTGGTTTTGACCAGCGTGTATTTCGACGTCGCATCGGACCCGAAGCTGGCGGCTGTGCCAACGACCAACCCGAAGCGGAACCGACGTATCGGAAGTGTGGTGATGCTGTTAGTGGGAGCTATTGTAGGTGGGTGGCTGAGTCGGAGTAGTGGAGGAATGCAGTCGGCCTTGTGGATGGCTGCTGGGTTTAAGATGGTAATCGCTTTTGGATGGTTGGCTTGGAAGGCGGAGACTGCCCCTTCCAAGTGATCGGTACCTAGCGATGGGCAGTCATGGTGATGTGCGGAGGTTTTCAAGATGTT
This sequence comes from Aspergillus caelatus, assembly GCF_009193585.1. NCBI lineage: Eukaryota > Fungi > Ascomycota > Eurotiomycetes > Eurotiales > Aspergillaceae > Aspergillus > Aspergillus caelatus. Next base: position 68,388 of record NW_022475273.1, read on the forward strand.
TAATGGTGTTGATATAGGAGCTAATATGTGATTAGAGCGTTCGATTAGACTAATTTAGACCATAGATCTCCTTTTTATAATTTCTCCACCTGGCCATACAAATTGTAGCGTAGGCTCACCGGATGCTCTGCCGGATCTACAAAATTATTATTTATATGCTTAAGCTTACCTTACACAACAAGACAGGCCCCTTACATATCACCAAATAATCCAAATACACAATTACTAGCTAAGACCAACCAACCATTTCATTAGGATTCCACTCAAAACATATCATTGATCTCCCAGCCACTTTCCTAGCCGATCATGCAGACAATCCGTCACCTAGAGACTGAAAACATTGACCAGCATGACGCATAAAAAGCGAGTATTCAGCAGCGTTTCATGTCTTTAGAATCCAATTCCGACAACCCGTACTTCTTCGATCCATACCAGGATGAATACGATGAGGAGCGAGGTGAAGACCATCCAACCTATGGGCCCGACATGGAAGATCGTTTCAATATACAAGGATTACATCGCTACATGAACAGCTGCTTTGGGATATCTCCAAAAGATGACAACAAGCCTTTCGGTGCTTGCTATAAAGAGTATATATATCCTATCTCTCACCCAAGTACCACTTTGATGGAGGCTAACAGTGATTGTCTAGCTGGGCAGACCTCAACCTCGGGGAGCTAGCCGAATATTCCAAGTACTATTGGTCGGCGTCATCCACATGCTTTGCACTACCCACTCATGATCGATTACCCCATATGAAATGCCTCATGGAGAGCGAAGTCATTGGAGACAATCGATTACTTCGAGATGAACTCATTGCTATTGTAAAAGTCATGGCCGCTCGGTTGAACACAAAGTCCCCCGCCCTCATACAATGGCCCCTGTAAGTTACTGTTCCTTCTCCAAAGGCGATATCTACATTTTACAACATGGTTGGAGCCCTGCTAATAGAAACTGTCATTCAGGTTATGTTATGTTCCATAATGGGTCCACAACAAATTCGCGTACTGGAGGCTTATTTCAACGGCAAAAATCTTATACTTGGAAAGCAAGTTGTACGATATGAAGTAGGAGGATATGGCAACGGTAGATCTACTTACCCGGTGGTGGTTGGGCTTTGCTGTCGGCGAGACGAAGTCAGTCAAAACAGCACCTCTTCCTTAGCCTGTTAGTATTATGCATTAGACGGCATTTCCAGGTGGCTGTTGGGTACTTGGTTTTGTGGGGTGGTATGGCTGTGGCTTTTTCTTTCTTTCTGGGTTTCCTCTGGCGCATGATCCAGGTTATTTGTCAACTGTATTCGGCATTTGGAACATTCGTCAAACATTGAGACAATAATCAATACTACTACCGACAAACATGTTTTACCACATAACATACTTTAGCTAATGGCATTAGCCTGGGTAGATACTAGACTAAGTTCCGGTGGATATCTCCAAGTCCACTCCATAAAGCAACAAACATTGTCTATATCCTTGGTGCCCTCTGACATCAATACAATCAGCTTCACAAACTCACTAAGATGGTGAAAAGCTCCAGTAAGTTATTATGTGTATAAATTATTTACTATACCCGCGCGTGACCTATAGTCCGCTAGTATCCACACATCTAAGTGCTAAATCAAGAGGCTGTGGTTATTGACTAGTCCAACTCCAATATAGAAAGTATACTAACATATAGTTGAACGATATATATCTCATGGATACAGCTTTAGGAACGAAATCGATTTTTTAGTAGAAACAAAAAGTAGGCAGACGACATCCTTCATAAAGAACCCTCTGTGAAATAAGAAAAACACATTTAACTAAATTAGTGACAGCCATATTGACTAGAACCGATGAACAGTGGTGTACAGGCATCTTCAGAACTCATAGTATTATAATCTATGACTTTCTGTTAAAGATTTCTAAATCATTATATCCGGCAATCCTTACAATATTGAGCTACGAACTTCAAAGGCACTACTAGTTAAACTTGGTCATGTATATCTCAATTCTAAGTTCTGGATGTATTGTGGGTGGTATCTCCCCTAATTAAATCCGGAGAAGGCCTCTAAATGTACACTGTATATAACATTCCGCTCTCTACCCTAGTATTGGATTAATCTCAAATAGCTGGAGTAGAGCTAACTAAGAAGCTTTTCATACAAACGGGTTGTGCGCTGCAGGTAAAATATAATCATCCATTTCACAAATTTGATCACGTAGTATTATTGATTGATCTATTTAGGTTGATGAGCAGGGTTCATGCTTGTCAGCATCGTACTAGGTAAATTGCTATTTGTACAAAGAAGGATCTGAGTATTGACTCGGCGGTGTCTGTCCGTTGTCAAACAGAAGATAGGTGGTAATATTCACGATACATATAAGACATGACAGAATAAGGGTTTCCAGGGAAGTAGTTCGGCAGCAAACAGTGATATAAATGAAGAACTCGGCGCGTGATGGGTTTCCTTTTGCGGCAGTTTTAGCGTAAGTCAGCATGCAATAAATACCAAAGGGGATGGAATTCCTGGCACGGTCACGCGGGTAACTGCAAACCCCCTTTGAATAATTGGGTTATCTACAGAACAAGGTATACAGATAATCAACCCATCATGATTAGATCATCTGTACGGTGGACAATGGGTGTAAAAGAATATTCAGTATACGACAGTCCGGTACGGGGCTGTGGGTCAAAAGCTGAGCTTCCAGAACATGACACATGACGTCTAGACTGCTTGGTACCCCAGATCCGGTTACATAAAGGAAACGAGAATCGAATTCAGACATCTTGTGGATTTTTCGGTCTTGGTATGCAGCCGGTTTTCCATTTGAAATAGAATGCCACAGTTCTTCAGCGTACCACGGAACCAAGATCGGCAGCATCGGTTTCGAGCGATGACTGCATAACTGCGGCATTTACTTCCTGTCATTTTTTCCTCTCTTACTCACGTTAAACTTTTCGTCTCCATGTGACGAACCGAGTGACGCTTTGCGGCTGTGTCCGCCTGCCAGCTGTCAATCGTTTATACTTAATCCCGCACATAAATAGCCCTAACTCTTCCCAACTCCTACGAGTCTCCCGCATCCAATCGACGAAAATATCTCGTCGCGCTTGGAAAATTTACTCATTTCTATCTTCGATTGAGAATCGAACTCATTACCTTTCCTTCATCAATGGCATTTACTCAATGGTCCCACCCAAGCAAAACGACAACCACTTCTGAGATCCTAAGTTGGCTCAAGAAGTATCCGATGCAACGACACAACTAAGCGACCGATGTTTCTTCAACACCCATAACAATGTCAGCACTCCACAAACTGGCGGCAGTCAAGGATGGCTCAGAGGCCAACTGGGATGACAACCACATGAGACTTTTCGCTCGTATGAACGATGAGGAAATCGAAATCCTCCAACTTCCCTCGCCCAAATATTCGGCTAAACGCATATCGACCGAGTTATGCCGGATCCCCGTGCAGAAAGATCACATCATGCGTTCTCCCTGGAGACTCGGCATCTGTGCCATGGACGACAAGGCACTCAGCAAGGCCAACCAGGAGATTTTCCGTCGCTTACACGTAGACGGTCTTATCGAGGTGGTCCTGTTCGGTGATAAGACGCTTTTGAGTAAGAGGCCGGAAGAATGGCCAATCTGTGATTTTTTAATTGCGTTTTATTCTGATGGGTTTCCCCTCGAGAAGGTCATTTCGTACACGAAGCTCCGCTCGCCGCTCTGCTATAATGACTTGCTTATGCAGGGTCTTCTCTTTGATCGTCGGCTCTGTAATAGAGTCTTGGATCATCTTGGTGTGCGGACTCCCAAGAGGCTTGAGGTAAACCGTGATGGTGGCCCCAGAGCTCATGATTGGGGTCTCGTCCAACACGTGTACGATCGTATGGGGTTGGGGATACCAGGCCCTAGGGAGGGAGAGGCAAACCATGAACGGTCTCATCCACCGAGGGTGTCCCTTTCGGAAGATGGAAATACGCTTCTGGTGGATGGTCGAACGCTTCACAAGCCTTTTGTGGAGAAACCCGTCAGTGCGGAAGACCACAACATCTACATTTACTTCCCAACGACTCCCCAGGGCGCCGGCGGGGGGAGAAGACTGTTTCGGAAAGTTGGCAACAAGTGTTCCGAGTACGACCCTGACTTGATCGTACCCCGATGTATTACCGAGCAGGGCACGACCAATAGTTACGTGTACGAGCCGCTCTTGAACGCCGACAATGGAGAGGATGTCAAAGCCTACGCAGTGGGGCCCCAATACTGTTTTGCGGTGACACGAAAATCGCCCGCAGTCACAGGCGTGGTCCATCGGGATGCAAGCGGCAAGGAAGTAAGACTACCCACCGAGGTCAGCAAGGAGGAGGCAGACACGGCTGCCAAGATCTCGACCGGATTTGGTCAGTCTGTCTGTGGATTCGACATCGTTCGAAATAAAGGCAAAAGCTACGTGATCGACGTAAATGGCTGGACCTCGGTGAAAAATCAGCCTAGCTTCTACGGTCAATGCGCCGACATCCTGCAGCAGATGCTTATGTCTCATGTTGCTAAAAGGATTGTTAAGAACTGATAATACTACCTTGGAATAGATAAGTTGTGTATCTAACTCTGTACATAGCCTAGATCCATGGTTTAGACAGACAATACAACGCATCAAGATCGGCTCGGTCCATAATGATTAGTTAGGGTTGTAATAACAGTTGCCTAACCTCACTGAGTCACCTTATCAGTCCACATATTGCTTGAGGTAACCTATTATTACTACCGCGGAAAAATCGCTCATGGTTTAAGGCCGAAGCAGTGACCCTGCCAGCCTTGCTTTCTAGGTTGAACCCATAGTTATCTCGGACCGAGAAGGGGATCAGACTTTTCTCCCGGGGTAGGGTTACATGTGGGCTGCAAGCTATGCTGGCTGTGCAATTGTACCGGTGGAGCAAATACTGACATAGACCAGCTTGAGTCTAGAATGACATCTTGCCTTGGACCCTAACTAACCCAGGCCCCTGTAGGGACCTTTGGGGAACAATGGGTCGATTGACATTCTCCATCGGTTCGACTAGTGGGTCCTGGTGGATTAAGAAAAATTTAAGAACAATACTCTTATGTAAACGGAGAGTAGCAGGGAAAAAAAAAAAAAAAAAAAAACTTGCTGTTTTGGGTTGTATATTGTATATAAATTCATCTCATAAATTCTCCGTCGTCCGCTTATCCAGGCTCTGAATCAAACCCTTCCAACATTGTTGTTTCTCCTGTGAACGCGATACTGCTGGACACACATCTCTATCTTTTTCAGTACCATAACTCTTTCGAATGGCTGATTTTAAGCTTATGAACAATTCTACTGTGATCGTATCCTTGATCCCAGTATCTCTTACCGACCTGGAGGCAATTTGCGAATTTGCAGAAGTGACTCGACCCCCCTAGAGCCCCAATCCCGTCCATTGTGTCGTCAGTCTCGGCTGAATTTATGGCCACCCTGTTTGAACAAAATGAAGAACTACAAGCCAACTTTCCGGTGCGAGATTAAGGGTGTCGCAGAGACCCAGCATCTGTCCATCGAACAAGATACGAAGGAGGCAAAAGGAGGCATCGTGACAATAGCTGGCGAGGTCACCGGATACAAAGTCAAAGCAAGCCCTCGGCTGTTGGACAGGTGGCTGGACACAGTTGTCCGCATTGCTGGGTCTGCACCGGTCTTCTGCTTTATCGTTGGTGCTCTTCTCGTTTGGGCTTTTTTGGGCATTCGTTTTGGAAATTCTGCTAAATGGACCGCTGTCATTTCCGATGTGCAGGCTATCCTGTGCTACGTGTTCGACTCTTTCCTCATGCGCCAACTGCTCCGCGAATACTCCGAACAGCAAGAGGCCATGGCCGAGATGAAGTCGAGACGGAACAGCCACGAGCGAATGCTCACGAAGCTCAAGAGCAAACTGGGACCAGAGGGCGTCAGTCATGTATCTCAGATAAGCAGCAATCGGCCCTTGGATGCACTGGATCAAGGGACACGGACACAAGGCTGGTTTGCGCGAATGATCATCTTCTCCGCGTGGGCGTTCGGGCATATCGTTACTGTGGGCATGTATTGGGTCTGCATCTTTATCTGGCTGGGCTTCGGACACTATTGTGGCTGGACGGACCAGTGGCAGCTGTACATTAACTCGGCGACATCGGCTCTAATGGTCCTGGTATTTGCGTTCCTGGATTGCCTGCGGGAATGCTATGCCGACTATGTCAACAATTGCCTGGATGCCATCTTCCGCCTAGATGCTACACTTGAGAAAGAGCTCCGCTGCATCACTGAAGACCACCTACCAAACGAACCCGAGGTGCTCCAGCCACCGCGTGAGAATCCACTGCAAGTGGCCGTATTCTACTATGCCGACATCATCGGGACACTGGCCGGAATCATAATTCTCGTGGCGGTCATCATTGCATGGGCAGCTGTCGGACCGGTCTTCCACTTCAACGACAATTGGTGGCTGCTGATTGGTACATATGCGGGGTTAATCGGTCTGTTTGACAGTTTCATTCTGCGCAATATCCAAGGCAAAGTGAAAGAGTACACGGTCTGTCAAGTTCAGAGCCTGGAGAAAAGAGACATGACCCTCTTTTCTAAGACACAAATGGCAATCCCGCCCAAGGATGATCTTGATACATCCTCTGTCACTCACCGGATCTCGATTGCGATGGGAAATGTCTGCTCGCATCTGCTTATGGTGGTTGCTGGCTTTCTGCTCACCATTGGCTGTGTGATTGGCTCGAGTGCGATGCGGTGGAGTACGACGGGACAATTGATTTCGAATATTCCACCCAGTATTATCGAGACCTTTTTCATGCTCATCTTGATCACCGGTCAGAATGATGCGGATGCCAGCGCGAGAGTTGATATGACCAATATTTATCACCGTCGACAGAGACTCCTCTGGTTTGTTAAAGACGCTCGGGAATACCTGGCGGCTCCTCGAGAGTGAGTAGACCTCGCTGAGAAGGCCACAGTTGATTCTTGGAAAAAGCCTTGTGATATGGACACAGAGAGTTATCATCCAAGATAACAACAGTCAACAACTGAGTCAAAGGAATGATACTTCATTCCTAGAAACCTAAATGTATCGAGGCTGTCTCGCTTCAACATACGTTACAATTAGATTGGTCCCTCAATTTCCCCCTTCGCTCAACCGATAGGGGCATAGCATAAAAGTTATCGTTTTGATATTTTCGTATTTTGTTTTTCTTCATTTATGTCTAACACCTCTTGTTATTCAGTCATTCAATCAACCACAGCAAATAAATCCAGTATACAACAAAATATGAAATAATCTCTTATACGAAGTACTCCCCCTGAAACTTGTAAGACCTAAACTAAGCACACACAGACCAACCCCACCAGCACTCTCATACTCCCCTACATTCACTTCCTCAAAATGAGAACTTCGCCACAATTAACAGTGGTAGCATGTGAAGCTACACAGTAAAAAGAAACTACAGAATAACTTTTAGCGTAGCATACTAGTATGATTAATTTACTACCAATAACAATCGGATAACCCCAATACCAGGAATTTAATTTAATCGTGAACAATCGCACCAGGGATAACAAAATGCCTCAACCCACCCACCCCCCCCAAACTCCTTAGTACATACTACATAGTCTACATAATCACATCCGTGGTCTAAACTAACCCACCTGCGCAACCCCATAGGGCTGAGCAGCCCCACGTGCATGTCACCGCAAAGGGAAAAAAAGCTTAATTTTCCGAAAATGCCTCGTTCTGAGTGGATGATTTCTCTCTTAGCTTGGCCAGGGAAAAAAAAAAAAAAAAAAAAAGGTGAAGAATTAGCTTAAACCCTTGGAAAGCTGCTGCCTACTGCACTGCCTCTTTCTTAGTTTTCCTTAGGGAGTTGGATAACTTGGATTTGCTTGGATTTGTCGCATCTACCTGCTTATTTGGACTAGCTTGGTCTTGATGGTGGGTAGTTTTTTCACCTCGGAGAAATTAATATGAAATAAAGAGTAATCAAGAATCTAAGGGTGACTCACTGTGGGCGACAATGAGGTTCTTTTTTTTTTTTTTTTTTAACATGGCAAATCAGATGGTGTTTGGGCTTCACGGGATAGGTGGGTTTGTCTTTCTTGATGTGTTGGTCTGTGAGTTTGGGTGAAGGGAGAGGAGCCTTCGCTAGATAATACAGAACATAATTAGGTATTTGAATTATGTTATATCTAGAAGTTCCTAGTAAGGGTGAGTATGGGTTTGTATGCGGTTGGATGGCTGTCTAGATAAACAGGTTTTTCTTCAGGGGAGATAGGATCCCACGGCTGATGAATGGGTACACCTATAAAAGAATAGCATATAGCAGTTTTGTGTGGAGAGCCAACATCCCAGCATGTCAATGTTAGTACTGAGGAGTGTTATAACTCGTTGAACGTAACAGTCTCCTACCAGATTGACTGCACCATCGTCACGACTCCGAAAGATGAATAGATATCGACCACCACTGTACACAATCTGATCCCCTGGTCTGGCTGCCAATCCTATCGACCCATGGTATGTAATAAAGAGCCTCGTATTGAGCACTTCATACGCGATATCACTATTATGCCATCTCATATCGCGTGCCATATCTTTGAGATCAGGAATATGGGGTTTGCACCAGGTTGAAATATCCAGGGTCTGCCTTTCGAAGAGCCACAGATGTGGTACCATGCAATGAGTATCTGCGTCCACCGGAAATGATCCTGCTCGACACTGGCTTAACGCATCTGATTTCGACGGAGCGACCCGCTTGTATTGCAATAAAGCGCTAGGGATTCCTATTAACCAAGAATCCCCGAGAATTCTTTTTTTTACAGGCCCTTTTCCTGCTCTTGACTCCATCTGATCGCAGACATAGACGAGTCTATATCTAAAATAAAACAAATTATCATATAGCATTTACCAAAATGAATCAAGCTATAAGTCCCAGCTTGTAATAGAGAAAATGTAGATGACTCTGACAGATCGTCGAGCAAGTACTGAGAACTGTCTATATCAATATCGACCAAGTAGGGGAAAAGGTCCTTCTCGTCCTTCTAGTAGAACGTAATGAGCGACTAATAGGTGCAGATGCTCGAATATTAAGATACCAACTATAACTCTTGTACAAAGTAAGCGTTTACTACCGCTTTAGCTGGTGGTGGGATCATCTAAATCGTGTAATACAGGCTTCTGTGCGCTTCGAAAAAGTTGGTGCAATACACCTCACTGCCAAGAAAGTCTTCTAGGAGCATGTCCAGTTGGCCTCCCTAGTTGCAGTGTATCACCTTTCTACACGCTATAATAGATGTCAATCAGGTAAACATGGATATCACGGCAATCAGCGTAGCCTCTAACTTTTGTCCACCTGAATCTTTGTTTCCCGCACCGAATTAGATCTGCATGCAAAGGTGAATTGGCAGAGCAGATCCATAAGTTATGGGATCAAGTTTTGGATCAAATAATAACATTGACCACGTCATATCTACTGCGCCTGGAGAGTAAACATGTCACATTCTTTCTAGTTTACAATATTCGCGTCTGCTTGTAAGTTCTCATCTTTGCCCCTTCATCTCAGCAGTAAATCACATAAGTCGCCCTTCACTGCTCAATTTGTCTTGACCTTTTCATGATTTATCAAGCAGAACTTTCAGTTCTTCTCAATTCGTCTTCAATTCGACCTAGTTTACCCAGTCTATCCAATACCGAAGGAGGAAAACGCCCCGAGATGTCTGAACAGTGGATCGCATTCAATATCACGAATGCCTGTCCGGACACCATCAAGATTAGCAACGCTCACCAGAGCGAGTACGTTTATGTACAATTCTTTTTTTTATCCGAGCTCTGCTGAGAGTTTTCGCACGGTAGGGGTATTTTCTCCCAATGGCCTGACAAAAGACAACGAACTGTCTTCGGAATTATGTCAATGAAACCCAAATCCAACATAGGATGCAGAACCTGTCCTTCAGCTTCTGTGGCAAAGATAGCGGCACCAGAGGCGAAATAACCCTTGAAGTTGATAGTAGAGTCATGACAAGGGTAATATGGGATTGGTCAGCGCTCCCTGGATTACAGAATTCGGTGAAGAGCTCTTCTTTCACTGGGGGTTACAGCATTAGCCATAAGGGCAACAGTTCTATGGTGCAAATGGAGTTATCACTCTCGAACTCTCCAGTAACTAGCTATTCTCTGATTGTCAACCGGCAGCCTGCTGGCAGGGTTTGGAAAATGCAAGGAAGAGATGGACCCGGCTTAATCTTGGTTATGTGATATTCTTGAAGAGTATCTTCCAATAAAATCCTTGGCTGACGAAAGATAATTCCTATTATATGTTCACAATTACCGTAAGTAAATATATTAATATAATAGAAGTTAGACGATCAAAGTAGATTCCGAACTTGGTTTTATTGATAGAGACTGTAAACCAGGTAAAAGCTAGGAGTAGACCCCTGACAGATATTCTCAATATATTTACCAGGGAAGAAAAGATTGGCTCCCCAAAGCAGCGATTCTGGTCAAAAATGTAACTAGAGTAGATCGTATAGGAATTCCGCACATGCCTGATCCAGATCTCATACTCATGTGTGTTTAATCTTTGCCATAGACTTGGTGTCTTAATAGTAACAACTCAACAGATTCATGCTAGGGAGTCCGAGGTACATACTTTCCATCATAGCTAGTTTCGCTCTTTTTTTCGGAAAGAAACATCTCGATATGCCATACTCCTTCTACTCACGGCACTTTTAGTTAACCCATAGTCATGCATATGAACAATATTAGCACCTGTCAGATTTCAGCTAAAGATACGAGAATTCCTCTTCTCAAGATGTTTCCACCTCACTCATCTACTGAATATCTTTTTTTAGAAGCCATAATTGATTTATTATATTTCGAAGTTCTTAAAGCTACATGTCTTGTATATCATCTCGTACAGGAATTCCAACGCAAACCATCTAGAGAGTAGAGACGAAACTTCTACCTCATTTTCGTTTCATTATTTCTGCTAGCACACCCCGTTTATCTAAGCTACATACACAGTATACTACGTACTCCAAGACAACTAGTACTATCGTCCCACAAAACCTCCTTATCCCTACTCTAATACACATGCACGAGATACAGTCCAAAAGCATAACCAGCCTGACATCTCATAAATCCAAAATTTGACCCCCCCCCCACCCCCACCCCTCCTTATCCCAAGCACACTCAAGAACCACCACATACCAATAGTAATAACTGTAATACTCTACTAAACTAAAATAGCACATCCCAATTTTCCACTGCAAATCAGGCCTCAAAAGCCCCATCTTCTAATCCAAGACCCCCAAGTTTGCCTGTCAGCAGGAATACACCGACATTCCACGATGCGGCTCACACCTCCATTTCCCGAACAGCAAACCCTGAAATCTTAGTCTATATTACTTGCATATAGAAAACCGCTTTCTTTTCTGCCGTGCATGAGTTACGATCTTAGGTAATCTTACTATGTATATTATCAAATCAGAGATCATATTCATCATCATATACTCGACTTTGACTAGTAGGTAAGCAGAGTAATACAACAGGCTGGAATAACATACTAACATACTAACATACTAACATACAGTACAACCAGGTACATACATGAAAAAAACCAATATCACAACACCTCCGGCGATAACCTATCCAGTCAGGAACACTTGCTCCGGACTAGTCATCGTACTAGTTGTCATCTGTCTATTTTCCGAGGCGCCCGATTGATAACCTTAGGCTCCGCTTTTAGTGAGGGGTAAAATAAGTAGTCTACGTGGGATGTCAGATGACATCAGATCGGCGCTTGCGCTAATATTCTAGTAGGACGTGATAGCGGGGTTGATTGCGAAACGACAAGATCAAAAGTGGTAAAAATTGTAATGTCTATCGGTACGATGGTAGTGGGTGTCTATATATGCTGTTCAAGACGCAACGAAAGAATCAAACCAACCGTGTCCGAGATAGAACGAGTCGCAAAATGGTATCATCGAAGACAAAGAAAGCCCATCGGCTCCAACTTGCAATAGAAAAATGCAAATGATTCCCGATGAGCTAGCATACGCCAGACAAGAAAGCAAAGCCCCGTCCCAGTTGTAAGCAGAATGAAAAGAATTAAGAGTGCCCACAGTAAGGAAATGACAAAGGGAAGAACAAAAGAAAAGATAAAAAAAAAAAAATTTGTCAGAGTGATCCGCGCTGGTAGCGGTCATGTCCCTTGAACGAGTAACTGAGAGCAAAGAGCAATTCAGTCAGTAGGCCAATTCAAACGCGCTCAAATGCAATCCGACAGATCAAAAGTAAAATGCCAAGGAAGCTCAAACAGCAGCTCTGATGTTGCCCTGCAGTTCCGATTATTCATTCCCGACTCTTGAAGATGAAAAGAACCGAATCAATCAAGTGTACTTTTTTTGTTGGGTCGATGCCCGGTAAAATATCGCAAAGGGTTGCGACGACTATGCCGACGGTCGTCGAAGAATGTCCTCGCAGTTGGCGTCAAACCGCATGTTCCATAGACGAACGCTGTTCATCAACTTCTCTGTGCTCTCTAATTCGCGGTCGCGACCAAATATCGTCTCGACAAATTCACAGCCTGCGTTGCGGCCCATAGACACGCTCTTACCACCTTCTCGCTTGGCCGCTTTCCACATGAACTGTTCGCAGGTTTTCAGCAATTTCTTAAACCGCGCCCACAGGCGCTCACCACTCTCCAAAAAGTCCTCCACCACTTCTTGGTGCTCAGGCTGCTTGATCCGATCCACACACTCATCGGCTCTCTTGATCTTACCCGCCAACTTGATCAACAACAACCACAACTCGCCCGCAACATCGGCCATCGGAGTCGAAGCACCGTGGTGGAAGACCGTCCAGTCGTAGATCCACTTGCCGAGGGAGTTCGCATCGAAGACACTTCCCAAGAGAATGATAGGGGTTTCAGTGGGATCCCAGTTCTTGATCGAATAACCCGCGGGGATGCCAGCTTTAGCCGCATCCTCTTCCGTAGCCTTCGGAGCTGGCTTAGATGATGTCGTGGGCTTGGGCTTTGATGGGGTCCTCGTGGAGGTGGACTGGCGACGCGCGCGGGACCGCTTCGGTGAATCATCATCATGTACGGGAACCTGGTTAGAATAACAATATTGATCAGTGGGTGGCTTTGGCTTGCGTGGAGTTGCAGACGAGAATCGACGGGGTTGGCTAGCTTCCTCGCGGAAGGGGAATCGTGGCGCGTCATCGAATCCATCGTCGACCACATCTACAAAGATGGGTCGTTTCCGGGTCGAGTGCGACGGGCGCGGACTAGCGTTATCCCAAGGATCTGCCGGGGCATTGCCCATGGTGCTACGGCGACGGTGATAGGACGAAGAGCCACCAAAAAAAGCACTTACATTATCGTGCTTGCGCGGTGGCGTGCTAAATTCAGGCATCGCATCGTAGAAAGGCGTACCATATCCGGCATATTGCCATCCTGCGGCTTCCTTGGTGCCGGCATAACTGGCTTTGCGACTATGGCGCTTGGATGATGGTCGAGGGGAGCCGTAGGGATTGGCGACCTGAGTAGCGTAGTAGGCGTAATGAGGAGATGTAGGAGGCGAAGTCATATAATGGGATGACCACCCGGGAGGTGGAGTGGAATAATGATACATTATCGGAAGTTGAGCATAAAAAACTGGCTCACGATGCTGGTAGTAGTAAAGACGGGTAATAAAATCGACAACTTTTAGAGTCCCAAGTAACCAAGCTGCTCAAGGAGACAAGCAAATGTAAAAAAAAAAAAAAAAAAAAAGCACAACCCAGGTATATTGTACAGGATATCGTTCAGAACAACCCGATCGACGCCGATGCAAAGGACAACGAAATCGGAAGATCGATAATGAGGACCGTCACCGAGGCACGGCGTGTAGGGGAGAGGAGGGACAGGATGTTGTTATGTGCTGAGAGTGCATTTGAACGTCGTCAATCGTCGGACGGGTTAAGCGACTGATCTGTGTGGGAGGCGAATTCGGTTCCTTGTGAAGCGAAAGAACACCGAATCCAAACGATTGCCGAAAATATTCGAGCAGGTTCCTGAAGGATCTATTTGTTCTATCTATGTGATATTCCAGGAGTCGACCCAGGAGGTAGTGCGACTGCTGGTTGAAGGGGTGGCTAATTTCTGGAGGTGATAGTGAACCCTTTGAAGGGCGATAATTGTAGTAAAATGGCGAAAGGAGGGCGCGCAGGCGAACCCCAAGCGCTTTTGTAATGGATGGTGACTGGAGTCCACGGGAACGGGGCACTGCGGGTAAGGGTGGGGGGGCTGTAAAATTTCACAACGCTAATTTTGGTTCCATTCGGTCCCGTCTGGTTTGGTCTAGTACCGTACGGTACCGATGGAGTACTTTTCAGCTCCGTGTGTGTATGTGTGTGTGTCTGTTTCAGGCCCGACAAGCACAGCTGAGAATAAGGACACCTATGATGGTTGCAAAATGTGAATATTCATTTGAAAATTCCCTCTTACATATACGAAAACTATGCGCATTTAAGTTCATCAGGGAAGAGTTCGAAGCTGATCAATATGGCCGGAACACATATGATATGTTATATACTCTCTGCAGTAGCCAGATTCGGTACCGCTGAAGGAGTCATCTGGAGCGTTGATTAGTTGGGCATCGCCTAGTCGTGCCCTCTTGGTTAACTGGATAGGGCACAAAATAGCCGAATCCAGGGTCGCTATTGGTACTGACTGATAAGCTAGGAGTCAAAATTGTGATATGGACCATATATATCCAGTCATCCTTCTTCGTGAGCCCCCTTCTTGAGTAATCCACTGCATCACTCTTCCATCAGATATTCAGCACCATTGGTCGACGGCAAGCTCTACCAGGTCGGAGTCATACACCATGGCTATTCGTACCTAAGGCATTCACGGGCTGCTGTAGGTTCAGTCTCCCATCACACCATCTTGATATCCTATCCATACGGCTAGTAGTGGGAGCCTAGAAGCTGGCTATGAGGGCGCGTATACGGGCGCGGGTGTGAGTCAGTGCCTAAGTGGCCACAACTGTGGCTCAGAGTATAATAGTGTCTTTTCAGAGTGGTAAGATTATGATTCAGAAGCTTGTCAGCTGAACAAGACGCATCCCTCCACGAATACTGCTCGCCTCGTTTGTAATCTGAGTCGTCATCGCACGACTGCCTAGGACTGTGGCAATGTGATAGCACCGGTCCGAGGATCACAGCTGCGGATGAATCATCCCATAGAGTGCTCTGGGACTTCATAGTATGATTTGATGGAGTTGGGGACTAGAGAAACAAGAGCGTTCAGTACATGCTCGTGTATAGCTATTACATGGTGAGCTTTAAGATAAACCTGTTCCATGGGTATCTCCCGCCGTATCCCATGGTTCCATTCCCTGATCTCTGGTTCCAGATAAACAAGCTCGTCTAGAGGGGTTTTTAGTTCAGTGGGACCTTTTCTGTCATAAACACCCACAGTATAAATTATACCCACCATCTCCATCGACCAAAAAACAATGATTGTTGGGCAACATTCGGTTGCTGGGCTTTACCGCTGCTGGGCAGCAAGTGCACAACGCGATCGGGCTTCAGTAGACAGACCGCAATTTGAACATCTAAGGACGGAAAGAGTCCGTAGAAGGGTGGGGGGAAAATAAAAAAAGAAAGTAAAGAGAGAAAATACCTGAAATGCAAATGAAACTTGTCCAAGAATCTGGTTCATACTATGTCGCATGCAAAGTACTCCATATGTATAACATGGTACAAAACCTACATGAATTGTACATGTTTAGTCTCAACAAAAAACAGGATAGAGAAGGAACCCTAGCCAGCCCGTCATCCCGTCATATTCGACGTATCTATTATTCGAATTTGATGAAGCACTGAAGCGACGTTCTCCTAAATTAATTTTCTGGTTTATTGTCATTGCTTTTTTGTGCGATAGACTTTTCACCGTCGTACCAAGCGCTATGACTCTCAAGGTTCAAGGAGACGAATCACTAGTGTCGTTACACGGTGGAAAAACTGTACAATACTACTGGTAAATTAGAACATGGCCTGGATAGATAAAGACCAAATGGCGACGCCGGCAATGCTAATATTAATTGAGGACTAGTCTCGTCATAGCCGCTGTGATGGTCGGCGTCAACGGTTCAATTGCATAGGCTGGCCGAGGTGTGATGGGTGATGTGATTGAAGCCCCCCCCCTCAGCCACATGCAGGATTAATTTAGAACAATATATTAAATGACTGCCGACACGGTCATCATCCCGAGCCAGGCTGCGCCGGAGTACACAGCACGGAGTACACTGGGATATGAATCTGAATCAAGGGAGAACACATCTTGTAATATTCCAACCCCCCTCCCAAAGAGGAAATGAAGATGAGGTTCACACGGAAACCCGGTACTTTTGCCTGCATCAAAGTCAAAGCGGCTTCTCCACAGCCAAGACCCACCAGCAGAATTTTCACTCTGCCCTTGCTCTAGAAACCGATCTAGAATCCTGTATGGCGGTGAAGTGTTTCTAGTTGTTTTAGACACGGGATAATTTTACATGTGGGAGCGTAAGGAAGAAGTTTTCAGGTTGGAGAAGATTTGCTCTACAAATCCTTGAAGACATGACTGGAGCGGCAAGACAAAAAAAAAAAAAGAGAAACGGTAATGTAACACACCTTTAGGTCAAGGTGACCCTTTCTTTTTGGGTCGATTTCAACCGTGTAACGTTGGTCAGAGCTCGGAGGCTAGAATAATAAGATGCAAAAATATATGACCAGACTGGGGCTCGATCCCAGGACCTTATCGGTGTTAACGATACGTGATAACCAACTACACCATCCGGCCGATATATTCAACAGCTTCTTATTAGGATATATGAGGGAAATCTTAGCACAGTGCTGCAACAAAAGGGGCAAGCACACTCATCCCATGTATGTACGGTATGTACTGGTACATACATAGTTACCTATTTTAGTACGTATGATACGTACCACATTCTAGTCCCGTAGGCATTCATATTCCAGCCTAGATTACCATGATTTATTCCCACATTGGTACAACGGAGACCTGAATCCTGCATACTCAGCCCTGATGAAGAATTCCACTCAAAACAAAGCCACAACACTGGATCGCTCGCCTAATTAGTCCACTCGGACTTGCTTTCATGGGTATACGTAGTCTTGTCTCATCCTCTGACCTTTTCACCCGCCCCATTCCAATAAGCTTGAAGAATTAATTCATCGCGTAGTCGAAACGAGCATCATTGTGCGCGTGACTTCAGCCCTTACCCTGAGCCCTAGTCAGCAAGCTAGACATCAGTGGGACCCAGCGTCCAGTGGTCGTTGCATAGGCGTCAATACAAACCTATCAAGCGCCCATTCACACCGTACAGAAAAACATACATACGAACCTTGCAGATAGCGTGAGACTTACTGTAGAACAAACACACCCCTCTCAATTCCTATTCGCTGATTCAGACACGATCAAAGTACCTGAACCAGGGTAGGACCAAGACCTCCGACTCATTTCAAACCTGCATGCAGCGCTTCCGGCTTCCGCGACCTCAATTAGTTCGTATTCGACTACCTAACAGAGCGAGCGATGGGCTACCAAAAAAGTAAAGTTACTGTACGTCGTCATAGCTACATCTGTGGCTCGGTGGGTACGGTGTACCCCTCACAGTAGTGATACCTCTTATAGGCAGACCAGTGTGGTGGAGTGGTACATTGGACTCCCTGTTCTGACTGAACGTGCATATACTAGATCGTTCTCCACGCTAACTAACGTGGCCGGATAGCTAAGGTATCGCCGACCAACCCTATCAGCTTACCATGACCCCTCCTGATCCTTCCACAGAATGTATGACTATGGCTTGTACATACATGCGCCCAATGATGGATTTCCCGGCCCAAATGCCTCCACCATCTTTTTTATTTTCTGCGGTTACCAGGGTGCATATACATAAATCTCCGACTTGTGGAGTTGAGATCGGCAAATCAGCATCTGACACGCTGGCGACGCTGGACTCGTTACAGGTGGATCTGGTGTTAGGTTATAGCTGGTCATGGAATTGCGGGGCGTTATTGGTGAATTGGTATTTCATCGGGTTGCTGTGGTTGTTAATGAGATTAGTTAGGTTGCTATGTGGTTACGACATGACTTCACTATACGAAAGACTTTTTCTTTTTGTCCTTGAAGGTAAACACAATTGCTGCTATAGCCTTGCTATGTACATATATGTAGAACTCTACCATAATGCTATACCTATTTCCATAATATATCTAGTTGTATATCATCAAGCATATCAGCCAGATTACCGAATAGGTCCACTGGCGCATGAGTAGTTTTATGTACCCATGGGTAGATTCGTGATTTTGTCACACCACCATATATTCCCCTTCGGCCCGTTTAGCCTGTATCACCCGGTGCCATCGGAATCCATGCGGTCTCGCAACCGGTGCTTGGGTCGGAAACGCTGGCATTTCACTATGAGGCACATTATCATCCAAGGCTGACACCGCGTCTTCAGATGCGTCAGGATATGTGCCACGTGATGCACGATCGGTATTATCGCCAACATTGGTCACGATAGGGACTTCTGCCCATATCTTTTCTAGCAGCTCTAGACATGAGAGGTTATTTAGAAATCCAGAATCTTTGGAAAGGTCCTTGCAGCGCTCCCTGATGAATGTACGATGTTTTTCAAGCACACACTCGGCGCCGGTGATAAAAAGCGGCCATAATAGGTATACGTCCGACTTAACCAGTGAGATATGATGCATCGCACGATGTACGAGTAATTGAATCCGGGGGTGACTGGATGGCAAATCTGGATACGCAAGTCGCTCGGTATAGAGAATCGCAGAATGACGGAATGATTCAGAGATATGAAAGACATCCTCGAGGTTCTGGGGGGCAACAACGGCGTGGGATGACGGAGATGAAGGTGGCGAGATGTAAGCATTTGTTGTAGACGCGGGGACAGCACCGAAGGGTTGACTATCCTGCCGTGGGAGACGCCATGATTCAAGCTTTTGCCGTAACGAATGCCACTCAGTCCAAAACGTCGGTGATAATGGTCGCCTTGTAGGGTCGCTCGATTGCGGTAGACAGGGTAACGGAAGAGAATAATTGTTGCTAACTACAGGTATGTCTGACCTCGACGAAGGTGAATAGTGGTATGTCATCGATGGCGGAGGCGCCGAAGACGGAACAAATACATCTGCAAGCCCCGGTGCCTTGATATTCTGATCTTGACCCAAAAGATTCAAACGACCAAGCTGCGCAATGAATTTGAACAGGCTGGGGTCACAACCTGCAAGATTCTCGAGCCCCCACTCGCCGTCTGAAACCGCCGCAATATCTAAGCAAGCACCACGAAGCTGTGTTTCGCGATCATTGGTGGTAGCCGTCATCGTATCAAACCAGGTGAAAACACGAATGAACCATTTCAACTCCTCCGACATTCGGGGAGAACTGCGCATTCGGATAGCCAGCAACTTTGTCACCCCAGCGAACTGAGTTTTGAATTGAGCGACTCCAGTATCACACATGTGGAACAGGCAAAGAACCAGCAGTGTTGCAAGAACGGAATCCGACAATCTTTCATGCGGATCGGCCAACTCCATATTCAAAGCTTTGACAGCCATGCCTCGATGGTATTGCTCCTCTCGAGCAAATCCCTCAGGTCTTGACACCCCGCATTCATCTCGGAACGCCTCGTCAGTTAAGGCGCGGTGGGCTAACGATGAGAGGCGTGCTGGAAGGGATCGCTCCGTCGGCCTCATCCTCCGCTCATGCCTCTGCCGTATGTTACATGTAGATAACGTAGCGATAGCTTCCTGAAGCGATAAGCTCTTCTGCGCTAGGCGTAGAACATAAGTGCGGAATGGGTTTGCTGGGCCATCGAAAGCAACGATCATGGGCGCGATGACTTCGGCGTAATAACTTATTAGATATCGGAGTCGTGGAGTCCGCCCAACAGAGCGCGCTAGAAGCAACTGTGAGAGTGATGGTGAATGGCAAGTTTCGGCGCGTAGAGGAGGACTGCCTGTACTTTCTCGCTCCTCCTGTTCCTCAACTACTTCTGTTGGTTCAGGCTCCGGGGCATTCCCTTGGTATGGCCATTGTGGCATCGCTGATAGCACTTGCGTCTGACTAGACCACACATCTATTGTGCTGATCGCATTGTGACAACCCGCGGGGAGGTCTGGACTCTCCTGAAAATGTGACCGTACATCGAGGTTCGGTATGTCTTTTGAGACATCTGTTTCGTGGGTACCCGTTTTACTGCACGGGCGATAGTGCACTGAGAGTGGAGTTCCAGTGGGCCATAGCTGGGTGTTAGAGGTGTTAGCTGTCCATATTAGGTTCCTATGGGCTTTAGATACTAATGGAGGCCGCTGTTGATCCTGGGAAACAGATGAAGTCGTTGATGAAGTCGTGTGAGAGGGTGTAGACTTGTAAGGCGACGGTGATATCGACGGTGATTCTTGTAGGCCTGCTGGACATGGTGCTGTTGACGGTGTCGTAGCTGGTTGTGACCCGCTCACCGGAAGCGATAATCCCCTAAGCTTACCGCGGCTGGCAACGCCAACACCCCAGGTCAATTTGGTCTTATAACCCGAGCATTCCCGACCATGATCAAGACATTGAGAGCAATACGGGCGTCGCCGATCACAGGAAAACCCTTGTCGGGCGCAGGTGAAGCAATCTTCCGCTGCGCCAGTAACGACAGTCCGTTTGCGTCTCTTTCGGGGGGCTTGATCCGTGGTCGAGGTAGCTTTACGGTTTTGCGCTTTAGAAGCCGGCTCCATATTAGGACCCGGTCGACCAGCTATCGCTATCGAACCAATAGTCTTAGATGGCTTAACTGGTCAGAAACAGGAGAGGCGGAATGGCGGAGAAGACCCGCGTTGCGGGGTGCCATAGATAATAGAGCGATCGACGAACAACCGCTAGGTCAGAGAGTCAAGACGGTATGCGTTGAGTAAGCAAGAGGAAGAGGTGAAGGAAGAAAAAAGAAACCCAATGAATTGTCGTAATAAGAAGTTTAGCCTCAAAATACCAGCGACCGGTGTCTTGGGGGGTTGTTTCTGGGTTTGCTCCGAGAGTGCTAACACGCGGAACTAGTAGAGACGGACGATAAGTGACGATCGCTGCTGCGGCTTTGCCCGCCCTTTAATATCACCTAGTTGATCGATAGAGCCGAAACGAAGATTTTGCAACTAACCAGGAAGAGACAAGTGATACTGATTGGTTCAACTCGGGAATTTTCGTCACGAGAAGGTATCAAATTAAAAAAGCCCCAATTCTATGACGACGCGAACCGAGTCCCAGTGTTTGCCACTCGCACTTTAGTTAAGACGGGATAGTTTGACCTGTGGCCCTATTTAGGAATACGACCGGCCGAGCCAGAAGATGATGATAGTATAGGTGGAGAAAAAGCAAAAGATCAGTGTTGGTCTTAATAGTAATCCCAAGGACGGCTCACTATGCGAGATAATCAACGCAATCATGTGCCGTCACGTGCGAAGTTTCTTGTCTTTTTTCACCAAGTTGAAGCAATTCTTTAGAGCAGTTCCCGTTGCACAAGATCTGCCGGCAATACCAGCAAAAGACCCACTCTCTAGCCTCCAAGTGAGTGAACTTTGTTGGATCCCAAGGGAATTAAGAGCCGTTCATCCTGCAGAGTTTTGGTTTTTTGGTACTTTTGAATTCATGGCTGAAAGTAATTTCCTGAGGATCGGCGAGTCTTCACACACGGTTCTGTCCTTTAGTTTCACTAGTTTTCTTCTTCAATCTTTGACTCTTCCAGATCTTCTTGGCTTTATCCTATAATCCACTATTGACAAGGGAAAGCCTAGGTCCGTGGGAGATATCCACATATTATGTTATGATATCCATTCTAAAATTGGCATAGCTTGTCCCTCGGCCTATGAGCGTTCGTGGATTAAAAAGTGCCTCAAACTTCCCAAGGATGCCATTTTGAAGACTGTAGAGCGCAATTGAACCCTGGTCTTTTACGGAAAGAAGCTGCGAAGAGTGGAGCCTTGAAAACTTAAGTTATGCGCTCTCGGAATAAGGACTCGGAGTTCTCCGTATAATCAGAATATGGAGTGCGTACTGTGTTCAGTGTAGTATCGGCTTTTCGGTACCTTGTTTCTGCCACCGCCTTCCACACAGGGGCAGTCTTTGTTTTTTCTAAATTTCATTGTCTATACATCAGATTTCAAACTGTGGAGAAAATTTCCACTGATTAAGGCAACAGTCTACATTTCAGTCTGCTGTCCATCACCTTTCCCAGCTACAACGACTGTTTCGAAACCCTCTGAGGCCTGTCAGTCGCTTGTCCAGTGCTAATTGTTCGACAAACACTGCCTCGGCCACTTCGGATTGACGTCTTCCGTTAAGAGTCGTGCAGAAAGAACCTCCTGATTTGTGTTGGGACGGTCGAAATTTCGACTCGTTGCGGCCAATGTCGCCTGTCATGCTGACCTTCTTTGTTAATTGAGACTGTTTATTATCTGGGATCAGCGACTGGGGTTCTCTGGTCAATTCTTAGCGCGTATCGTGCTTCCACCGCACCTTTGGGTCACATTGTGTAGACACCCGAGTTAGATTATCACGGCATTCTCTGCCATCAATTGCGACCGACTGTCAAACATAGCAATGTCAATCTTTCGGCCAGGCCGCTTGAGGACGGTTCTCTCAGCAACGGCCGCAATAATTCTCATTTGTACTTTCTATTTCTATTGGACTCCGCCTCCAGCTTCGACGATTCCTAGCACTGCCTTTGAAGTTCCTCTCACCGAACGTCAGATTGCCTTTTGGAAGGTATTGAGGTCGATCTTAGATGCACATGCGCCCAATTGCCCGTCTCCCACACTCGAGGCTTCTGTGAGCGCAGTCCATTTCAATGCGACAACAGTTGACCCCCGTCCCGACTTGATTGTGTTCGGCGAGAAGGAGCTCGACGTGCTGACGGAGGCACATGCGAATTATCTCAATGATATCAGGACGGCGAAGAAGTTGCGTCCTGCTCATTCTCCCGGAACTCGGGGTATAGTTACGACGGCCGGAGGTTCCTATCTTCCCGTCTTTCTGTCGTCCCTGCGGATGCTACGCCGTACAGGGTCAACTTTGCCTGTGGAGGTGTACATGAAGGATGCAAGCGAATATGAAAAGAAAATCTGCGACAACATCCTCCCGGATATGGGTGCGCGGTGCTTAATACTCTCCGATGTTGTAGGCAAGGATGTCATTCAGCATTACCAACTAAAGGTCTTTGCAGTCCTCTTTTCTTCGTTCGAGGAGATTGTTTGGATGGATGCCGATTGCTTTCCGATGGACAAGCCCGAGATATTGCTCAACCATGAACCGTTCACGTCCACTGGCTTAGTGACGTGGCCCGATTTCTGGGCATCGTCGGTTTCTCCGGCATATTATAACATCTCCCAGCAGCCCATGCCTCCGATGACCGAGCGGCAGTCCTCGGAGACCGGTATCTTCCTCGTTTCCAAGAAGACGCACTATCTCACACTGCTACTCGCTGCCTATTATAACTACTATGGACCGTCGCATTACTTCCGACTATTGTCTCAAGGCGCACCGGGCGAGGGAGACAAAGAAACGTTTCTGCAGGCTGCGACTGCAGTGGGTGAACCTTTCTATGCGGTCAGCGAAAGAGTTCAGGCGCTCGGCCATCAAACAGCGGAAGGGCTTTCTGGCTCTGCAATGGCGCAATCGGACCCTATTGGAGACCATGCGCTGACGAGCCAAGGCAAATGGCGAGTACAGGACCCCTCGGTGGACAAAGCTCCCCGCGTATTTTTCGTCCATGCCAATTACCCCAAGTTCAATCCTGCGGAGAATGTCTTTGGGTACGAATGGGGAACTACGCCCACCCTTCGACCCGATGGCACAGAGGGGCGCGCATGGACTGCCCCTGAAGACGTCCTGCGCCGATTTGGGATTGACATTGAGAGAGCCTATTGGGAAGAGATCAAATGGGTTAGCTGTAATCCCGACATAGAATTCAGAACGTGGGAAGGTAAACCGGGCGTATGTGAGAAAGTCGAGAGCTACTGGAACACAGTCTTTGCGGAACCACATGAAGACGACCCGAAGTTTGTTGACGAAAGCTAAATTGGTCCCAGTGAATACCACTCGGAATCAGTCTGGGGCCACCTGCAGCCGCTACCGACGTAGTTTTCGGCCCGACGATCCTTATCACGGATGCTGGCATAGCCAACCTTTTGACACGACTGCGTGGCTGTGAGCGCCTACCTGAAAAATCCAAGGTACACAACACGCGCTGCTTACGAAACGACGACATGGCCGATTACAATATGTATATACATACCATTCATAATGTTGCATAATAGCAGAGGATATAGAAATGGACACAAACATGCACGTTAATGCTCATCAATTTCCCATTATTTCGTCAACCGGTACATGCTAAAATTACAAAGTATGCCTTATTATACCAAACTGCGGACGAAGAAGCATAACCTTTTGCCGTTACGCCATGACTCCCAGTATAAGTTTATTTCTTGATACCCTTCTCCCTCAGTCGCTGCTCGTCTTCTTCCTGGAGCTCCTGGTCAATCTTGGCTCCCTTTGATGGCTCATTGCCATGCAGCTTGGCCTGGTCACAAACAAGTTAGCTACAGACATCCCTCTACAATCATTAAACGGGAGGAAACATACCGGCTTAGTAGAGTCCTTCTTGCTGATCTCCGCCTCGGGGTCAATATCATCGTTGTGATGATGGCTGGGGTCAGGCTGCTGTTCACGAGCAGCGAGCTTGTTGGCGATGGAGCGGTTGTCCTCTGCATTCGAGTCAGCACCGTTTCAACAACAACCATCAAATGGTTAGCATTTGGCGAAGAACATACTCGGATCCAAGTTCTTATGGCTATGCTTCTGGCCCTCGTTGTAGCGGTCCTGCTCGTTAAGGATGGACTGGGGCTGGTTGCGCTGGTCGCCTGCTTCGTAGAGACTGCGGTTGCCCACGCTAGATTGGCCGGCTGACATTTTGAACAATTGAGGTTCGATTGTAAAACTTCGAAAAAGGAAGTGGAAGTAACGGTGATATTGAGTACTTGAGGATAGTTTAAGAATTAGAGAGTTGATTGAATTGAGTTGGGGGATTGAGGTCAAGACGATGCTTTATACTGTCTTGTATGCTATGTTGTGATGTCATGGTTGAGGTCTCTGAGATCATAGGTGGGGCGCAATTACAACAATATCTGGAAGGGGAACTCCAGTTACTGTGGGATTGCGCTCTGGACTTGACATGATTAGATCATAGGTAGGATTAGTCTGGAAGCCCTTTTGTTGTTTTCTTTTTCTCTTTTGGGGAGTTGGGTAGGGTTGGTGTGGGTTTGGTTTGTCTTGTTGTTTGATTTACACCTTCGGAGTACATGACGGATCTAGAATATCCTAAGAAAATAATTCGGCATGTTCCTATTCCATGCTTTGTCATGTTTCCGCGTCCATTTCTCACTGTCAATCTTCTAACCAATTATTCTCTACAGATCATGTGTCGATATGCACCCTGCAAAAGACAGGTGTACCTATATACTAATACAGGCAAGTGGGCACCACCATTGATCATCAACAACCCACGTCCGATCTCGGTGCCCAAATCACAACAATTCCAATACTACTACAATATCTCTACAACGTCACCAGCAAGACGTACCTACAGGAACCACCAGACACGCAACCTCCCCAACCCAGCAGCACGCCAACCCCAAACCCGCAAAATGTCATCAGCACCAACATCAACAACGCCAGCCCCGCAACCAGACCCCCGCTACGCCCAACTCTTCCACGACCTCTCAACCCGCTTCGCGCAAACCTCCCTCCCTCCGGAGAAATGGTACATCCTCGCCATTTCCACAATAGTAGCCAGTCCGGACCCAGAACGCTGCGACCAGCTCTACCTACACCTAATCAACCAAGCCCCCTACAGCACCCCCTCAGCTAGACAAGCACTAGTCCGACGCCTCCGCGAAGCCCTCTTCAAAAGCATCATTATCGTAGGCGTGTGCAAACCCATCGAAGCAATCCTAGCAATCAGCAAATACGAACGCGAAGAAGACAAAGACTACACCTTCACGCGAGAGAACTGGCAATGCGACCAGGCCAACCATGACCGCGGCGTAGCGTGGCTGGAGAAGCTGTATGCGCGGAACACGACGGGGACGCTGGACTTGTTCCGCGCGCATCAGGATTTCGGGTGGTTGTCGAAGGAGATTACGTATGGGTTGTTTTTGTCGGATCGGGGGGTTTTGGATGATCTGGATACGCAGATGGTGGTGTTGCCGGCTATTATGAGCCAGAATCTGAAGAATGAGACCCATTGGCATATTCGGGGGACGAGGCGGTTGGGGGTTAGCATGGAGGATGTGAAGGTGGTTTGGGAGTGTATTCAGCTCGTTGCTGGGTTTTATGGGGTGGTGTTGGATAAAGTGCCTACTGTTGAGGAGGTGGAAAGTGATGTTTGATTTTGGGTTGGGGGGAATGGTTTTGGGTATATAGATTTGTCTGTTTACGACTGAATGTGAGCCTAATAGAGGAATGAGTAGAGAAATGCATTTTAGGCTATTTTGTAGTTAGGCCTATATATTCATATCATTTGGATGTTATCTGTGCTTATTAACCTACATATATTGCTCAAGATGTATACTTCATTAGACCCCCCCCCCGCGATAGAATGTACGGAAAAGGTTTAGCGAGAGCGGAGCAACTTTTATCGGCCGCCGATGAAGCCCAAAACGACGGATTTCGACAAACCAATACCCCACGAATTAACCATACTTTCATACTGCAATCACAATGGGTAAACGCAAGGAGATTAAAGATAACGATGTCGAAATGGGCGGCACAGACCCCCGCGTGGACGGCGATGAGTCCGACGAGGTAAACCACCTTCGCATGCATCATGATTTTTTTTTTTTTTTCTTTCTTGCTAACACAGGATGATGGTCGTAGGACATGGACATTGTGAATGTCGATTTCGAATGGTTTGACCCTCAGCCGATCGATTTCCATGGCCTTAAGGTCCTCCTTCGTCAGCTCTTCGACTCCGATGCCCAGATCTTCGACATGTCCACTCTGTCGGACATGATCCTTGCGCAACCGTTGCTGGGATCAACGGTGAAGGTAGACGGTAACGAGTCGGATCCGTATGCCTTCTTGACCGTGCTCAATCTCCAGGAACACAAGGTACGATTCGTGGAAGAAACGCCCGATAGAGAAAATCGCTCGCTAATACCCAGAACAGGATAAACCCGTCATCAAAGACTTAATATCCTACCTCCAGCGTAAAGCGTCATCGAACCCCGACCTCGCCCCTCTTTCCCAGCTTCTTTCCCAAACACCTGTTCCTCCGATCGGATTGATTCTTACCGAGCGATTGATCAATATGCCCGCCGAAGTGGTTCCTCCGATGTACACTATGTTGATGGAGGAGATTGCGTGGGCTATTCAAGACAAGGAGCCCTACAAGTTCTCGCACTACCTGATTGTGTCCAAGAATTATGAGGAGGTCGAGTCGAAGTTGGACATGGAGGACTCGCGGCCGCAGAAGAAAAAGAAGAAGTCGGGTGACAAGGTTGAGAAGTTCTACTTCCACCCTGAGGATGAGATTCTCGAGAAGCACACGCGGTGCTTCGGGTCTATCGAGTATACGCATAAGCATGATGAGGGACACTCGGATTCGAAGCGCGCGTTCCAGGAGCTGGGTATCAGGACCAATGGAAGTCTGATGCTGTTCGATGCGGATAAACTCGAGGGTGCGATCAACGAGATGAAGGAGTTCTTGCAGCCTCCGGTATGAGGTTGATGGTTACGGCATGGTTTTATGAAATTAGAAAAAAGTTCCTCTGCGCTTGGTCCATAGCGTGTCTATATTCGATTGTTTGAAAATATATTAATAACTCTATGGTTTCTTTTCTGGGGGGGTTAAGTATATTCATGCGTTAATGGCTGGTTCTATCTTCGTAATGGTTCGTCCATCATTCATTTATTCCCATTGGGTTCCCTTCAGGCGTTGCATAAGGTATTCAACCTCTACCACCTTAGTCAAGGGAATGACATATTCCTAGACGGGATTAGCAAGTCGTTAGCTTAAAACAGGAATGGAGAAGTAGTTCTCACCTTATACATGGCAACCACGGCCTCGACGTTGATCTTGGAGCCGGTCTCCGTCGGGAAAGCGGGATCAGTTCCGTAAGTCTTCGCCTTCAACGCCAGTCTCTCCAGCACCTTCCGCTCAACCTTTGCGTCGGTAATAGCGTCATCAATCCCAGCCCGATCATTCGCCTTGATCATCTTGACGAACCGCTCCGGCTCCTTCTGGAACTTCGACTCGGCCACGAACTTGCCGAAGTGAATGCGCCGAGACAGCGCCTGCAGACAGCTAACGTCGGCGGTCGCAGCCGACCCGTAGTTCTCCTGCGTCTCACCGCGATCCTCGCGTCCAAATTGCGGACAGACAGCGGGGAGAATATCCTCAACGTAGCGCTGTTTGATGATATCATTGACGTTCACATCATTGTTATGAAGGATCTTCGGATACTCCAGCGGCGCTAGGATCGGCTCTTCAAGAACATCCGGAAAGAAAGGATACTCATCCGGGGACTGGTAGCGACGCACGCGCGACTGGATACGTTCCTGCTCGCGGAGCAGATAATCCATCAGAGGGATGTCATCGCCGGGAATCTTGACGCCGCCGGGAACATAAACGGGCTTGTTGAGGGGAAATTGAACACGCTCGATCAGGTGGAAGGTGATGGTGTCTTCGAGACGGCTGTAGCATTACACATGATCAGCTTCAGGGATGTCACAGGGGTTAGTTATTTCGGAATTCTGTGGTCGTTTTGGTGTCTGGTCTAGACGGTAGCCGTGCGACTGCGGGGCAAAAAGTGTAAGCCGTGAGAATTAAATGCTTTTCTACTTACATCAATTGGAACCGGATATTGGCTAGATCCAGAGCCTTGGAGGCGTCTGAAAGGTCAATGGCTGTGTCCATGGTTCTTTTTTTTGTGTCCCTTGTTTGTTTTACTAGTAGTTGGTTGTGGTTTAAATTTCTCGTTCGTTTTTGTTTCCGACAAGTGAGTGTCTCCTGCGGGGCCCCGATTGCGCAGAAAGATATTCCTTTTTCTGGAGTCCACTGGTCATTAGGTTGGGGAGGAAATATGCCTGTTAGCAATACTTTGAGGGTCTCAAGAGTTATATTGACTTCTGCTCAGATAAGCGTAGGCTGACAGTTAGTAACTGGGGAGTCTATCATTGAACTATATATACTAATTGCCAGTTACGAGTGGTTTTATAGCAGGGAGTTCCCTTCCATAAGACTTCCTAAACCGGAGTACAGAAGCCTGAACTCAGCGCCAGCGTCGATCTAGGGAAAAGCGCTAAGCCACCGATCCTTTTTTTCTTTTTTCTTTTCTTTTTTTTTTTTTTCGCAAGGAAAAGAAAGGAACAAGAACAAGAAGACATAAGTAGATACTAGTAGTCGGAAAGCATCGACCGAACACCAACCGAAAGGATCGCATTACAAAGGATAATAGATTGATATGATGGTCATTCTTGAAAAGTTCCCTCTGGCTGATGCCGTCATGTGGTAACTTTGGTTTGCAGGGATTCAGTATGAATACTTACGGTATTACAATTTATAAGGCCAAGCATTAAGAATGGATTTGGACTGGGAAAAAAACAAAAAACAAAAAATATTCTAAGAAAGTTGCATACCCACATTTTATAATCTTCCACTAAAGCTCACAAACACTTCACACCGTCTTAATCGACGACTTTCATGTGCTACGGTTATTAGCCCGCGGTAATATTACGGTACATCGTTCAGGTTCCGGCAACGCGGTAATTCATCGCGTGCAGCTCCAGCTGAAAGTTCTCTTTCCTGAGAGCCGAAAAATAGAGCAAGTGCACTGCCGACTTTACTCGACCTTCCCTGCTTTGCCTCCCCCCTCTCCAGACCTTCCGCATGGGCTTTTAACCACCGGATAACTGCTCAGGTCGGTGATATGGACAAACACCGCCGCGATGAGTCGCCTTCCGGTCTGTCAGATATTGTCGAGCATGACGGTCTTCTAGGGACCGGCCTGACGGTAAGTCCCTACGGACCTCTATCTGTGCCTGTTCTCTCAAGTCGCCCAATGATCCGCTGATAGACCCTCCCGGTACTCAGTCCAGACATATCGAGGCCTTTGGAAGGAAAGTAACGTCGACAGCCGGCCATTTGATGGGCCCTACGACCGACGGAAATCCCGCCCATTACCACAATGCTATGGCGGATATTCAGCGCGAGCTGCGGCGGCCCAATACGCAGCGCAGAGTATTCGCCTTGACTCAAACTACGCCGACAGATCTTGTCCGCTCCAAGCTGTCGACATCCGAAATTCAATCGCGAGCTCTCTCCTCTCTCCCCGACGACCTCCTTGCGAACATCCCCGACGACAGTAGCTCCTACTCCCTGTTTGAAGGTTTCCAGGCCTCCCAAGACGATATCGAATATAGAAAGGCCCATCGACGGCGCTCTTCCAAATCGAAGAAATTGTTGAAAGATGGCGAAAGCCGGGTGGCCCTTCCGTCTGCTCCGGCGGAGTTGAAGAAGGAACGCGATTTGTTAAGTCGCCGCATGGAACTGATGGGTGTGCGCAAAAATATGTGCAGCTCGGAGATACACGATATAGACAACAAGATCGCGAATCTTCACAACATGCGCAAGATTGTTTTGGATCGGTTGGCTGGACTAGAGATGGAGGAGGCGGAATTGGAACACGAACGTGGGTGGACTAGGCTCGATCATCGCAGTTTAACTCTGACTTTGGAAAACAGTGACCGAGCTCGAAAATAAACTTGAGGATATTGAAGAGGAAACACCGGAAGCTTCTGCTGTTTTGGGCACTCCGAAATCATCTGCAAACGATGAACCGACGACCTCAGAGGATCCGGCCATGGACGCATCTTTCATGTCGGAATCGATTTATCAAAAGATCCCATCGCCGAAGAGTCTGAAGCACAAATCAAAGAGTACGCCTCTTTAGACCGTTTCCATTGGACTATTGGCTAATCCTTTTAGGAAAACGGTCTATGCCTGTTTTACATGAGCACTTCAGTCCCGGGTCCTTGATTAAGGAGATGGAAGCGCATACCGATATGGTGACTGCCATTGATTTTGACTATCCTTTCGGCACAATGATTACCGCAGCGTTGGATGATACCGTACGAGTTTGGGACCTCAATGTCGGAAGGTGTACTGGGTTTCTGGAGGGGCATAACGCATCGGTCCGATGTCTTCAAATTGAGGACAACATCGTGGCTACGGGTTCTATGGATGCCTCGGTCAAGCTTTGGGATTTGAGTCGCGCCCGCTCTAGACCTCGAAGCAGCCGCATTAACAAGCATGAGGACGAAGAAGACGCTGCCGATGATGCTTCCCAAGTATCCCACTCAACAACATTAGAGGATTGCCATGTATTCTCACTAGATTCCCATGTTGGTGAAGTGACAGCGCTCCATTTCCGAGGTGACAACTTGATATCCGGCTCGGCTGATAAGACTCTGCGCCAATGGGATCTCGTTAAAGGACGTTGTGTGCAGACGTTAGATGTTCTTTGGGCTGCAGCTCAAGCGGATACATTGAATGGAGACAGCACATGGCGACCATCCGGACGCGTACCAGACGCATCTGCAGACTTTGTGGGGGCGCTTCAATGTTTCGATGCCGCCCTGGCTTGCGGTACTGCCGATGGCATGGTGCGTCTGTGGGATCTGCGCAGTGGCCAAGTTCACCGTAGTCTTGTTGGACACACAGGCCCTGTTACATGCTTACAGTTTGATGATGTGCATCTCGTGACAGGTAGTATGGACCGTAGTATTCGGGTATGTTGCACGTTGATTTCTGTGAGAATTAGGAAGCCATTGCTGACATGTTTTAGATCTGGGATCTCCGAATGGGATCCATCTACGACGCATTCGCCTACGACAGACCCGTCACCAGCATGAGGTTCGACGCTAAACGAATTGTGGCTGCCGCGGGAGAGAGCGTGGTAAAGGTCTACGACAAGGCAGACGGCAACCACTGGGACTGTGGTGCCGGCGTTGGTGCTGATGAACAAGGTCCACTTCCGGCGACCGTTGATCGAGTGTGCCTCAAGGATGGATTCCTCATTGAAGGTCGCCAGGACGGTATTGTTGGAGCGTGGACGTGTTAGAAATGATTCCATGAGGCATTGGCTTTCGGACGTATTTGGATGTACATGCGAGTACTTGCCATTATATTTTCTGCGAAGTCTCAAGAGCATCTTGAATGTGTATATTATATGTCAGCAGTGTTCTAGAAGCGAAATAAAGCTGTCCAGGACCGACAGCACTGTAAAATGTTTTTGTCAAGTGGTCATTAACATGTTGAATATGGGCGAATGAGATTTGAATTAGAAAGTAAATAACAATACTGAAACAAAGGAAATATCGCGCGACCTTTGTATTTCTCCAGCCCTTCCAGTCCTTGCTATAAAAAAAAAAGAAAAGGCTGTGATTTCATCAGTTGCCAACTGGTCAATACGATTGTATTTACGGAGGACTTGCGATGACATCGAACTTATTCCTGCCTTCCGTAATTTGGGTGGGGCGGACAAGTCACGCTTTACTGGATCAGGGATTCTAGTGACTTGCATACCAAATTACTTACTCGGACTTCGCGACAGCATCAACACCGCAAGTTTAGCGTTTATCACCCCAGAACGCGTGCTACTATGGTCGCAAAGCAATGAAAAATTGGTTGTGATTTTTCATATCTTCTTTAAAGCGCTGGATGTTCCGCAAACTGTACGCTGGTGTTATCCATCAGTAATCTCCGCCCGCGTCGCATCCGCGCGCCGTGTTCCTTTCTCGTGGATGAAATCGAAGCCTTATCACTCACTACCTCGAAATTACAATTAAGCGGTTTTTTTGATCTCTTTAATCTACTTTAATTGAGGGAGCTAAAGGGGCTGTTGTGTGGGCGGCTCTTTGTGCCGCGGTTGTGGTGCGCCTCACTTCAACTTTAGGAAAATTCCATCAAGGCGGCGACTCAGTCAACATTCTACATTTCGCATTCTAATCGATGTGAAACACTTGCTAGATAACTACTCACTGAGCTGCCAGCTATCATATCGTACTCTCTGACTAGTTGTTCCACACCCGCCGTTCAGTGTTAAATCAGATCAGTGTTACTATACCCCAAAGGTGTGGATGCGACAACATTCTGATCTGCTTCCAAAGGCTTACTGTAAGTGTATGCTTTGCTTTCTCTCGAGTTCCAAGCACACTGAAGCCTTTGCGGCGAATATCTCTTCATTTCATCCCATCTTGCCTAACATTGCTCCCAGGAAATTTACCTTGCGTTGATCTCTCAAGACGAGGTAGCCGTTTCTTCAATAGGAGTCCATCAACATGCCTCCCAAGCGCGCTTCTACCCGGCGTGCCGGAGCAGTGACTCGGACCTCTGACCGTGGGACTCCTTCGTACATCCCTAGCATGTCAAGTCCAGATGCGAGGAATCCTGCCCTGCCTGATATACCGACCAAGCAATCGTTCGCCTATGGTTCATCAACCACACCAATTCTTCCCCGGGAGCTTGCGGCGAAGCCGAGGATGAATCTGGTTGAAATGGCAAGCAATATTGATGAAGGCCGCAGGGTCGCCCAAGATCGAGACTTTGATAGACCTCACATGAACACACGCTCGCGAAGGCAATCTGTTTCTGCAAGCTTATCCCCTGTTCGGCGAAGCCGGCGTGAGCCAACTCCAGACCAGCTGCAGCTGCTCGATTCGCTACGTGAAGCCACTATGTCCCCTAATCCTAATGGTCAAGACCATGCCGAGCAATCTACTCCCACTCCCACTCCTCCTATTCCACACACTCTGTCCACAGCATCTAGTCCTGCTACCGAATCTCTTACAAACCCCAAATACCCTGTCTTGACTACCGACCAACTTTATCCGTCGCCACTTCTGCGATATGGATCGCCTGCTCGGAATGCAGTCTCGCTGAGCTCACCCAATTTTGCAACCTCTATCGACAATGAATCAGTCATCTCGTGGAACGTAGAACGTGATATCCATGAAGATAACCTGCAACGGACACGTCCGAATGGGTATCTTGATGGATCGCATGGAAAGAATATTACAGCCCCTCCTCGCCGGTTTTCAGGGTTCGCATTTGCCCAAGAGCCTATTGAGGAAGTTGATGAACCGACTACACAGCTCTCTATATCCAAATCACGTTCTCCCGAGGCTGCGACAGCTGATATTCAGCCTAAGCCTGAACCGCTGTCAGAGTCTGAAATGGTGCCATCACCCGAGTCCACGCCCTCGCCCGAACCTGAACCTGAACCTGAACGCGAGCGCGAGCGTGAGCGTGAGCCCACGCCCCCTCGTGCTCCCACTCCAGCGTCCAGAATCTCATCAAAAGCAGAGCTTTCTTCGGCCCCCACTAGGACAATCATTCCCAGCAACCCTATCCGGGAGACTTCATTTGATGAGAGCACATATGAGAGCACGTCCCCATTACGAGAACGTGTCAAAAGCAATGTGCGCTCAGTGGGGAATGCAGCAATTGGTTTCCAGAAAGGCTTGCCTATCAGAGCAATCATTCTGGCGGTACTAACAGCAGCATTCATTTTCACCGCATGCTTTTTTGGCGACCAAATCTCCAGAATTTCCTCCGGTATCGGCTCGCGCCTTCCATTATACGGAGGCCCCTTTCGCGATTTGAATGCAACTGCATTGCAAGCAGTCCACGGTCTTTCTAACCAGGTGGTACGACTTGGAGAGGAAGTGTCCTCGCTGTCTAAGGAGGTGGATGTCATTAAATCCGAGGTTGAACATATACCTGTCCCCTCCACTATTGTCCAACCAATACCAGCTCAACAGGAGACGCCGAAAATCAATTTTCTATCTATAGGCATGGGCGTTCTTGTCGATCCGTACAACACCAGCCCCACATCTGGACGTTCTGCGGGCTTCCTCCAGAAACTCCAGTCTCAATTTTGGTCTGGAGACTTGCAGCCACAGCCGGAGCCTCCCCTTGCAGCTTTGACCCCCTGGCAGGACGTGGGAGAATGTTGGTGCAGCAAGCCTCGCTCTGGTATGTCTCAGCTTGCACTGCACCTGGGACGTGACATTGTACCAGAGGAGGTGGTTGTAGAACACATACCGAAAGGGGCAAGCATCCGGCCAGAAGTTGCACCTCGGGATATGGAGCTATGGGCTCAATTCCAGATCGTCGATGAATCGAACCCTGACTCGTCTTCTTACCCTCCTATTCCCCCTCGCAAATCTGGGATGTTATCTGAGCAGTCTTCTCTCCACGACCACATCATTGATACCCTGAGGTTGGCATACAAAGGTGAAGCCGAGGGTGCATACTCGAACGACGAACTCCTAGGGCCTTCGTTCTATCGCGTCGGACAGTGGACTTACGATCTAAATTCCTCGAACCACATTCAAAAGTTCGAGTTAGACGCTATCATTGATGTTCCAGCGATCCGGGTGAACAAAGTCGCTTTCCGGGTCAAGTCAAATTGGGGCGGAAACGATACATGTCTGTATCGGTTGAAGCTATACGGCCACATATAGGCGACTAAGCCTACATTCAGAAATTGTTATGTTCCTTTTCCTTTTTTTCGTCTTGATAAGAGGTGCTTCGCTCTGAGAGGGGGAAAGCGGTGTTATGGCGCCCGCCAGTTCCGCGTTGCATTCCTGGGTTTGTTCACTATGATTTGAAATTCGACTCCATCATGCAGTTTGGTCTGGGACATGATACCCAGTTGCACAATTCGCTTACTTTGATATATCTACTCATTCTTTGGATGCATGGCACAGCATGGAAGGGGCGTTACGGTCTAATTCGAGATATCCAGCTCAATTCTTAGTATCTGCATTTTAGTACAGCCCCACCCGAGATATTCTTCTACGGCTTATACATACAATATCTGTTTCTAAACCCTAATCGGACAACTCTTAAGTAGTTCAACCAAAACTGTATCCTTCCAACGGGAATCTCAATACCTAAGTAAGTTATACTATAACAGCACTAGAAAGGTATATTCCTTAAATATAATGCTACCTCAATGAATGGTAATACTTTGAGTCTATAGTATAAAATGATTGTCTATACGACAACCGAGCGGAAAGTACACTACGCCACAAATTACTAGAAATCGTAAAACAAAAATGGAGTAAATATTCTATTACAAGAATCTACAGAGGAAGCTATGGCTATTGAGTACTAATTACTAAACCAGTTCTTATTCACACTGACTATTTACTAACTAAAATCGAGTCCAGCTGATCTGTAACGACGGTGACTGGATATCGTAGTCCTAACTGCGACCCCCTGTAGATTGTGGTTGACGTGCCTTGAACTAGAAGAGAACTAGACATTCATATCCATCCAGTGATACGTCCCTGCAAATTATTCCTACCACAATCTTCTTGCCCAAAATTATTCATTCCTTGAGTACTATTGATATCTTTTGTCTTTGAGCCATGCCAGCACTAGCATAGTAACGTCTGCCATAAACGCAGCCACATGAATACTTCCCGCGTCTTGTCAAGATGCCGCTCGAAGCAAGTCTGTCTACTAGCATATCTTCGGGGATATTGTCATACAAAATGGTTCGGCATTGCAAGTATTTTCCATTATGGTGTTGTTTCTTTTTTTTTTTTTTTTTTTTTTCTTATGGACACAGACCATCATCTCAGTAGGGTTGATGTAAAACATCGACCTAGGTCATTTCCCGGCGCTCGACGTGCGCTGCAAGCTGGAAGTTGATTTAATGAATACCTCACAGTCTTTCAAGGGAAAAGTCTACTTGCCCGAGTTGGGTCGGGTGTTCAGGGGTTCTGCTCCCTAGTCCCTCTTGCTGAATATATCAGTATATAACTGTTAACAAGCGCAGGTCACCGGCTTCGAGATGTATCGTAAGATACTCTGGAGGGCTAGACCCCAACTGGTATTTTATCTAGATTCTACATTGTATATACATACCTACAATGGTAAAATTACCAGAAAATCACTTTCTAGATCAACTGCTTGATTCTTAACAATAAAGTCCGTCTGGAAAACTATTATAAGCAAAGGGATCTAATTCCGAGACACCCCCCCCCTCTCTTTGACTCCTGAGCTTCAAACTATTCATCGTCATCGACGCCATATGCTGCTACAAACCCATCAATGAATTCTATCCGTTACAGTCAGTACAACCAGGCAAGCTCTAATACTGGATTCCCATAGAGGTAACAAACCGGTAAATGTGACTTGCTTGTCCTTATTTACATCCATCACTTTGAACAACATCCTGGCCTC
This sequence comes from Aspergillus caelatus, assembly GCF_009193585.1. NCBI lineage: Eukaryota > Fungi > Ascomycota > Eurotiomycetes > Eurotiales > Aspergillaceae > Aspergillus > Aspergillus caelatus. The sequence goes on from NW_022475273.1 coordinate 105,782, forward strand.
CCGTTCGGGTATGTCCAGGACGGGATGATCTTTCAGAGCGTTCACCAACTCATCTTCCGTGAGAAGTGCTAGTAGGTATGGCACATGAGCTATTGGAGACAGTATTTCTATAGAGACGGCACTTACTGTCCTTACGACCGCCCTTGTTCTTTTGGATTTGATAAGAATTAGCGGCAGTGCAGAATGGTTATTTTTACACACTCACCATCTCCCTGAATAGCGTCCTGAATTGTTTAACTTGTTCTGATGGGAGATCCTATTGTATAGATAATATTAGATCAAATATCGAGGCTTCGCTGCAAGGCATTATTAGACCAGTTATCTGTAGATACCAACTACAACTGGAGACAGTAGTCACTGAATGATAGCTGACTCGAACCCGAGCTTTCACGGACAAAGTCCGGACAATTTGGGTTATTGGGACAAGATCTACATCGCGGTACCGAGCTTAATCTATATTAATCCAATGAGAGCAGATTCGCCGTCTCCATAGTGGGGTCATTATCGATAAGCGAGGCTTGGAAGATCTCCATGAGCTCAGCCAGCCACAACTTCTGTACCCCGCAAATATTCTAGTTCGGAGCCATCGATATCAATTTACTGGTTGATCGTCGGTGTTTTCCATTTATTTGAATTTACACTGAAGTTATACACGTACACGACTTAACCTGGCCATAATCCAAATTGATCGTCCTGTGGAAGTGTTGAACAATTTCTGAGAGAGCTTTTCACCTACTCTGCTTAAGAGTTACAGGTAGAGACACGCCCTGGTTCTCGGCTTCTGAACCAGAAGCCGTCTAAGCTATACACACTATATTCACCGCGCCAGCTACACTATATATCAGAGTGAGAGGAAAGTAAGTGAGCGAGTATCTTGTCCAGATGGAGGTGGGGGGGGGGGGGGGGGGGGGGTTGATAGAAACCAGCTGAGTAAGGTTGACGGCTAGAGCTGGGATTAATCCTTCAGGCCGATTAAGTTACTGTGGCCTGTCTAATACACCATTACTCCGGAGAATAGGGGAGAGAGAGTTGTTGGTTATATTTAAGTAGCAATCGTTCTATAGCAACACTACGTATTCTTCACAAGATACTGTTGTAAGTGGTTCCCCCGGGAAAAAAAAAAATACAGATCTAGAGATTCGCCAATAATTCAAAGAAATGGCTCTATCATTGGAAGTATGTACACGAGTTTTCGAAAGTGAACTAATAGATCATCGTCACCAGTTATGATCGAATAATGAAAGTTAGCTAAGCTAAGCTACTAATCCATATCTGCAGAAGAGATCAGCCTGACAACAATCTAGAATGCCATCCGCGCTGAAATATATCAAACTCCAGCTTCTCTTAAGTTTTAAGAAGAATCCATACAATCAAAAACAAAAAGGAAAGAAAAGACTGTATCTGAGAATGGAAGCGAGTCCACAAGTAAAACCTGGCACACACACACACACACACACACACACACACACACACACACCCTCGGATTCCTTCAGTTATCCCAAGGGGGAAAGGGAAGAGCCTATGAAAAGAGACTCGCCAACTCGTATCCACTGCGGTATAAAGTGGCGAGTAACTGTCAGCTTTTTATAAGGGAAAGCCCTATCCCAAAGCAGCCAGAACAGAGAGCTTTGTTGGTAACACAGGGAGAGATTGGCTGGTGGTTACAAGATGGACGATATCACACCACCTTTCACATCCAGTACTGTCGTTAAACGCAACTCCCCTCCTTTACAGTTTGAGGCGGCAGACCGTCCTATTTTCTTGGTAAGCATAGTAGACTCATGAGTCTTACTAACCGTCATCACTCACATCCTATTTATTAACACTTCAGTCAGCGCTGAATTATAGTAGGAAGGTCAGTCGACCTAGTACTAGCATTAGATTCTCACTTACGTAGCAGATACCTTCTTGAAGAGAATAGTTCCCCTCAAGATCTTTGTAAACAGGAACCCGATATGTTCGTTCGTTGCGAATCTATTTGTTCTCTATCAGCATTGCCGGTATACCCTGATCATGTAATAGGGACCATTACTCACAACAAAGATGACATAGTTGGTACCGGCCACAACCTGCTCGGTGACAGCGTAAACATTACTATGCCCGAATTTGTGTTCAACAAGGTCTATGGCACCACGTGCCCCATTGTCATTCGTACACTGGGAGAAAGAGCCGGGGATAGGTTCTGCCTGTGGAATACCATAATCGTTGACACATTTTTCGGCGTAGGTGTCGAGATCCTGGGATGAAACCAAAACAGTGCAGAGCACGGAGGAAAAGATAGTGGTTAGGGAGACACGCATATTGGAATTGTAGTGACCTTTGGAACTAGTTGTGGCTCCTATGTCTTTTGATTATTTTCAGGTTGGAGATATTTCCTGGTTCTCTGTGAGACACAGCATGTCTTTATAAAGATGAGATGATCTCCGTTATTAAATTACAAAATCTAGTCACACTTGGCAAACCGAAGCAAAGGCGTTCAATAGTTTACTGTAGAGAAGACTTGGCAGGCAATAATTATTAAAGTATATTCACGTTTTGAAAAAGACATATCTTTCTTTGGGACAAGATAGGACAGACAAGGCATAGTTTGCCTTTCTAATCTCGTATATGATCTACGGATCATCCACTACTGAATCTTACCCTTCTCTTCTGTGTAATCGGGCCCACTTGTATAATCTAGGACAGCTATTTCTATACGTTAACCCGATGACGCTATTGGGAATAGTATGTGGGGCTGGTCCGTAGCGGTGGGTGGAAGATCACCAATTCTCCTTCAGAAAGAGTTACTGCGGGATCCCTCGGGTGTTTTTTTTTTTTTTTTTTTTTTGTGGACGATACTCCGGATAAGAATCCGGATTCACTGTGATGATAAAATTGTCATTGCAGAGATTGAAATTAGGTCACGGTTGAATGCATATCAAGCGCGTGTGGCTGGAGGTGTGTTTTTCTGTCTAGCACCTGAGATCTTTTAATTCAGCTTCTTGTACCTTGTATAATTATTCCGTTCTGTGGTGGTTCAACAAGGGATATCCTATGTATCTCTTAATTAAGTGCATCGTGTCGGCAAACTAGCTCAACGATTTCCAGTTCTTAAGTAAGAAAGATTATTATTCCGTTATAGATAAAGCAGAAATATTTCTGTTTGTCTGTGCTTTTAGCAAGAAAGTCATGCAAGCCAGTTTCCCTACCTACTTATTTTATACATAATATTCTTAGTCAAGTATAACATCCTATCTTCCCCCTCCTCCTATGCCGTAACTTGTTACACTAGCTACTAGTATCTACATCGATAATTCAGCCTCTAACTCCTGTCCAGGAGCTATAATCCAATCTGTAGATCGACGTGTATTGGGTTCAACTGCATAATAGACAGTGACAGTCCGTGATTTAACAAAATGAAACCCGGTAAACCAGCTAAATAATCCTTGATCTCATCTCATCATCCATATACTAAAAAGAAAAAAGAATCTACAACTCAACAGACCCCTCGGAATTAACGGTCAACGGCCCCTTCTTGACCATCATCGTAAGAATCTCATAAAGCACGTCCGCAGCAGCCCTACCCACAGCGTCATTAGCAAAACCTGTCCAAACCAAAAACAACCAAACAACCAAAGCAAACAAGAAAAATGAGAATAAGGAAGGGGACATACATTGTTGACAACTCGGCATTAGTATCATAAGCAGGTGCAACCTCAACGATATCGGCACCGATGAGATTCAACCCGTCCAGACCACGGATGATCGTGCGCAGTTCGCGGGTCGACCAGCCGCCTGTTTCGGGGGTGCCCGTTGCGGGGGCATCTGTAATTTTTTTTTTAATATCTCCTATTAATCATTGATTTGGATTTGGGGTGGTTTTTGCTTTATATGAGAGAAGGGGCATAGGTGGTATATTGAGGTGAACTGGTTTGGGTAATGTTGGAGGGAACTTACAGGCGGGATCGAGCGTGTCGATATCGATGGAGAGGTAGACGGGATTTTCGGTACCGACACGATCGCGGATTCTTTTGATTATACCGTCCGTGCCTTGTTCTCGTTAGTTATTTTTTTTTTTTTTTCCTTTAGGGGTTATTGTGTGTGCTTAGGTGGAGGGATGTGAGAGTGATTGGGGCAGTTGGGAAGGGGAAGTATATACCGATGGTATCTATCTCTCTAGCCTCGACAATTTCAAACCCACAGTATCCATCATTCTCATAGTCCGAGGGACCGGAGAGGGTAGTTCGGATACCAGCGTGGATATTCGTGTCGTTCTTAAGGAGTCCTTCCATCGCCGCATGGTAGAAGTAAGTTCCATGGTTAACAGAGGCGACCTGGCTTGGGGAGCCACCGAAGACCTTGGGTTTCCAGGAGTCGCTGTTGGGATGTTAGCTCTGGGATACAGAAAAAGTGGGGGAAGGTGGTGTTGACGACATACAGATGGCTGTCGAAGTGAATGACACTGACAGGGCCATATGCCTTGTTGATACTGCGCAGCAGGGGCAGGGTGATAGTGTGGTCGCCTCCTAAGGTGATGACGCGGGGGAGGGTCTTGCCTGCTCGCGAGAGACCGTATTCATTTGCGTCAGTGAAGGGCTTGCGCATTAGGATGCTATTGTGGCCTTCTTCGATCTGTTGGATTGCCCAGGCGTTGTCGTAGCTGGGGTTGGTTTGTTAGTTCTGGGGTATTTTTTGGGGTGGGTTGGTGCATACGAGGTGACGGGGATGTCGCCGCAGTCTATGACTTTTAGATCGCTGACGAAGGGGTTGGCTTCTAGGGGGACGTTGTAGCCGCCGCTGCAGGGTATCTGTGTTAGTCCTAATCCTTGTGAGCAATGGCTTGGTGGAAAAGGCGTACTAGAGATTGAGACGGCGGGAGCCTTGTCTGATGCCGCTGGGGCCGAATCTAGCACCGGGTCTGTAGGAGGTGCCGGTGTCGAAGGGGGCTCCTGTGGTTGTATTAGTTATGTCTAAAAGGACCCAGTAGGAGTTGATGGTCTAGTCATACCGATGAAGGCAATATCGTACTTCTCATCCTCGCTGGAGAGACAGGGAAAGTAGGGCAAACGAGCGAAAGTCGAAATCCCTGAGAAGACAGAGTCGGCCTGACACCGTCAGTATGGATGTATACAACACATAGGCGGCAATTGCACACATACCTGAGTACCACCATCTCCTGGTAAAGTGTTATACCACAGTTTCTGGTGAGGACCGGACATGGGGGTTTGGTGCTTGCTATGGGCAGAAGCCACAGCAGAGAGAGCGAGAAGGCTCACTGTTGTGACGAGCATATTTGCGCTGCTGCTTGATTGGTATGATTGCGAAGAGAGAGGGACGAGTTCAATACGGATTTGATTAAAACGCTGGGATCTGTTTTCTTGTATGATGGAGGGGACAAAACTGCTATTTATGTGGCCCTTCACGGCAATCGTAAACTTCATTTCCTGAGAATCCCTTTCCCCTCGCCTACTACCGACCAACTATAGCTCTGGTAAACCCATACTTTGCTTTGACTACTTCTTTTGTGCAGCGTTCGAGATCAAGCAATCACCATTTGCGTCTCGGGATCTACGGATGGACCAACCACAACTGAACCAGTCAAGACACAGAGGAAAGACATCGATAAACCTTCGAGATTCAGTCGTGGATAGGATCAATGAGATACAATTGACATCAGCTCCACTCCCTACAACTTCCTTCTTTGGAGGGTATTTGGAGTGGGACAACCTGGGTATTTACTATCTCTATCTGAACATGCAGCCGAATGCAAGGGTTGCGATTCAATTTCCCAAAACGGAAAGTTTGGGGAGAAGATACACGAGAAAACCCTCATGATGTAAGCCCAGAAAGGGAAATTAGATTTAGTAAAAGGTACCAAGAGTGTTAGTGATGCACACTACACGTCGGTTATCAGTGTTGTTCTTATCGCCATCATGAATCTCTCGCATGAGTGGACGCTCGGCTTCTTATCAATGCACCACCACCACCACCACCACTAGCTTCAACTTCTAGAATGCCTGGTCTGTCCTCGGAGAAAATTGACATTCTTCGGTCTGGGGTACAAGCGCTAACTCGTTGAAGCAGGAATTTATTCTTGGCCAACCGAACTTCCCATTTGACACAGTGACATGAGCCCAAACAACTCTGCGATACTTCCTATCTCCATACACTCAACTATCGAATTGCCGTATTACTTACTCAACTCTACATTCCACCCTCCAATCATTCATGCACATCCATACGAGAAAACGCCTTATCCACTTCCTTACTCCAATTGCTGAGAGCCACGATCATCCACTCCAACGCCCCCACCAGATACAAGGCAATACATTGTCCCACCCACAGGCCCTTGAGGCCCCAGCCATGAAACGCCAGCCAAATGCCGAGCGGCAGCGCACCACAGTAATAGCTAACCAGATTGACCATCGCTCCAACATGCTGTCGCCCCATACCACGGAGACTGCCCCCGCAACTGCCATTCAAGCCATCTGCAATCTGGAATAGTGCAACATACGGCAGCACCTCGGCGGTTAGGCGCACAACTCGCTCGTCCGAGTTGAAGATCTTCGCAAACTCATGCCGCGTGCCCATTAGCACAGCCAGTACTACCCCGCCGAGGAGAATGCTGAGCCAGGCGGCCATATTCGCCGCTTTGGCTGCTCCCGGTGCGTTCCGAGAGCCCAGGAGGTTGCCCACTCGTGCCGACGTGGCGACGCCCACTCCAAACGGGATAGTGTTGAGTACTTGATCTGCGGTCATGATAACGCTTTGTGCGGCCAATGCGATGGTTCCTAGCCGGCCTGCTGCGAGGGCTACAATCTCGAATGCCCACCATTCCGTGCCGACATGGATGATACCAAGGAAGGCTAGACGGGCAAAAGTACCCAGATTCTGAAGCGCCTCTCGCGACCATCCGCCCCAGCATTCGGATCCGGCAACGAACCGGGAATAGAGGACTAACAAGATGAAAGACAACCAATATGAAATGCCAGTGGCAAACGGCGCTCCAAGTAAGCCCATCTCAAATGTGTAACAGCATAGGTAGTTGAGAAGGGCATTAAAGGGAGATGTAATCATTAACACATATGTTCCTGGACGCATAATGCCTGAGAAGCAGCAAAGTTAGTCACTGGGCTCAGAGGCGACACAGAAAGCCGAGTCTCACCTTGAGCTTGCAAATACTTCTTCATCAATTCGAAATAGATATACCCCAGACCACCCGGGATCAAACAGGTCAAGAATCGCGCACTATCTCTAGATAGTTGTGGGTCTTGGCCCAGAAGCAGAAAGACAGGCTCGGAGCATGCCCAAAGGATAGCAACGGGGATGTAGAAAAGACTTAGAACAAAGAACCCCCTCTGCAGTAAGATACCAAGGTCATGCTTGTTTGAACTACCCGTGAACGTTGACGAGGCCAACGTATCAAGTGCTGTTGTACCACCCAAAGCGATCATCCACGCTGTGATCATAGCAAACATCAAGGAAAAGGCAGTCGTGGCCAGGTTTTCGGGCGAAGAGCGTCCGACTATCAACACGGACGCGGTTTGCAGGCTGTTCTGGAGTGTATACGCCAGAATAACGGGCATAGAGCCCTTGAACAAAATCCAGAGTTCGGTGAGATGCTGTCTCCAGCCCTCGTCGTCAGAACTATGGCTGTCATAGCGATCTGGGTCTTCGGGACTGTCGATATCCGCTGGCTTGGGGAGAAGAGAGGTATATTCAGTTGGCTCTTCGTCGAGATTAGGCGTGTCACCATGGCAAGGAGAATGTTGACGATACATCTCTACGGACAGAGGAAGTGGTGAACTGGTTAAACGGTACTGCACATACCAGGGAGTCTTTACATTTGAAGTGAAGCGAGTCACGACCCTATATTTACTTGCTGCATAGACACCTTGCAGACTGCTGAAACTATTGACTATATTCGGTAAGTACCAAATACACAAGTGGATCTGAAGTAATGGATAAAAGCCTCATACAAAGGCGGGAAAAATATATACAAATTATTTCTCTAGTAATACATCGAAACTAACACAGACGCCACAATCATAATCTTGACTTGACCCACATAATCCAGACAAGGCATCAGAAATTCTATGAAGGAAGTCAGTTCAAATTGCCGAGATCATGATAAAGGGTGGTCAAAAGTGCCGAGACACCATTCTATGTGATAACGCATCCCTTATCAGTTACGATGCAAGTAATGAGTCGGTGGAATGTCCCACTTCCCTGCAGACATTCTTCGTTCATTAAGTTTTCTCCAAACAAGTTCCCGATTAGGAAAGGATCGCATGCCCTTACTTGCACTGTTTCTTATCGCTACCCCACGTTCCGTCCGAGGCGTTATCAGAGACCTGGTCGTCGTGGATAACTATACTATAGGACCAATTGACTATGGCTAGATTCCCCGCTTATACAGTGCCTGTATTGCCTCTTGTAGTTCCAAGAATATTAGCTCGAAAACTGCATTACGGTTTTGTTCATTCCTCTGGTCTGTTTTATATTAGGGCTATTTTGTTGAGATAGCGGCTTTTTAACGCACCACGACCAATCGCATACATGCTCTAAAGAGACTAGATTGGTGAGTTATGGATCAGCAAATGATGATAGTGAGGTAGTAAATATTCTAGCACCAGCACATTCAGCCATTATACATCAATGAGAATGTGCGAGGAGAATAGGCATTGTGCATCGAAACAGCAGACCAATCTAGATAGCCAAGACCTTAGGACCAGCAGCAGAGCCTACGAGCACAGCGCGCAGCCCGTATTCATTCACATGCTTGATTGACTCAAAGGAAGACCATCTAGGTGGACGTCGATGCTGCTTCTTAATGGTCTCGCTAAGTCAATTGGTCTTACAACCACCGCTACAACCGATGAATGAATAGACTATTCTAAAACTGATTTATTCATATCCGACTAAATTCTCAATCACTTTGCTAGTTATCTTAGGCGACTCAAGTGTTGTTGGGCACCACCGTGACCGGCTCGAACGGTGACCCACCTAGACAGGTCTTAGCTATTTTGCTGATGATATTACCCGGGTTAAGCAGCATATAACTTTGTTTTATATGGATTTTTCGATGGATTGTAGTAGAAGCGGAGTGAGAAAATATAAAAGGAAACCATCGGTGGCTGTCAAACTACGGCGTCTATTGGTTGTTACAGTGTATGCTAAGCATTCCCCCGGGACGTGTTGTCTTCCTAAACCCTAATTTATGGCCGAATAGATAAGGAATGCTTCTGATATGTCCCAAGAGTCTGATTCGATGGCTTATATGTCGATGTATTCTGATCCCTGTTCTTATGCAGGCACCGTATGTTACACATTAAAGTACGAGGGTTTGATAACGATTTGTACGCTCACTTTGTATATATACTGTGGTTGAACATGCGTCAAACTCCCACTCATCATACCAGATTCCATAACCATGGACGAGGAAAAGAAGAAAGACATCTTCCCCGGCCACATGGATACTGATATATTTCACGGTGACGAGAAACGTCCACCATTCCCTTCTGAGAGTGTCGAGAGAGATGGCGTGAAAATCCACCCCCCGCCCACCTCGGATCCCTTGGACCCTTTAAATTGGTCTAGGGTTCAGAAGCACTCGATTCTGGGAATAGTCATGCTGAAGTATGACGCTCCTGCGTTTGTAGTCTAGCAAAAGTGTACTGACTCAAGCCAGATATTTCCTTTTCACTTACATCACTACCACGACCGTCCCCTCGTTCCCTGAGATCCAGTCCCAGTTCAATATCAACTACTCACAGGTCAATTGGACCGTGGCTATCCCCGCTCTGGGCTTGTCTGTGGGCCCGTTGTTTTGGTCTTCATTAAGCGATATCTATGGGCGTCGCATCATTTTCATTATAGGGACAACCATCTCTTTGGTGGCTACTATTGGTGCAGCGGTGGCCGACACCTATGGAGGGTATATGACGGCTCGATTCTTTCAAGGGTTCGGTGTCAGTCCGGGGTCAACGGTGGGCATGGCTGTGGGTATGTATGCCTTACACTCTTAGGTTTGTATAATGACAAGACGCTGATGATGATAGTCAATGATCTTTTCTTTGACTATGAACGCGGACAGAAACTAGGGTTATGGGTTCTGGCCCTCGACTCAGGACTTCTTCTTGGCCCTACATGTACGCTGCTCTCCAAAACGTCCCATAATATCAGGTAGCAACCCTTTCCTGAAATCTAACAATATGCTCTTCAGTCGGCGGGTTCCTCAATCTCGTGAGCGCAGCATGGATCAATTGGTTCAATGCCATCCTCTTCGCCGTCCTACTCCTCCTCGAACTCTTCTTCATGCCCGAGACACTCTACCCACGCACCCGCATGCGCCACCACATGCCTAAAGACCCCTCTCCATACTCCACAGACATCGAACAGCCCCAAGAGAAGTGCGCAGCAACATTACAAACTACAGAGACAGATGCAACACCTCGAACAAAAGCCCTCAAATTCTTCAACATCCGTCCCATCCCCGGTCTGCGCCATCCAAAACCTTGGGACGCCCCTCTGCGGTTCCTTCTTACCTTTCAGTTCCCTGTTGTCGTTCTCGCCGTCCTCGGATACTCATTTCTTTGGTATTGGTGGGTGTTATCAGTGATAACAATGGTACCAGCCGCGTATGCAACCTACTCGCCGTTGATCCAGGGTTTGTTGTTTCTAGGGTTGTTTATCGGGACGCTAGTGTCGGAGGTATGCTGCTCTGGGAGACTCAGTGATTATATTGTCAAGCGATTAGCAAGGAAGAATGAGGGTGTGCGACTACCAGAGATGAGGTTATGGCTGGCCTATCCTGCCATTTTAATCACCGCAGGTGAGTCTACTTTTCTCCACATCACCCCAAGAACCCATCGGCAAAAGTAGAGTGGTATCGCTAAGGTTATCAAAAGTCGGATTAATAGTCTGGGGCATCAGCATCGATAAAAACTACCACTGGATGATCGGCCAAATAGCATTCTTCTTATGTGAGTTTTCATAACCTCATAACCTATCACTTCTCCCCCTCATCCCTCTCCACCACTCAGTAACTGATACCATGGGATACAACACAGTCTCATCAGGAATCCAAATCGGCAACACCGTAACAAGCAGCTATATAATCGACAGCTATCCACTCCAATCCACCAGCGTCGTCATCTTCTACGCCGTATTCCTCAACTTGAGTGCTTTCATCAACCCTGTACCTACCCCCATACATATCTACCAATCATACGATACGCTAACAAGATACAGTTCTTCATCGCCAACTGGCAATCCTCTTCCGGCTGGACGTGGACATTCACAACACAAGCCCTAATTGTGCTTGTGGCTGGCACGGGCCTGTTCGCTGTGTTACAGCGGTATGGGGCGTTTCTAAGATCCAAAGCGAAGATGCCGGGATGGGTGAATCCGGAGTTTGATTCTTGATTCAACTCTTCTTCTTTTTTGGGGATATGGGATGGGGGGCGGGGATTTGGGGTCTTGTCTTCTTTGTATATATTTTGTTATGGGGAATGTCTAGTTAAATGATAAAGGCAGCACTAGTATGGAAGGTTTGGACATGTATGGTACATGAAGTTATGAATATATGAAGATATCTTATCATATTATTAACATTAACCGTACTGGTATTGTCTCGTTTGGATGAATTTCCCCTGAATATTTGTGGAATGTCATTGTGAACCATGGGTTCCGTGAACTTTGAGGAGCCCCTTTTCTATAGTGCAGTAACGTTCCACCGAGTAAGCTGTATATCTATAATATAGAGTTCTAAAGTTGGGGGCAGGAAATGGTAACTGGGACATGGTTAAAATATAATATGTGTAAAATATAGTATAATACAGTGTTGTTGTTGTTGTAGTTATTAAATTGTATAGAGAGACACAAGGTGGGCTACTAGCGTTGAGTACTGCGAAGAGACAGGATTTATATATACGATCCATGCATACTACGCGTATATTGTTTAATCCGAGATAACTTTGAGTCTTTGATAACAGTAATATAAAAGTACGATACACACGAGTCTGACATAGTATAAGAATAACTAACTAGTAATTAAGTAATCGTAAACGTTGTGGTGGAAATGTATGTAGTAAATAAAAAGATAATTTACGGGAGTATACATCGGTATAGTAGGTATAGTATCAGTATCAACGGTTCCGGTCTAGACCTCATCCAGCCAAACGTGAAGAGGCAAAAGGGCAGAAAAAAAAAGGAAAAGAAAAAAAACTTCTCCGCCCCCCACAATTTCATCCCGTCCAAAAAACAAAAAATTCCTCTTTTCTTGTCAACAGCCACTTCAGCGTTATTATCATAAATAGTAGTCATCATGGGTAACGTACGGGCTCTCAATATATGTCTGTTTTATTTTCCCTCGGGAGAAGCGACTGATGGTATGTCACTAGGGAGCCAAAGCCGCCTCTAAGCGTGAGCGCAATGCCAAAGATGCCAAGGGTACTGCGAAGTCGCAGCTCAAAGTGGTATGTTATATCTTGAATAATGTTTAACTGTAGTCGATTGTCATGCTCACAGAATACAGAACGAAGCTGCCAAGGATATCATCTGCAGTACTTGCAGACAGACTTTCCTCAAGACTACTCGTGGTCCGGCCCTGACCGAGCATGCTGCCAATAAGCATAGCAAGACGCTTCAGGAATGTTTCCCCGGCTATGTGGAGGCTCCTAAAAAATAAACAGGAGATTTTTTCACTGGGGTTGATGATGTTTCTAGTGCTTATGTGGGGATGATGTGCTTTATTTCGGTTGCGGTGTTTTGGCTTTCTTTTCGGTGTTTACAGCGGAGGCAATGATGTAGCATGAGTTATACCATATGGTATTGAATCGGAGCATGACAGCGTGCGCTTTATCTTGTTCAAGTTGAAAGAGTCCATCGTACGTAGGCTAGGAGCTTAGAGAAAGTCCCCTTGCTGTAGGTAAGTTAGTGGTGCCATCCAAGTCTCCAAGTCAGATGTATGATCACTTTAATTCCTACATAGATGTGATCATTGCCATATATTAGGGCGTAAAAGAACTCATTCCTTGAATCATCAGAACCATCAACTTTTATATAGAAATGTAGATATTTTGATATCTCGAATAGCTTCACTTCAAAAGCCGTATCACACCATTGATCTGTTCGGTCGTGAGGCCCGCTCGCTCGAGGTCAGCGCCCTTGTCAAGCAGCAGCTTGGCCACACCCTCGTGTTCGTCTTCAACTGCACATCTTAGTGGTGTCCAGCCATCCTTATCTTTAGATTCTATATTAGAACCTTTCTCGAGCAGCAGCTTTGCTATATTCTCATATCCATGGAATGCAGCAACTGTTAACGGTGTCCAACCATCGTTAGTTTGAGATTCTATATCAGCACCTTTCTCGAGTAGTAGCCTGATCATACTCTCATGTCCATCATAAACAGCATTTATCAGTGGTGCGCAGCCATCTCCGTTTTTAGACTCTATATTAGCACCTTTCTCGAGAAGTAGCCTGACCATACTCTCATGTCTATTCATAGTAGCCGATCCTAGTGCTGTATCACCATCACCATCTTTGTAATTTAGACCAGCACCCTTTTCAAGCAATAGCTTAGCCACATCCTCATGTCCATTGCCAGCAGCATATATCAGGGGTGTCCGGCCATAAAAATCTTTGGCTTCTATATCAGCACCCTTCTCAAGCAGCAGCCTGACTATATCTGCATGTCCATGGTAAGCAGCAACGCTCAGTGGTGTGTCACTGCCATTGTATTTGCACTCTAGGTCAGTGCCCCTCTCAAGCAGTAGATGAACAGATTTCGCATCTCCAACTTGTGCAGCTAGTAATAGCTGTTCCTGGTCATATTTCGTGCCTTTGAACTTCGGATCAGAACCTTTCTCAAGTAACAGCTTGACCACACCATCATGTTCCCCATCAGCAGCCCATCTTAGTGGTGTCCAGCGGGCCCAAAAATAAGTGGTTTGAGCTTCTATATCGGAACCTTTTTCAAGCAGCAACTGTACCACACTCTCATGTCCATGCGTAGCAGCAGATACTAGTGGTGTAGCACCATCTTTGGATCTGCACTCTAGGTCAGCGCCCGTTTCGAGTAGTGCCTCCACCGCTGATTTGCACCCTTTCGCCGAGTACCATCGCAGTGCTGAGCTCCCTGAGAACCTAATGTTGTGTTTGTAGAGAGGGCTTGTTTGTTGGATAGCATATATTCGAGGACTTGTCAACAAAATAGAAAGAATGTCCTTCTCGCTCTCCAGGTTCTCGATGATCTGAAGTAGTAATTCGTCTGGAAGATCGAGTAGAGGCATCGTATATAAAAGAAATGGTCTGATAATAGAGGGGTTTTCGGCTTGCTTAAGTGAAGCTTTCCGCTGCAATAGTCGAGTCGAACTCTTGATGATAGAAAGAGCGAAGGGTATTCAGCGTCGCAAGGTTAGGTAAATGGGAGGAGGAGGGGGAAGTGTCCGTCAGTCTTAATGGTTTTACCATAATCGGCATCACGTGGTAACCAATCGTGGTCGCTTGGGTAATTACTTGAGAAAGTTACAAAGTATCATGAGTTGAACACCTGTTCATCCTCAGTCAGCTAGCCACAATGTCTTTATGCAACTCGGCAATTGACAAGGCAATGCATAGTTCGGGACATGCCGATCGATCCACTTGACTCGGGAACTTAATCGAGCCGCAGTGAGGGAAGCGTTGAGAAACACGCCAGAAAAAAAAAAAAAAAAAAAAAAAGAAAAAGAAAAAGAAAAAGAAAAGAAACGAGATGGCAACCACGTCGAGGATCATTGACCCCGCAGGGGAGGTTTTTGAGGTCAGGCGCCACTTGCAAAACCTGGTCTCTAGCCATGGTGCCTATCATGGTGCTCTTTGACTCTTCTAGCCCATCAGCACATCAGCCCTCAACTTGGGTTCAAACTTCAATGAGCAAGTGAATCCTGAAAAGAGGAAAGCGAACGAGAGATCGACAGACAGTGGCGACTTCGGAAATACAATACCGTGTACTAATGGACTAGGAAGTCTTCATACTCACTAGCCTATCACGGGTCATTTCAGTGATCCATCATAATCGGGCCGGAGCCCATAGACAACAGCCCATTGCATGAATATACGACTGAAATTCTTTATGTAGGTTTAAGGTTTATTTGCCTTTTGCTGGCCCATTTTACTGGGAAGGTTGGTGTACGCGGACTGCACAGTTTTTACAAACATGCTTTCTGTCCAAAAGCCTCATTGGATTCTCAATCTACGCTAACACGAGGACTATGCAGGCGGGTACAGATTTAACTGACTGGTCAGCTCGCTTAGCTAGTTCAGTTCTAGATCCATCGAAACCTGCCCGAGTGAAGTGGGCAGGACACATCGAGACCACTAGTAAGGGATCTCTAATTGTACCTTCAAATCTAAAGACTCTTGCTGAAGCACACGCCTAATGCAAACATCATATACTAAATCAAATTACATAGAATGACCTTTGTTCTGGAAGATCATGTAGATCTATAAATGTCTTGCTCTCCTCCCCCGGTTAACCTAATATTTCCGCCTAGCGGGCTCCGACTACCTCATCAAATGGGGTTTTCTGAAGAGTGATACGACGTCTAGACTTCATAAGTTTCCGAACGATTCGATACTCGACTTCGCCGACTCTACGCAGAGAGATCAAAAGTGTTGTTTCACAATGAATACAGCATTGATGCCAGCTATTGTGATGATCAACAATGTTATACACATATGTCAGGTTCTATAAGAGCAGCTCTCAAGTACTTTGTTTGATAAGAAATAGCCTGCTACATCTAGAAGGCCTGTGTATTACGTTTCTTGTGTTCAATGGGTACTACTTTATTGTGGGCTTTCTAGCTATTGCGGCCCTGGGAGCTATCTGGGTGCCATGTGTATGTTAAACGCTCTGTTCAGATCAGCTTTGGGGCTCTAACAATAACTGGTTATAGCAACGAGACTTGTTCCAGAAGAAGCTCTACATATTCGAAATAAGTAAAAGGTAAACTTCATCCTTGTAGATAAGGAGTGTTCTGAGATGGCACTAGCAATTACAGATTATGCCCAAAACGTAACTAACCAACACTTGACCATATCTCCGGTGAAAAGATCAAAGCCACTCCTACCCCAACTTGGAAATCGATGGGCAATTGACCTGTCCCCAAATGCTGGATGTCTTGTTCTGTTTACGTCGGGAAATGGTTCGCCAAAAGGAGTTCCTCCACCTCGCGGGTTATTCCATTCCACAGAAGGATCCACTGGGCCTAGACAGTCCCTATTCAGCTACAGCGCTGTACATTGGATCGGAGGCTCAACATGCCCCACAAAGTGTTCTTTATCGAAAGAGTCTACATATTGTGAAGGGCGAATGCGGAGCTGTATGGCGCTGGAAACGTTTGAAGGCGGGTACAGTCACATAAATGGCTGTATGCCCGACTACTGAGAGAGCTGAGGGATTACTCTAATAAGAATATCTCTTTTCGTACCCCTGAAGACCGTAATGAATATATAAACGGAGCTCGAAACGTAGAGGGCGTGTTCTCAAAAGTCTGTTTAGCGGTTCGTCTCTGGATTTTAGGCAAGAAAGACACCGTTGAATCTGCACCATAGCTTCCTTCAGTACTGGCTGGTTCCCTTTGGTTCATCATCTCAGAACATGTCTGCGTCTTTTCCTACCCAATCGGTTATTTCTCTGAATTCAACCCGAGATTGAAAGTCCTCTTCCTGCACTACTCTTCAGCTCGGCTCATATTCGACAACCTCAGCTTCTTCTTGTCACAGAACAGAGTTTCTGGCGATAATTGTCTGGCTTGATTTGAACTTGCAGCTCTTTTTGTTTCCTACTAAACTGATCTATCATTCCCTTGATTCCAAACGACTCTCAATACGGTGAAGGCAAGATGTGGCTTTCTCATCGAGGATGAGTAGGGCTTCTGCCACCTTTTGGTGAAAGAGGTCATGCCCCCTCCTATGCCTTCGCTCGTTGCTCATTGTTTGTTGCTATATGGCTTTACTGTCTTATGGCAGGGAGGAAACTTGCTCATGTAGTTGTAGTAAGGGCAACTCCTACCATATCAATATTATCTTACACAAGTATACAGTAGAATCTGCTTAGTAGATAGCTCCACACAATCGGCCTTTCATACAGTCATCTCAGAGCCCAATCCTTTAAGTGTCAAAATGCAATTATCATGGTTATGATCTCCACGTAAATACAAGCTCCTTTCAAATCACATTCCACAGAAAGTCTAAATTTAAAGTTAAGATAGCCGCGATCTGTAGGGTGGACACTGGAACACCGTTGTTGGAAATCGTTGCCACAGGGGCAAAAAGAGTGGAATACAACATCGACGGAGTACCGATTTTCTTACTTATCCAAAACCTTATCACTTCAAGCTGCTTAGTACGTTCAGGAACTCGCCTACTCGGATAGACGCAAGCCGAGATTTCGTACATATCTACTTTATCTCGACAGTTTTGACATCCCCCTTGCATGATCGCAAACGCCACCTCACAATCTGCGAACCAAGTGTGAACCTATTCAGGTTTAGCTCCAAGGGTCCTGCGATTTTCACGTTCATTAAGGATCGATCTTTTCCAAGACATATTCACATAGGGGCGACACTATTGATTTTCAGATCGCGTTCAACAAAAGTCCATCGGTGGCAACTAACGCCTACATCTCTTGGTTAATGTCCGCGATAGATACCCGTCCTTGCATAGAGTTTCGATATTGCAATCGATTGAAGAAGCACTCCTTTTCACTGAGGGCGCTTGAGAGTGTCCTTGCATAGGAAAACTTTAGTCCTGAACCCTGAGTAGACGTTCGGGCCCTTGCGCTTCTTGATAGCTGTCATCAGTTTTAGTCCAGGGTGATCAAGGGGCTGGGACATATCAAATTTTTGAGCTCGGGTTCGTCTTTTGCGAAGTAGCCGAGGTGGTCAAATATGAGATCACAATATGCCGTGACAGTTTGTATCGCCGATTCCCCTGCAGTATGTACTCCGTACATATGCACGGTTTGGTGAACCGTTGAAAGACCGAATAATCCCAACTGGTCTAGACTGTCCCCAAATGGAGTATTTGATCATCGATTCTGAAACTCTGGGGTCGGCTTTTGGTCTGCCCCTTCTCTAATTTACGATTCCCAGAAAGGTTACTGCTAATTTTACCTATGCTGCTCCACTATTCTCTGGCAGGGAGGTTCTTCCAGTCCATCGCTGCGAACTCTCTCTCTGGGCATGTACGGTCTTCTTTGGTTGCGTTTATTGGCACTCCCCTCCTATCATAACCATAGGGCTCAATTGGGCTTGTGATTTAGGGGTGGGCGGATAGAGGAACGGAGAAAGGAGATGTTTTTTACGATCGCAAAAACCTCGGCCGCTTCGAGATTGGGTGGCTAGCGCAGATGGCACGGACCTCAGGTCTATCATTGCTAGACTGGAACGTACGCCGAGGGCCTACGCCGGGCAAGTAAAAGATCGACTGGCGTTGTCAACGGGCTTGGCTGGATTCGAAGAGAGATGTTAGTGATTTAGAGTTACTCGAGTCAGACATCGCTTCATGGGGTCCTCTGTCAAGGCAGTAGCGGTGTACGATATGTATAACCGTTGACAGGGTTGTCTACCGGGAGATTGTGATGCGTTGAAGTCGTTGAGCAGTTACCCTAAGGAGGAACATCGGGTGTATTATAGTATCCGTTGTGGACCCCGGACCGGCTTTGAGAACCTCTTGTCGTTAATGCCATATTTTACATTCATGCCCTCGGCACAAAAGGGTCTCCATAGTGCTTGGATTGGTTTAATTGCAGGACTTGTTCGGCTTGAATGATTTGTTGCCTTCTCGCTCTTTATTACGAATTGCATATCAGTATTTGGAGTTGGGGGTTTCCAAATCCTTGGAGGCAATTGCGATCAACGAGTGTTATTTTACTGGCTTATGATTTAGCTCGACGACGAGATTAATTGCTTTGATATATGTATCTGATCGTATAGCCTGAATTATTGGCGTCAATTGAATGAGGCTTTATGAGGGTGGAGGATGGGCCGGGATGTACTTCGTACATATCATGCAACCGTCGATTTAATCAGCTAAGCCCTAGTGCTCCTTATGGATACTCATACTATCAGCCATGTGCACGTAAGAGAAACACCCATAATTCAAGTTCCACACTCTCGCTCTAGCGGTTCGCGCTAGGACCTTGTTGCTTTACTATTTCGCATCTTAGGGGAAAAAATCCCTCGCACGGATTCAGATATTCATTAGCACTGATGACCAAACTTTCAATCAGTGGGATGTCGTAGGGTAATTGGCGGATTGGCCGAAAACATTAATACAGATAATAACGGCCAGCGCAGGAACCTTCAGTTGCTCATGACCTGAAGCCGTTCGACAGAATATCCGCGAAGGAGTTCATTCGGTACTGCCGTTCATCCCGTCTTTGTGTACTTAGTATAGAAACTGGAGCTGGAAGCGCGACGTCAACCCACTGACAGTTGGATCCATGGGGGACCCGCACCTCTGTTGAAGCAACGGACTGTGTCAACTCAGTGTCAAGCTTTTGCATTCGGTCTCCTCATCGCACGTGCGATGAAAGTCGCGGCATCGTGACTCCGGTCGGTCTTAATTTCGCTTGCTTCCGCGGGAGCATTAGGTTAGCTTTTCAGGTTTGAACGGTTCCCCGTTGTGGTTATGTCTCCAGTAGTTTATTCTGCGTAGCTGCCCTTTGTTTGTGTTTGTAATATTGTATTTTTTTTTATTTTATTTTTTTCATTTGCACTTATTTATGAGGGTTGAACTAGAAAATTGGTTATACTTGGGTCGGGTTTTAAATATGTCTTAATATATTTTGGGTTTTTTCCTTTGCTTTTTCTGTTTTTAGTTTGGAGTAGTTCATCGAGCGGTCAAGGAAAGAGTAGCCCATGGAAATGGATTATACAACCCGCTTGCCGGCTACTAGTAAGACATCATGCAGGTAAGATCGATGGTTCAGATGAATCTACACATGCAGCTTCTCCATCCTTTGACACCCATGTTAATGCTCCAGACGACGGTATTACCAGGTTCTATCGTGGAAAATTCTTCGGGTTCCTGGAGTGTTCCGCCCGGTAGCGAACCATGGGAACCGGCCAAGGTTACCCAGTGGTGCGGACACCCGTCATGCATTACTAGTGGCCAGTATATTCAGGGGTAAAACTGGTCATCGAAGGGGAAGGGGGGGGGGAGGGTTTTTTGTGTTCGCAGATTCTGACACCCACTGCAGTTATCCCACTGGCGAACTGATTGATATTTCGATCCGCATATGCAAGAGAGATAATTTCCCTAGAGGTCATATGTATTCTTGGGACGGAGGAAATAGTCAGTCAATACTCCGGCGATAGTTCACTAATAATCCTCCGTCACAGTCATGATGGCCTGAGGAATGGACCAAAGACAGTTGCCGATCCAGGCCTAGACTTGGTTCCGGTGGCTCCCCCTGGCGTGGTTGGCCTTCCGTAACCGTATTAGCCAGCTTTTATCAGTTTCATAACGATCGCATGGAAACTTTTTTCTTGAATGAGCATTTATCGATATTAATATCATGGATTATTATTATCATCGCTTTTGGTTGTTAATATTGAAGTTGCTTAGATAGATAGAGATATTTTGTATGAATATATCTATCTCCTCCCTTCGTATAGTTAATACCCTACTAAAGGATTAATACTTCCCAAATAGTCGAAAGGAGACCACGCCCAGTTTGCCCGTCGTTCGGATTTCTCTTGCCTCTGTGATTTATGGGTTGGTATTTTTATTTTTATTTTCATATTTATTTTCCGCCTCTTCACCTAAAAAACAAAAGAGAAGAAGAAAAAAAAAAAGGACTCCACATAGGCAACTAAATATGAACCTGCATATTAAAAGAAAAAAAAAAAATTTCTCAGGAAATGAGTTCCTGAATTAATTACGCATCGCCCCTCCTTTTACCCCCCTACTCTCACATATTGTTCGTAGTCTACCTAACCGTCTGTGAACCACTCCAGCCAACTGGACCAATCGCCCCAGTTTTGGTTCGCTTCAATTGTGGAAGGCCACCAATTAACTTTGACCGGCTTTTTCAGGAGTTACGACGAACTAAGTTCTAAACTACCCATTTTAGTTTACCTTCCCTCTCTCTCCGTAGACTTTCGACCAGTCTAGGATTCAGGTACCCTACGACTAATGCTTACTACCGTAACTGCTGCCACGACTAACGACTAACGACCTGGTAAGTTCTACCCCAGACCTGTCATTAGCATTCGTTTTTTTTTTTTTTTTTTCCCTTTCCCTCTATCTCTTCTTCTGCTGGTGTTGTCGTCATTTTGTCATCGTTGCTTCTTTGTTTCTGCTGCTCTTCGAGGCGCTGAACTATTTGCCCGCTACCATTGGCTTTTTTGTTTTCGATCTTTTGATTTTATCTGATTCCCTCTTCATTCTAATTTGCCGGATCTCCGACTAGGTGTCTTCGATCTTTTCGTATGCTTTGTCTGCCCTGCAAATAAGGGGACCACTCACGTCGCCGATTGCCGCAGGCCGTCATTCCGTGCGATTACTTCTTGGAGAACACAATCCAAGAAAGAGAGGGGGAAAAAAAAAGCCTCCAACAACAAATATCCATACAATTAATCACCGCGGATGACACCCTCCTTCTTCCATTCTTGACCAATAGAGCAATTTTCGCATCCCTCCACGCCCGACCTTTTCGCCCAAAAGTGAATCCGCCCGAAGTGTTCAGATAAAAAGGTCATGACGGCCTCGCCGCCAGGTTCGCCGTCAGGTGCGCCTCAGCGACTCAGCGGCATCATGCGGACCCCCCGGAGCAACAGTCGTTTGAGCATGAGCTCTAAACAAGGCGGAGGAAGTCGAGCCTCTGATGAGGATGGCAAGACGGCTGTCAAAGTTGGTACGTTCTCCTTTCGGGTTGTGATTGCAGCTTTGTTTGTGCGGAAATTTGTCGCGATCGCGGAAAAACGATTGCCTTATCGATCTCGTTCGGTACAGCACTAATACCCTCGCAGCCGTCCGTGTCCGACCTCCTTTGAAGCCCGACGACCCAAATTATGAATTAATTCCGCAACGTTTCCAGCGTTCCATGGTCCACGTCACCACACCAACCAGCTTAGCCGTGGATGTTCCGCAGGGGCGCAAATTGTTTGTTTTTGACCGGGTTTTCCCCGAAACGGTAGATCAGGCTGGTATCTGGGAATACCTCAACGACAGCGTCACTTCTTTCCTACAAGGATACAATGTCTCGATTCTGGCCTATGGCCAATCCGGTGCGGGTAAATCCTATACGATGGGAACATCGGGCCCCAGTGAACAGACTTCGAGTCAAGGAATGGGTGAGTCTGCTTCAAAATAGCGCGGTTGGAGTATGCGGTTGGCTCACGGAATCAGGAATCATCCCACGTGCGGCCCAATATCTTTTCGAAAAATTGGAAGGTCCCCCGAAGCACAATCGCAACAGCTCGACAGGTCTTCGGACGCCCGCGCGATATTCTATTAGCTCAGCTTCAAGTTTCAACAAGGCGAACACTGAGAAAAATTGGCAGATGAAAGCTACTTATGTTGAAGTACGATTATATATCTCAGTGGCGAATCAAAATGAGGCTGACATGTGCAGATTTACAATGAGCACCTGAGAGATCTCCTCATCCCGGACTCAACACCCGGAAGTGAGCGCAGCACGGTTACCATTCGCGAAGACACGAAGGGTCGCATCATTCCTACCGGTCTGCACCAGGTCAACATCAACTCGATCGATGACCTCTTAGGCGCGTTGAACTTTGGCTCGACTATTCGACAGACCGACTCGACTGCGGTTAATGCGAAATCTTCTCGATCGCACGCGGTGTTCAGTTTGAACCTTGTTCAGCGTAAATCCGCGAATGGCGTCACCTCCACCAAGGACAAGCGGATGTCCATGCCCGCCGATCTGCCCTCTGGTTCTGATGTTTCCGTTACCGTGGAGAGCAAGTTCCATTTCGTTGATCTTGCTGGAAGCGAACGGTTGAAGAATACCGGAGCATCTGGAGAGCGCGCTAAAGAAGGTATCTCGATCAACGCTGGTCTGGCTGCCTTGGGCAAGGTCATCTCGCAATTGTCCTCTCGTCAAGCAGGCTCTCACGTCTCCTATCGTGATTCAAAGCTTACACGGCTCTTGCAAGACTCCCTGGGCGGAAATGCGTACACCTACATGATTGCGTGTGTGACGCCAGCAGAATTCCACCTGAGTGAGACGTTGAACACAGTCCAATACGCGCAGAGAGCGAGGGCGATCCAGAGTAAACCTCGGATTCAGCAAGTACACGATGAGAGCGACAAGCATGCCGTCATTGAAAGACTTAAAGCGGAAGTCTCATTTTTGCGACAGCAGCTCCGCAATGCTGAGGATAATGAACGGCGCAGCGTCGGTCCCCAAGACCGGTCGGAGCGTCAGAATGAAAGGGAGGCGGACCTTCAGAACCAACTCCTCGATATTCAAGAAAGCTATAATGCGCTCAGTCAACGGCATGCTAAGCTAATTTCCGAGCTTGCTAGAGATTCAGAAACGGAAGAGGGCACAGATTCGAATGACGCCGCGTCATACATCGGTAAAAGCTCCATTGAAAGGTTGAAACGGTCTCATTCTTTCGCGGAATCTGTTGAGCAAGTGGTGCTGGAATATGAGAAGACCATCCAGAGTCTCGAATCTTCCCTTTCCAATACGCGATCTTCCCTATCGACAACCGAAAGCACACTTCTTGAGCGCGAGACCAGATGCACTTACGTCGAAACCGTTAATACACAACTTCAAGCCCGTATCCAGAAGCTCCTCGAACGAGAATCTGGTACCGAGACCTACCTTCATGAGCTGGAGTCTAGGCTTGATGGGCAGTCCTCTGGTGAGGAGAAACAAGCGGCCATCATCTCAGAGCTTCGTAAAGAATTAACTCGCGCGCGTGAAAGTGAAGCTAACTGTGAAGATTACATAACGACGTTGGAAGAGCGCCTTGCGGAAGCCGACCAAGATATGGAACTTATGCAGCGAGAAGTTGATCGCCTGGAGCATGTCATCGAGCGTCAACGAAGCCTGGGGAAGTTGGATAACCTCCTATACGATCTTGATCACAGCCAGCGGAACGGCAGCGCAACAAGAGACCACGAAGAACCGGAGATGCAGACACCTGTCAAGCGTGCTTATCATCCTCAAAGACGAGCGGCGTCCCTTGATGTGTTAACCGAAGCTGTTGAGACTGCTATCCCGGAGTCTGATGAGGACATAGGCGAACCCGTCCCCGAGGTTGAGGGCGACACCCTCATTTCAGTGCCGGTTGTTGAGGCCAATGAGGATCTTAAAGTGTTGGAAAACGCTACCGACCGCCTCCAGATCGATCGGACTCCTAGCCCGACTCAATCCAGGGTAGTTGCAGATAAGCTCGATACGGTTACCCAGGAGCTATGCGATTTGCGTATGCAGCACGAGTCTACACTCAGCGAGTATGAGATGCTCGAGGCCAAATATGAGGAAGCTATGAAGCAACTAGCCGATCTGCGGCAGGATGCTGCAGACGAAGCTCGGCATTCCTCACCCGATGCTCGCCAGCTCATCTCACCAGCCCCTACTTCGCGACCGGTGTCTTTTTTAGAGGATGCCAAGGCTCCCGACTCGAAGACTGGAATACAACAGTCCTCCTCGCGATCACTCTCATCGGAGTTATCCTTGGTCGGGGAGCCTGCTGCTTCGCACGAATCATCTAACGCCAAGTCCGGACCCGAAGCAGAAAACCATGTCGATACAGTGTCCGAAAGTGACGAGGCCAAGGCACAGGAGGTCGAGCACATGCGCAGGCTGCTCTCCGAGCATCAGGAAGGTGTCAGTATTATGACCCAAAAATATGCTGAACTACAAGCCGAGCACGCCGAGACCCTACATCTCATCGAATCACTGAAATCCGAACTTCAGAAGCCAAGAGTTTCTCCCCCCACGACACCCGGCTATAAGCCTGTCATTCGGAGGAAGTCAAGCCAAACCCTGATTGGAAATGTCGACCGAGCCCATCGGTCTCTAGCCGCCTTGCGGAACATCGCAGTGGAAGAATTTGAAAGTCGTCCTGATACGATGCAAAACTTTGAGGTACATTTGGATTCAGCTATGCACGAACTGCACAACCGTATGGAACGTATCCAGGCCTTGGAAGCCGAGAACCAGAGCGTGAAGAAGGAAATGGAGACGAAATCAACCATCATATCTGGGCTTACTCGTGAACGTTCCAGTTTGCAAGGTAGCGCTTCCTCGGTGGATATGGGTCTCGTCTCCCAGTTGCGCGACCAAGTTGTCCAACAGGAGAACATTATCAACGAGATGAAGGAAGCGCACGAGGCCAGAGAAAAGCATCTCCTTGCTGAAATTGAGGAGTTAAAGGCTCTTCTCAAGACCCAAGAGGAAGCCGCCAAAGCATATGATGCTGGCGTGGAGGAGCAAGACAAAAAGATCGGCCTTCTTGAGGGCGAATTGACACAGTGGAAGACCAAGCACCAGAGCGCTGTTGAATCACTGCAATCTTCAGAGCAGCAGCTCAGTACCACGCTGGCAGAGCTCAACAGTGCTCTGGCCACTCTGGATTCAATGCGCGCCGAAAGAGCCACTGCTGGTGAAGCATCGTCTGCTGAGAAGGAGGCAGCCGCAAAGGCTCTAGAGACCGAGAGATCCCAGCAGCAGGAGCTAGTCGAGGGACTGAAGCGTGATATCGAGCAGCATAAATCTACAGCTGCTGCTCACGTGGACAAAATTTCCTCCCTTGAGAAGTCCCACAGCGCAGCCCAGCAACAGCTGTCAGAGCTTCTCGCCTCGAAAGACGCCAGCGGAAATGAGATTGAAGCGCGTCAGACCCGTGTTTCTGAACTTGAGCAAGAAATCGAGTCCCACAGATCACATGCTGATTCATACAAGAAGGACTTGGACTCCTTGCAAGAATCACACAAAGCAGAGCTTGTCGAGTTGGAGGCACGCGCTAAGGCTGCGGCACAGGCCGAGTATGAACTACAACTCACAGAGAAGGATACCGAGCATGACAACGCCCTGAAGGCTCTGAGAACCGAGATCACGGAGTCGAGGGACGAATTGGTGAAGTTGCTCAAGTTGGTTTCCAACCTTCTTAACTCCGATGTGACCGCAGACAATCTGGCCGACCAGATCCAAGAGATTCTGACTCAAAAGCAGCATTTCTCTGATAAATATGCCGAATTGATGGGCACGAATGAAGATCTCCGCAAGCAACTAGAGCTCAAGAGCAATGACACCGTCCGTGTTGACGAGCTGACCAAGAGCAACACTGAGAAAGAGACAAAGGTGAACGAGCTTGCCGTCCTGGTTGCTACACTTGAAGATACCCTCAACCAGAGAGAAGAGCAGATCAAGAAGAAGGAAGAGCTTGTTGCGGAGATTTCGGCTGAGAAGGAGAAGAGTGTTCGCCTCGTGGAGGAGCTCGAAGACCAAATCACCAACAGTTTCGATCAGCACCACAACCGTCTCTCCGTTATTCAACAGGAGCGTGACCAGGCTCTAGAGGATGCAAAGGCTAAGATTGTTACTTACGAGACGGATATCGAAACTTACAAAGTACGAATTGAACAGCTTGAGGTAAGTCGTCCGACAATAACCGATAGTGTCCAACCACTAACGGATCTGCAGCTTCAAATCAAGAACAGTTCAGGCCAGGATTCGACCTCCCACGATCGCAGCAGCTCTATCACCTCTAACTTGCGGAAGAGCTCCTCTGCAACATCTCTTCCATCTCCACCACCTGCCATTCCCCTTCCACCTCTCCCTACCATTGCTTCCGCTACCAACGGCACCTCTGGTAGCATCTCTCCCCCAAGCTCTCGCCACGCCAGCAAAGAATTGGCCAATACCCAGGTCGTTGAGGACCAGGAGGCTCGTATTCGCACTATAGAGAAGCATCTCTACGCTGAAAAGCAGCTCACTGCTACTTTGGAAGAAGCCCTCGGAGACCTTGAAGCCCAGAGTAACAAGGTCAAGACCGATTGTGAGGCTTGGAAGAAGAAGGCCTGGCAGCTGGAGGAGGAGCTGACCACCCTTCGCAAAGAACGCAACTCTCAGCGGCTGTCCCTCCAAGCTGTGGAAGAAGAGAGAAATGCTCGCCGGGAAGCTGAAGCCGCCAGAGCTCAGCTTGAGGAGCGCATGAATGCGCTTAATAAGAAGAAAAAGAAGAGTACCCTCAACTGCTTCTAATTCTTGGACTTCCATGATATTTTCTCATAGATGCGTTGTTTTGTTTGTCCTTTAAGAGACGATGTTCATTCCCCTGTATTATGAATTCGACGCCGATTCCCCTTGTTCAATTCTCGATACCTTTTTTGTTTTTTTTTTTCCCCTCATGTGTGTATTCGCACTATCTTGTCTATTTACCTCCATGCCTGTTTCCCCCTCTTGTTTTGCATTACGAATCCTGCCTTATGACATATTTCTGTGTGGTTTATTGACTTAGCCTGATGTTTGTACGTCTATACATACCGAATCTTAGGCTGAACAAAATGGCGCTGAGCAATGTGTATATAAAGATCGTCATATGACAGTTTTGGACAGCTCACGTTTGTTGCGTCGTAGCTTCGTAGGTTTGTCTGTAGCTCTTGATTGTTCCTTTGCTGCCCTAATACTAGTAGTTATTAACAACCCTGCTTATGGAATCTCTGGGCATATATACAAAGTTCATGCAGTGGCATTAGAGTACTGACATAGCCATAACTTGGTCGAACAAATAACTCTAGTCATGAATCAAGTGTTTTATATAGTAAAGAGCGACGAATCCTTATCAGATAAGAACAGATATGTAAACCCCATATCGTCACATGACGTAGCCAATGGCCGCGTGTCGCATACTCTACCAAAGCTCCAGCTCGCAACAGCAATTACAGAAATGCCCTCTCACCATCGCACCTCGTAACAAACCCCCAATTCCACTTTAAGACCGCCATGCCGGGCCTCAAACGCTCCAACGTGATCATCATCCACCCCGATCTGGGCATCGGCGGTGCTGAGCGTCTTATCATCGACGTGGCGCTTGCGCTCCAAAACCGCGGCCACAAAGTAACGATCTACACCTCACATCGCGACAAATCACACTGTTTCGAAGAAGCGCGGGATGGCACCCTCGATGTCAAAGTGCGGGGCAACACGATATTCCCCGCGCATGTATTCCGACGATTCCATGTTCTCATGGCGATCTTGAGACAATTACATCTCACCATTTCAGTCCTAGGAGAGATGTCCCACACTTCAGATGCGAACGAAAAAATTAAAGATAGCGAGGGATTAGAAGATGATATCTTCATCGTCGACCAGGTCCCCGCCTGTGTACCGTTCCTAAAGACATTTGCGCGACAGCGACAGCGGATCCTCTTCTATTGTCATTTTCCAGACCAGTTGCTTGCGTTTCGGGGTGAGGGAGGGTCTCTATTGAGTGTTGTGAAGATACTTTATCGGTACCCATTTGATTGGTTTGAGGGGTGGGCTATGAGTGCTTCTGATAAGGTCGTTGCGAATTCGAGGTTTACGAGGGGTGTTGTAAGTGAGGTTTTTGGAGGTGAGAAGCTTGGCGATGTTAGTGTTGTTTACCCGTGTGTTGATACGGAGCCGGCGGTTTCGAAGGACCCGGTAATTGTGAATGATGGGGAGGCGCTGTGGAGTGGGAAGAAGATTCTGTTGAGTATTAATCGGTTTGAGAGGAAGAAGGATATGGCGCTTGCTATCCGTGCGTATCATGGGTTGGGGGCGGAGAAGAGGAAGGGGACGAGGTTGGTTGTTGCTGGTATGTTTTGTTCCTGTTCTTTTGTTTACTCGATGTTGGGTCTGGTGGTTGGCTGACGATGGTGCTATAGGTGGTTATGATAACCGGGTCCAGGAGAATGTGCAGTATCATCGAGAACTGGATGAACTTGCTACTAGTCTAGGATTGCAGACTGCTACATCTAAGACGGTTATTTCGGCCCTGTCAGTTCCGGATTCGATTGATGTGCTGTTTTTGTTGTCCGTGCCGTCTGCGTTCCGGGACATGCTCCTCGAGCACGCGAAATTGCTTCTTTACACGCCTATCAATGAGCACTTTGGTATTGTGCCTGTCGAGGCAATGCGCGCTGGAATCCCTGTCCTGGCATCGAATACCGGCGGCCCATTGGAGACGATCGTCGAGGGCGAAACGGGGTGGCTCCGTGATGCGAAGAAAGACGCCGACTGGACGGCGGTCATGGATAAGGTTCTCTACGGAATGGACCAGAAGGAGTTCGACAGGATGTCTGTTGCCGCGAAAGAGCGAGTGGAGCGGGAGTTCTCCCTAACGGCCATGGGCGACCGACTCGAGGAGGAGATCTCGGACATGCTCGCGCGCGAGAGACATCCGTTCGCCGGATTCCAGCAGATCCTCGTCCTCTTGGCCTTGTCCGGAGTTGCACTCTCACTGCTTGCTGCTTTTGTCCTGAAGACGTTCTGAGTGTTGTTGTTGCTGATAATACCCCCGCGCATCTATTACCTTCTTGTACAATAAAAATAGACACTATCCAATACAATACCCTTCAGTCATCGAATGAACCCATACATAAGTAATAATAGCTATAAAACCCACCGTTATCACCACGTGACCTCGCGCATCATACGCGACAACACGTGCATATGTACATATCAATCTCCTTATCAGACACAAGCATCCAAAAACAACCACCACCTAAAAAGGAAAAAAAAAAAAAAAGAAACAAGATCCTATAATGCCAGAGGTAATAAACCTCCTCTCCTCAACACCACCCCTTCCACCCCCCTCCTACCAACCCCGTCGCCCTTCCATCCCCTCATCCCCAATCCCTCCACCACCCCGATCATTCACCCTCCCAATCCTCTCCTCAGACTGGGACCTCCCCGAACCCACCTACAACAATGACGAAGACAACAACAACAACGATAACGACAAAATCAACCCCTCAGAAAGACCCCGCCTAAACGAAGAAGAGCCCACAAGTCCTCTCAAACCGCTCGCACCGAAACCGGCGCGCGAAACGCATGTCCCGGCATCGAGGAATCCGTTGTTCCTTTTTTCGGATGATATTCTGCCTTCGTCGGATGGGATAAGGCCTTGTGAGAGTAGAGGGGGAGAGGAGGAGGATCCGATTGTTTTTACTTCTTCGGCTCCTGGGCCTGGGAGTGCGGTTGGGGTGAAGGGTAGTGGCGGTGTGAGGGAGGGGGGAGGGCGCGGGGTGGATGCGATTACGATTGATGATGATGATTATAATTATGATTATGTTTTTATTGGTGGTGGGAATGGACATGGGCATGGGCATGGGCATGGGAAAGGAGGGATTGGTAGGAGAGATACGCGCGATGAGATCGAGGGGTTCAGTGATGAGATCGCAATGTCGGATTTGAATGAGCTGCTTGAGTCGGATTCTACAACGAATAAGCGGCCTGGGTTATCGAGCCGGACGGCGAGTTTGCTGGCGAGTCTTGATCGGTCGAAGTCGGGGTCTGGGTCTGGTGGTGGGGTGTCGTCGGGTCGGAGGGGGCGTGTTGATATGGAAGAGGTAGATGAGGTGGACGAAATGGTTCAGTCACGGAAGACCAAGGCGCCGCGGAGGACGGCTACGAAGCCTACGAGTGAAGATAAGGAAGCCAAGGCACGGGAGCGGGAGGCGAAGAAGGCGCAGCGCGAGCAGGAGAAACAGCTAGAGAAGGAGCGGAAGCAGAAGGCCAAAGAGGAGAAAGCGCGGGAGAAACAACTTGCGGCCGATCTCGCGGAGGTGAATAAGCTGAAGGTGGATAAGAAGGAGTCCACGCCGGAGATGATAATCGATCTTGCGAAGGAATTCGAGGGAACGAGTGTAGGTAATCAGACGGTGGAGGTCATGAAACGGCTCAAGGTCGAGCAGACGTTTTTCGAGAGCGAGATTCCGAAAGTCGTCAAATGGCGACGGAAGGTCACGGCCAGATACAACGATACCCTGGGCCACTGGGAACCATGTCCGTTTCATATTCGCGGAGAAGAACACGTTCTTGTTCTTTTAACGGCGCAAGAATTCGTCGACATGGTGATAGACACCTCATCCACCACAAACGACCTCGACCACCACGTCCACCGACTCAAATCCACCTACGTAAACTACGCACCAATCTACCTAATCGAAGGCCTCACAGCCTGGATGCGCAAGAACAACAACTCCCGAAACAGAGCCTACCAAGCCGAAGTCCGTCGCCAATACTCACAATCCCAAACCCAAGACCAACCCACCAGCATCAATTCCCGCCGCAAGAAAACAACAACCAACAAACCCGAAACTACGCCCCCAGTCTCCGACGACATAATCGAAGACGCTCTTCTTTCCCTCCAAGTGACGCACTCGTGTCTCATCCACCACACCAACGCACCCCCTGATTCAGCCGAATGGATCAAAAACTTCACAGAACACATCTCGACCGTCCCCTACCGCCGCGAAAGAATGGAAGGCAATGACTCCGCCTTCTGCATGGACGGAGGCCAGGTCAAACCCGGCGAAAACAAATCCGATACTTTTATCAAAATGCTCCAGGAAGTGAACCGTGTCACGGCCTCCATGGCATACGGCATTGCAACCCAATATCCAAGTGCCATTGATCTAGTTCGTGGAATGCGAAGGCATGGCCCGGCCATGTTGGAGGATGTAAAGGTATGTTACAATTTTCTCTGCTTTGATTCCAAAGCCTAGCAGACTCAACTATCACACTAAATTTACATGGCTGTTCAAATAAACTAACATGCTCAAACAGAAATCTGCAAACAGAAACGGTGCACTAACAGATTCCCGTATTGGGCCTGCGGCGAGTAAACGGCTCTACAAGGTCTTTATGGGTCTTGATCCATCTGCAACTGATATTTGAATATTGTTTATATGGTAGGTAGAGTTATTTTGGTGATCATACCTTGTATACGTTATCTTGGTATCTTTTATTGGTTATTCTTTTTCTTTATTGCGAAGTATTGGAGTATATGGTGTCTCGCAGATTGGGCTGTTAGATGAGATGTTTCTTTCCATACGCTTGCATTATGTGTAAATGATTTTTCGGGAACACACATATGTTACATAGTTCTACTATGTGAATGGGAACAATGATAATGAATTCAAAAGTAGATACCATAACCTAGATTACCAATTTCGCCTTGCCTGCCTGAATATGACCGAAGCAGAATAAACAAACCAATGTACGCCTCTATCCGGTATTGCATCCTGGTGGAACTATATAAGACTGAATAATACGCAATTCAAACAGAAACGCCCCTTCGTTTCCATGATCTCCAAGCGACACCCCACGCGGCAATAGCCACCCATACGCTCAGCGTACATCCCAAGGCCCAGTAGCCAAAGCATTTCCAGCCGTGACACTGGCCGTCTGTTGAGCCATTGCCTCCATCTGTGGCGTCTTGGTAAAAGCGGGAGTAGATGAGGCCCCACAGTGCAGCGCCTGCTGCCGGGAACATGGCAACGATACCCCAGTTCGTGCCGAAGTTCTCGACGCCCCAGACGACGGAGATGATGATGGGGCAGAGGGAGAATGCACTCCCGTAACCGAAGCCGATCAGGCCTGTGGTTATGTGGGACAATTCCGGGTGCTGGACCGGAAATGGAGATGCTAGAAGAAGATAGCCAAGTGAGAGGAGAAGAGCGGATGGGAGAAGGAATGTTAGTCGTGATAAAGTAACTCGCTTTGATCCGGACGGTGAGCTGGGGCGTACAGCTTCTGAGTTATTTGGGAAGAGATGGGTTGCTGGGGGTGCGAAGAAGTCCGACAGGGATCCTGTGAGGAGTCGGGCAATTGTTGAAGTAAGCGCAATAGTTGTCACATGTGTAGATGGTTTGCCGGCAGGAGTAGGAGCATTGGAAGAGCTTGACTCTGGGGTCAGGGCTCCGACCACAGTACCCAGCTAGAAAGGTCAGCAAATCGGTGTACAATGGCAATGCGTGAATGCCACTTACGTTGTTAATGTATGCTTCTCCTGGTCCAGTAACCAAGAAGAAGCCTAAGGCAAGCCACCACATCGTATGATCCTTGAGGAACACCTTTGTTTCCCAGTTCAATAGCCAGTTTTTCTTCCTGCGTTCCTCCTCCTCTCTCTCTTTCTCGAGCCTTGCTGCCTCCCTCTCTTCCTCAGTTTGGGTCAGTGATAGCGTTTGTTCTTCGTCGTCTGCATCGGACTGCGAGAATGTCCCATACGCAGCTCTAACCTCGCTTCTCGACCGGAAGAACTCGCTCTCTTCCAAGAGGCCACTCCTCTCAAGTTCTTCGACTGCTTCGTCAATATACTTCTCCTCATCCTCATCGACAATCCGTAATCCAAAAGTCCCAATGACACCAATACCAAAAAGCAGTGCGGCAAGGAAAATGAAGTACCGGGAGACGTCTACATCGCCACGGCTGCCATCTTCTAGCCGTTCATACAAAAGGTAAGTACCCACTTGACTCTGCCACATACCACTGAGGCCAAAAGCAGCTATAGGAATGGCAAGCATAATGCCCTTGTGTTTGCCCCTGCCGAAGTTTTTGGCGCAAGTCGTGACGGCGGCCAGGTACATGCAACTTGTGGCGGTCCCGACGCACACGAAAGCAACTACCATCATCCAAAAAGGGTATCCATTTCCACCTACATCTGGAGGTGGACCATTCTTGTACACGATTGCAGCTAAAAGGTAGCCTATTCCGAACACCGTACCGGAAAACAAAGCCAGCGGCGACGGGGTATACCGGTCACAGAGGTATCCGAAGACTGAGACTGGAAGGTACATGGACACACCAGCAGCAATCGATACAGCATTTACTCGGAGCTGAGTGTAATGAAGACGGGTGAGAAACAAGGGGCCGTAAAGGGAAAACGCAGTGATGCTACCAGCTCCTAAGCTGCATCAACTTGTTAGCAGGAACAGGTACGGTGGGATGTAGCGAGGTCTTGATATTGGGCTTACCAGGTTACTACTCCCCAGGCAAAGCTACATATCCGTACCACTTCCTTAGCCAGCCTGCGGCGATCCCTTTCCACTATTTCTTCAACAACATCATTCAAGAGACCGTCTTCACCGTCGCTATAACGGCGTACAGAGATCCTGGATCCTGGCCGTGAGTGTAGATCTCTACCCTCCATGTCCCCACCAGAGTCATAGGTGGTCAGTAACGGACGGTTTGTGTCAAAGTCTCGTTTATCAATAGAAGGGTCCCGACCATTGGACGGAGGCATTTTGTGTTTGGACTGGCTAGTGAGAGAAGCTAAAGATGACGATTTTGGAACAATAGAGAACTTTCAAGGACTATATATACACCTACCCGAGCTGGATAAGCTAGGGCCCAGTATACTGTTCCTGTGAGCAATTGGGCAGGTAGCTGGGGAAATCAGTTGACTGAGCTCCGAGGTTCGGCTCCGCTACGTCACCAGGAAGTTTGAGGAAATGGCATGTTTATGAGAACGGAGTTTCCAAAAGAGTTATACGGAATAAACTTGAGATAAAAAAAATCCACCCACACACACGAGAACGAGGTAGTCAGACGGACCTATGGAACTGGAGGCAAGGGGATGAGGAGAAAGAAGTCATGCATCTGCTGGCGATTACACCGCTTATCGCCGATCGCACGTGACGCGTGTTTATCAGTCATTCAATATCCCCCTTTTAGGCAATTCCCTCGGCTGACTTGCGCTTTTGCGCGCTGTATCAGTCTGTCTACCTGCCATATTACTTCGGCCTGGTCACAAAATAAAACATGTATGATTATGAAGTTCTTGTCTAAAACCTCCCACCATTTATGTACATTAACATACTTCTGGAAAGTCACCCTTATAGCTCAACATGGAAAAAGGTCCAGGGAATCGGACAAGTTCCCGGGAGGTATAATCAACAAGACATGTCCGAAATAGGAACAAACCTAGACAAAAAAAGAGAGAAACGAAAATGAATAAAGGGCAATTTCATACACGCCGTCAGAATGGAATCGCTCTCGCACGAAAGACCTTCTATGATGCTCCAGGCATGTATAGACAAGGGCTCTGAGTTGAGCATTGTGCCATGATCAATCGTCAGTATCGTATTATCGGTTGTCGAAAAACTCCTCCACCGCATCACCCGGGTGGGTCGTTAAGTGTCGTCGACATCATTGGGCGTGCGCAGGGAAGAAAGGAATAGAAACAAGTGGAACGATAACGCCTGGTCCATTGCCATGCAATTTTGACGCCGTATCCCGTTGTTCTCAAATAATTCTTTGATCGACTGACTTGAAAGGGAATGCAAAGCCGCTAACTCCGAACTCGATAAGGTGAAACAGATTGAATAAAACGGTCAAGAGACAAAAACGAAGATAAAGGGAAAAGAATAAAACCCCCCTGGGATCAAGCAGGGGATACGTGACAGCAGCAAAAAGGGGGAGATAAAAACAGTACAATGTGAGATCAACACTAATAGCTGACTTCACCCGGATCGCTTTCCATCACCCCGTCATCCCAATAACGATCGGACAAGTCCTCTTGGCCAGAGATCTGGGATCTTAGAGCAATGGTTTCGCCCTCTCCTCGTTCAATATATTCATCCTGGGTGAGCTCCTTTAAGATACGCTGGAAGTACATTCTGAGGGTCCGTAGGCCACGCAGATAGCCGCGGTCGATATCGTCAGGATGGTGTGGGGGGCAAGGTGCATCCGGAGAAAGCTCATCTTCGCCAGTGACACAGTTTGCAAAGTCGACGATCTTCAGCTGAACGTCCATGTTATTATGTCCCTCATCAGAGGTACGGCGTTGCAGAGGAATTCGCTTGCTGTCACCGCTCTTGTCATTCTGTGGAACCTTCTCAGGGGAAGACTGCTCGCCATCATAAAGGATCAAAAGACTACTAGCGTAGAGCCGATATCGTTTCAGCTTTCGGATCATATTCTCCAATTTGGACAGTTTTTCAAGGATGACAGGGATCTTCTTCGCCACGCTGGTATAGCTGACACCATCGTAGAGGAACCGGGTGAGGGCGTCCTGAAATTCACGCCCTGACTTTAGGTCCCGGCCAAAGTACTTGTCTTCGAATGTATATTCCTGCTTTTTCACATTCCAAGATTGCATGCCGCAGAGTCGGACACCTAACTGCTGAGAGGTTGTTGACTGGCACTTCCGTCTTTGAGATTTCTTTTTCTTCTCGTTAGCTTCAATTCCATACTGGCGTGTTCCCATTTTGAGATCAAGGACGCAAGGTTTGTTCATGCCAGCAGTGAGATCTTCTAACAGCAAGAAAAACTGCACACGTTCATCATTCCGCGTCTGTGCCTCTTTAGGATTAGAAGGAAGGAGGAAGCGGTTGTCCTCTTTTGGCTGAACAAGGATGGAATCCTTCGGTGGCATATCGGCAACAGAACCATCCTCGGTTTGTACTGCATCGGCTATATCGGCTTTCGAGGCTTCAAAGTTTGGCGGTTTCACACTCTGAGGAGCTGATGGCACCAATTGAGCATCCGCTTCCATGGAGAATATCTCGTCCTCTCCATCACCACCATACCCGTCGTCTTCGAAGAACATAAGGTCGCCTTCTTTTTTCCCCGAGCTCATGCTCCGTCGTCTTTGCAAGCCACTTCCTGAATGGCGGCGCCTTACCCGGCGAGACCGTGAGACAGAGATGGAGCGTGGCTCGGACTCCTCTGTTCGAATTTGTTGAAGACGGTTATGATTCGAGTCTAAAGCGGTAGACGCTGACGATGATAAGCCAGGACCTTCACCTGTTTGCTTCGTAATGTCTATAGCAGCAGACCGTGGTGGTTCATTGGGGACGGATGCATTGCGACGGCTACTAGCGGTATGGTCCTCGGACAAGTTAGCCCTCTTGCGTGTGACACTATCGGAGGACATTCTTGGTAATGTGATGTGGCCTCGAGCATGACGCCGGTGATGGTGAATAGCCGGAGGACTGAACACCTCTCGGAGAACCTGCTCCTGTAGCTTACGATTGACCGTCGTGGCACCCCAGCTAATCTTGGGCTTTTTCGGAGAAGTTACTGTGCCGTCCAAACATCCATTTCTCAACCTTTGTTCACCAGTCATCGCTGCAACACCATGAGCACACCTGTCTCGGTTCATTGTTGTACCATCCGCAGTCCTTGGCCGTTGTGGACGAAAAAATAAGTCAGCCGGAATGATGTGCCGGTTGTTTTCAAGGATCACCTTAGGAATGATTCCAGTGACTTGCTTCTGACTAAAGATTCGTGGCTGATCCACGGTTTCAGACGGACGAGAACCGTTGGCAGTTAGTGAATTGGCCTGTTGGGGACCATTTGTCTCACCCGTGGCAGGTTCCCCATTTAAAACCTCGGAATTTCCCTCGGAGGTTAACTTGGAACGCTTGGGGTTTTTAGAGAAGGTTACATTCAACACACCGATGTACCTGAAGAAACAAAGCACTAATTAGCACGGTTCCACACAGGGATTAACATTGATAAGGTCAAAACAAAATAACCACCGTATCAATTTACCTTGGCAGGAACATGAGCATCTCCGGGTGTCTGCGTTCAATTCGCTCATAGAATTCATTCTCCCGGTTGTTGAGCTGTTTACACACAGCGCGCCTCGAGAAACGGAAGACGGTAGTATGGCCACCGACCTGGTGCCGGTAAGGTTTCAATTCTACCGCGCCCAAAGGAGCCTCTGCACTGTGCTTGCGTCCACGGCGCGGAAGGCGTTGACGTTGAGTTGGTGTAGCAGTTGGTGTCATTTCAGCCTCATCGGTCAAACTCGACTCTTCGTCGCGAGTAGATGTGCCACTTTCATCCGCCGAGCCATACTCCGATCCACACGTTGAATACTCACTGCTGCGATCGGTCGTGGCGCTCGGGGGGGTTTCAATCAACTCTTCTAATTGTGGGGCTTGTCTGTCTTGCAGATCACCGTGCAGAATTCTACTATCATTCTTAGATCGAAGAGATATATCCACATGATTGATTTCTTGCTCATCTGAGACGCCATGTCTCTTGGGCACTAGAACATGACTACTCTTCGTGGGCGACGGGTCGAATGGTTCTGTACCATGTTGACCATCCGGATAAGACTGGATTTGATCAACCTCTTCAGAAACAGTGACGCGTTCATGGGGATAATACACAGCGGAGGAGATTTGTTCATCGTCTTCATCTTCATATTGTGCAGAGCCACGACGCCGTTCTCGATCTGTATCAGACGAAGGTGAGAGACCGGGGACCTCCTTCGAGAAGTAGTCCCTGCCGCCTTCTGCAAACTGCGTCGGGATGCTTTTGGAAAACGATGTACCGCGAGCACCGCCTGGAGTTAAATGGAAATTGCGGATCTCCTCAAGTAAGCTGCGAGGTAAGGTTTTATAAGGCTTCCTAACATCATCGCTCACCGTGCGCTCCGTTGTCTCGCCCTCCGGAATCGGGGTGATCACCGGAGCATCAGCCATTGACAGATGAGATAAACTTTTCGAGCTCCGAAGATTGGAATCATCCGTGGCCACCAGTAATTGAGGTTGCGAGTCGGAGAATTCCGCAATGCGACGAGGTTCAGAATGGACGGCAGGCTGATGCTCTTCCAATGGTTCTAGGGTGTCATCGTGTCGTCTTCCACGGTCCTCCCTTCTTTTGCGATCCGGTGAGGTAGTATTTTCCTTGAACAGACCCAGATAATGGCTTGACTTACGGCTGCGCACATGAGATGTCGGCTCCGCGTTAGTCAGGTTTGCCTCGATCGAGTGATCTACTCTGCTGCGACGACCACGGCTCGAGCTGCGCCCAATTCCAAGTTCAGGCGCAGCGTGCCGTGAAGGCTGTTCGAGCTTTGGAAATGACGTCGTCTCGTGCTGAGTCTCTGCAGGCAGGTGGTCTACATGGACCGCCGAGTGTGGTTGTGGAAAAGACGCATCATTGAAGGAGGAAGAGATTAAACTACGGTTGACAAGCGACTCCTCTAGGGACTCAACACCGGTACCATTCGAGGTCGTCTTGCGCAGAGGTTGCGAATTCTCCCAGCCCGAGATCTGCGGGCTGCGTTGAGCCGTCTCGTACTGCCTATCCAGGTCTACATCAGGACCGACCGAAAACAGTGGGGAACGACGAGATGGTATAGCAGAGGACAATAGTGACGGAGGGAAGGAAGGGTTTCTGTGGACGTCAACTTCCATGTGGGAGAGGTTGGCGATAGTGTGACGGGGGAGGACCTTGGAAGAGGGAACTGGAGAAGGAGAAGCGGATGCATTTTCGCCGGCAAGATTCAAGCTCGTGGACAGTTCATTGTCTGTGTCTCCTTCGGGCGGAAGCTGCGGCGAATTACTGAGTTCGTTATCAGAAGGGAGGTAGTGGGTAGCAAAAATACTATCTCTCTCCGACAACTGGGGGCTGTGAAATAGGTCAGGACGGGAGAGCTTTTCGTGGGGGACGGTGGTAGCCCTTTTTAGAGCGAATCCGGCCGACGGTTTAGCCCATTGATGAGCGGTGGGGGATTCAGCACGGGAGGGAGAAGGAGCTTCTTGGATGCCATGGTGGAGGAGCTGATCCCGGGCGTGGTGGCGCGGCTGCTTGTGATGACGGCGTTCGGGCCCGTCAGAGCAATCATTTTGGGCAGACGCAACAGGTGTCACCAGGGGTCCAGACCAGGTATTTTCTGATGCAGACGGAGGGCTTGACATGGGGAGGACATTGGTCGGGCGTGCACGACGACAGGAGGATCGAAGATTGAAGCCAGAGAGGGCAGTCTATGGTTGGTGCGTTATTTTTCACCTCAGGCGCAACGACGAAAAGGTCAGGTAGAGGGGGGGGTAGAGGATCTGGCGTCAACGAGTTAGATGATAGTCCCTATTGAAAAGACAAAGCAAATCAAGCAGCATTAGCCACGTTCCGGGAGAAGGGCACCTTACAGGCTGAAAATTAAGCGCAGCCACCGGAGATGATAGGCATCGGTAATGGGGGGGCAAATGCAAGTGTTATCGGATCGGGGAGGTTTAGTAGTAGGTATGCTTGGGAGGTATGTATGGAATTGAGTATAAATTAATCAGGATTGGGGAGGTGGAGAGGAGGGGTGGGAAGGTAAAACGAGTAGCACTACGAAGTACAAGTCGTTCTAGGAGGTCAAGTAGACGTAGCAAGGTCCGGCCGGTATGTGAGGTAAAGCACTAGAAAGAACAGTTACCGGGGAAGTGTTCTTAGTGGTAAAGAGAGTTAAGTTGCAAGGGTAAAAGTCACTAAAGAGGAAAAGCAGTTGGTCGAGAAATGACGCGGATCTTCGTCACCGCCTTAGTGGGTCCCAAAATAAAAAGGAAAAGAAAAAAGAAAAACAGAGTTGAAAAAATAAAACCAAGTTTATTGAAGAAAAGGGAATAGCAGCGTTCTTAAAAGATACTAGAAAAAGAGAGTTTACAGCGATGGCAAGATAACAACAGGGGGGAATGCAGAAACAATGACCACGGGATTTAGTTTTGGACTGGACCCTATCGCTTTTTACTGCATACAAATGCGAAGACAAAGGACTGAATAGTAAGTGAAAATTGGTAGAAAATAGGAAACTAAAACTATAGGGGGGAATATCGAAAAGATGGCAGAAGAATATGAAACTGGAGGTACGGAGTAAAAGAAAAGGAATCATGAAGTCACCGAAAGGGACCTTCTCTTGTTCCCACCTGGGACTGAGGAAATGAACATGGGCCAATCACTGGAGATGGCAGTAGTAATAAGAATGGGGACATTCCCCCAAAACAGAAGGGGTGGTCATCTGTTCCATACTGTTCCGGGTAATCTTGATTCCCATCCAGTCCGAGGCAGTAAGGATACCCAAGCTATTGGAAACTTCTGTGGATACGCCACTTCTCTGGGGTATTACTGTACTTACTTCTACTAGTACGCGCCATCATCCAGGCCCGATAGTACGAGGCTAGTCTTCTTATCCACCTCAGATGGTCTTTTGCTAATAGTTTCAACGGCTACCTTAGAATATCACGGTTCAGATACCAAAATGTTCAACAATCATCATTATGTGTCCAATTTCCTCCCGGAATTTGAAGTGAAACATCTTATTTGCGTACATGACATGGGTATATCCCTTTGCATATGATATAAGAGAAAATCAAATCTTGACGACGAACCAAACGTCGCTCCAGAGAATCGGAGATCTCGGAATGCAGACCCCGTCAAATCAACAATAATTCTAAAGATGACTCGTATAACTTAACTGTTATCTATTAGGGGGGGTGGGTTCGATTGAATTTTGCTCCTGGCAAATAATTAAGACCCTCAAAGTTCCACGGGGCTTCCATTGGACACCTTGCGTGCGAGGGTCGG
This sequence comes from Aspergillus caelatus, assembly GCF_009193585.1. NCBI lineage: Eukaryota > Fungi > Ascomycota > Eurotiomycetes > Eurotiales > Aspergillaceae > Aspergillus > Aspergillus caelatus. The sequence goes on from NW_022475273.1 coordinate 147,069, forward strand.
TATAGGTAGCAATTAAGTCTCGGTACTCAAACTTTCGTCCACCCACGAGACTCATGAAATTAGTATTATTATCATCATTCTACGGACCGCCCCTTATGATCTACATACTCCAATTACTAGCCATAACGTAACGGGGTTTATATTCCATCTCCATTCCTTCCATTCCACTTCATCTCCACATCCACATGATCGGATCAGCCCCAACCTGCCAATCATTGAACAACGTGATCGACTTGCTTGGCCATGGTACCTTCCGGCAGACGGATGATAAGGCATCAACATTTCTTTGAGACTCTTGGGTTCACCGTCTTATCTATATACCATGGAAATAGACATACCATCCTAGTCAATCCCTCCCTCCTTGCAGCTGGAGTTTCCGCCATTCCTCCCGCTTCTTTCAGACAGAATACTTGGTGGAGTTCCCAACATAACGCGATGCCAAGTTCATATACCTAGGGGCTACCTTCAAGGCTTCCAGCGAGTAGCACCACATCTAGAAAATGACCAATGCGATGCCGTTTACCCGCGCCTCGGTAGGACATGGCTGGCTGACTCCCTTAGATGATCATCCGTGAGGTCCAAGAAAGGGGAACCCTACCATATTTGTCAGAATCCAACGCCTAGACGGCTTCCTCGGTGACACGGCTTTCTTGGTCTTTAACGGACCGTTTTCCGAGAGTAAAACTCAAAGTCTTGGTTCTCCAGTCATTGAGCTTTTCATTACCAAATCCAAAAGTAAAAGGAATCCCGCCAGGTGAGCGAAGCCCTTCCACGTGATCCTATCTGAATCATTCACTTGCTGCCCGAATGCGAGTCATTCTTCGGGGTATCAACGCTTTTGGAAGTAGTTCCCTATCTCCAACTTTGCCAGTGAATTATCCAGCGACCGGAATGCTAGGCTATCAATGAACCCGCAAATCAAAAATAGCGGGAGTAATCTCTAAGTGATGTGTCCAGAACCTTAAACAGAAGATGTATAAAGAACATTGAGGCCTATAGACTCAACCCATGGTTCTTGAAGCATTGACCATCTGCCACCGTATCTTGTTGACTGGAAAAGAAGGGAATGATACCTAGAATCTCTTTATTGGAGTGAGATAGATACATGCACGAATGGATCTATCGATTAATATCATACATTAGCCCATCGGCTACCTAGAAGCTGGTCATATCGGGCAATGGCATCAGACACATGCAGTCTGGTTGATTCTCTCCCTTTGTATCAGCTAACTACATTAAAATTGGACCCAAGGGCATTATTGCGCAGGCGTCTAATGACCTAGCCCATCATTGAACTGGTTCTGTTGAAAACAACAATCATAAAATCCTTTTCTGTTCCGAACAAATGCTCTTAAATAAATCAAAACAGTAGTCTTACTCTTTAGAACACACTGAGCGGCCATATCTTCATTGCTTATGGGTGAGCTTGCAAGCAAGAAAACAGAATGCTTCCAAAAAGCCATCTTTCAACAACTGGGTAGCATTAGACCAAGTGAATCCTGGTACAATGATCAGGATGATATAGTAGGGTTCCTCGTTCAATAACGAGTAGACAAAGGGATACATAGTTACAAACTCAGTCCATTATCAAGGCTGGACAACTGGGACGTCTACGCGATAAGTCCCTCTCCTATTCCGCGGGCGCCCGCTGACAGTAATGAACAGTCACATTGCATACAGTGAGTAAGACATTTCTGTTGAGGCCAACTCAGTTCTCATATTGGCTAACTTTACTAGCCATATCGAGCTCTCAAGGTGATTATAAATATGCTTCAAAAAAGTTGGTGGATTTAGTTATTCTCTGTTATTTGCATTTGCCATGGCATGGTATAGTGAACTTCCATCGTCGACGAACTCCTTGTCTGTCTACCTTGTATATATAGTATCTCAAATAACCACTCTACCATGCTCAGCAAAGGAGATACGTCTCAGCTAATCCTACGGTATCCAAATATTCCTGGTTCTTGTTACTGCTTCGACTCATTAGTCTACAGAGTTTAGGTTGACTCGGCAGCTGTTATCCATGATCGGCTGATCTATGCACTTGATATAGACAATGAGCTCCGCTGTATCCCAAGTATACATGCGAAAAAGCCACGTCTTAGAGCGGCTCTTCACCTTGGCCGAAGCTTGAATAACAGCCACCATATTAAGCTTCAAGTACCCATCAGCCGGGCTTCATAGCATCTATTAGAGCAGTGGTTAGCTCATAGTCTACATTAACACAAACATATTATATGATTTAGATTTCAATGCACCTGAAACCCATGTTGGTCATTAGCTTCAGGCGCTACTTCAATCCTCGCATTACATCCTATGGATATATTACTAGCGGGAGGAGAAAGTTCATCCAAAGCTCACTTCAACCAACATCTAAAGTCCTCGGTAGAGTGCATGGCCAAGTCAACTGTTGCTATACTGTTTTCACGGTTGCAGAGCTACAAGTTGGCCTTGACGTGATGATGTCTTTTACACATTATACACTGAATAGAATAGTCTGTTCACATTGCTGCGTGAGTACTTAATTTGGGAGAGCTTTTAGGACTGGCTGGGAAATAAGGGCTGCCAGGAGCCAATCAATATACCGATTCATGCTACCACAGAAACTGTTGTCGCTGATGCTCAATTCCATTTTTATTCCCGGTCCGGTAACCACTTCAATAGTTCTAAGGTAAACTGGTATTGAAGATTATATGGTGTTTGAGTTGATTATTGGATGATCGGGAGCGGTAGACAACATCTTGGTTATTACGCGGATTTTGAATAACAAAAAGACCTATATGTAGTCGGTAAGTATAGTTAATCGAAGCCTACTGGGTTCCTTTAGAAGTATGAATGCCTACAGAAATCAGGGGCCGGTACTTTTAGTGGCCAGGGGATAGTTCTTACGGTCTCTTCGGAGATAACGTGGATAAAGTATTAGGCGCAGCTATTGAAGCCATTTAGCAACCATCGATCTGATAGGGTATAGTGCTGAGCATAAGTAAGTTAGCCTTCAATTTAGGTGTCTTGATTATACAATTTGGGTAAATTAAAGAGACTTACTACTATAGTATACAATGGAGAGCTTTCCTAGTATATTCACATGAAAGTTGCTATAATCTGAGCTTCTCTGGCGTCCACTTTAGTATTTCTTCATATAATAAAGGAAATTTGGTAATTGACAAGGTTTTCTGTTATATGATAGAATTTAAGCTCAACAGTTGTGGAGTTTCTGTTAGAGATTCCTCTAAATGAAGTTAGAGAACACATGTATTGTTATATGTTTCTCATCCTTATGGTTTTCCTGGTCACTTTACCTAACTTTTTCTGTTTGTTCTCCTCCATTTTTGGGGGAGGGGAAAAATCTCGTAGGCGCCTGTCGACACTGCGGAATAGTCACATTGCGCTTACCAGATAGTCATGCTTTTCCTTCAATATCATTGGAACGTGAGGCGTGATGCGCCGGGGCCGGCGATGTGACGAGAAGCAGCGACAGTCCAACGGCAGGTTCCGAACTACCGCCAGACCAACAGTAATCCCTACTGGCGTACTAAGAACATGCAGCTCGAAAGCACAGCCGAACAGGGGTCGGGCGCAACGACGGCCCCTCTCCAATTCTGTATCCTATCTGGCGATTCGGATACTCGTCTCCCCGCAGCACCACAATGGCGGGCGCTTTTCTCTCCACCGCAAGCAAGATCTAATGGTTACACTTAATTACTGCCTGCCTCCTTCATTACCATCACTTCTTCTGATATTTTTCTTATCCTCTGTTAACCCAACCTCTTTAATTTTGATGTCGTCCTATTCGATATGGATCCACGGCTCGCACATGTTTAATCCATATGTAGATGTAGATCTTTTCAGAAGACCGCTTGAGCGCGAAGGCACCGTGATCAGCTACACAAACCTCGTTCGTCACAGAAAATTTTCGAAAGGCCTCTTTACAAATTCGACTTGCACAAACCGACCCGATATTGTATACTAAGGCTCTCGGACTTCACAACAGCTTCCGTAACCGGAAACACATTGTCAAGATGCACAGACAGTTACGTTTGGATACCTCTGTGGGGGGCAATCAGCGATATTCCTTCATTGAGACACCACTGGAAATGCATGCTTCTGGATTACGGAATGGCCAACAGCAGCAAGAACCACCGCCGTCGCAATCATTAGCAGTGCCCAATTTTGATACTATACCGGCTCAGGCTGCAGCAGAGCAAGGACAACCACAACGCCTACCACCATTCAATGAGAAGGCACAATATGTGCGGCAAGAAGCAGTGGCTCCTGGTAACCCAGGTGGACCGAATTATGAAGAGCATTCTGCCATCTCTGCCCCGTTTGCCGACGTGGTGCCTCAGCCGGTCCAGCAATACGATGCAGTTGCGCCAGACTACTCATATGCGGTGCCGCCTCCAAATTCTCCAGGATCACTTCCGGCCAAAACCTTTCCAGAAACCCCAGCACAAGTAGCCCGGATACATACAACGGCCATCGCGCCGGACACAAATCCTCTACAGTCTCCACAAGTACCCTATTTCCCTGGGCCACCGACGGCCTCAGGCACATCTTACTCGCCATTGGCAGACGATGTTGCGGCCTATCATCGGCCAGGCCAGGTATCGCACCCTAATCAACATATAGTAGGTGGAACATGGAGTCATGACATGTGCGATTGTTCAAACATTTGGACCTGTTGCCTTGGGATTATGTGCCCTTGTGTTCTATATGGGAAAACGCAGTATCGTCTTTCGCAGATGTCAAGGAAAGAAGACCCCACAAACATGTTAGGCCATGAGACATGTAATGGGTCATGTACAGCGATGGCTCTCTTGTGTGGTTGTCAATGTGAGCACTACTATCCCACGATCTCGGCTACTGGATGCTAACGGTTCCTATAGGGCTCATGGCGACAATTCAACATAGACGAACCCGCAAAGCGTATGGTATTCGAGGAGACATTGCATCAGATTGTGTTAGAGCGACCTGTTGTACATGCTGCACCCTTATACAGGACGAAAAAGAGATAAAGAAACGTGAGGAAGAGCGTGCGAATGCAGCCAGGGCTACAGGAGCAACCCTCGTATCACCATACTTGACGCCTCCGCAGATGGCATACGGTCCTTTGTCGCGATAAGTGAAATAACCCTGATGTTGTAATTTTCGTGGGGCGTGGACGAGATGTTAACGTTCTAAATCGGGTACGGATGGCGGCCTCCGTCGAGACGCATTACCTATTTGCATTTGTGTTCATTCACCCTTTTCGCTAAATACCCAATACAGCGTTCTACTTATTGGAGTTTTATTTTCGACTTGTACAAGAGTTCGAACCAGATCTGCATTTAATGATTCATAACGATTCACATTTGTTTTGTGTCCAGGGGGGTCTTGGCGTTGCTTTTAAATGATTCCCTTGCATCCAGCGGTCAGTTTGCTTCGGTGTGGTGTTGGGCTCTGAGAGTCTGGTATTTTTGTGTATACAACCCTCAGACAGCTTGTATACAGAGGATGGACGATGCAATGTAGATTCAAGTTCTTAGGAAAGATTCAAAGAAACAAAGTTCTTGCACCAAAATGCGCGCAGAACGTGATCGGCTGATCATCGACGTCTTTGTTAGGCGGTGACGCCAATGGCCGAAATCTGGACCGCCGTGGCGGATCCTTATGGCGTTCAGCGTTACGGAGTTAACTCGTATAGAAAATGTACCACTCTCTGACCCCGACTTTCGCTCGTATCTATTATAGCCGGTTACTGCTTCAACAATTTATATCGCCTCGTTCGATTTATCTGCATATACAGCTTTGATTGTATTCGTGTACTTGACTCTTGTGCTCCTTGCCGTCGCGCCTTTTCTGTCCGATCCGATTTTCGGCATATAGTCACCAAACTTCTCGGTTGAGCACGCTGGACCAATGGAGGTTTGAGAGCTAATTTGAATGCTTCCTCTACTGGGAATGGTGAGAGTAATTCGGATGATTCTGTGGCATATAAGAGTGACTACAATCGCGTGGTCTATCTGCTCAGGTTGATCGTTCGACCATGGGGGATGACGTTCGTCTAGCCCCTCGCCAGATATGGGCACAACCGACAACATCTTCAACGAAGACTTACCAACCCGGATGTACTCCATTCGTGCTCCCCAGTGAAGGTATGCTGCAAATTAAGATGTGACTCTGCGCTATCTCACTCCCGGGCAAGAATTTGGTTGCCTGCGCTATAGGGTCTCATGAAATCTGGCTAATATGACCATCTGTGAACGTTTCTAGGTTACATTTATCTGAATCTCTCTTATTCGATAGCCCTATCAGAAAATGCCGTTTTTGAGCCAGTCTGCACGAGTACCGCGACCGCGTCGAGAGGTCCATCCCCAATGCTCGATACCCGTGACCCCTTTTACGCTTCGGTGACTCCCCAATTATATGCTATCGGCTGCGCAACAGTAGTTAGCTACCTTCTCGTCATTATTCTTCTTATAACGCCACGCACGTTTTATGTTGGTGGTCCTGGTGGTGGTGCCAACTTTCTAGGGCGCCATGGCATGATTAGTGGCTCATATAGCGGTAATTCCTCGGTGGTGGGAGTTGGTGGTCGGCCATGGCTGCAGAAAGTGGCTGCGCTGCTCGTTGCTATATCGTTGACAATTGCGACTGCCGATTCATTCAAGGTGGCCGAGGACCAGTATATACACGGCTACTCTGATGCCGATGCGCTTGCCTCGGAGGTCATCGACGGCATGGAAATCCGCGTTATCAGAGTCATATCGAGCACTTTTCTCTGGCTTGCGCAGGTTCAAACACTGATTCGACTATTCCCTCGACATAAAGAGAAGGTCATGATTAAATGGGCCGGTTTCGCCTTGATTGTGTTGGACACGATATTCAGTATCTTGGATAAATTCCTGGTCCAGAGCAACACTACAAGACCGCGATTATATGAAGATGCAATACCCGCGCTCAGTTATCTTTTCGAGCTTGCGCTTAATTTGCTCTATGCGGCATGGGTTATCTTCTACTCGCTATCCAAACATCGTTTCGCATTCTTTCACCCGAAGATGAGGAATATCTGCCTGGTGGCCCTCTTATCGTTATGTGCGGTTCTAATACCAGTTGTGTTTTTCGTTCTGGATATCGCAAAGCCTGAGGTCGCTGGCTGGGGTACATACATTAGGTGGGTTGGATCGGCGGCGGCTAGTGTGGTGGTTTGGGAATGGGTAGAACGCATTGAAGCATTAGAACGAGATGAAAGAAAGGATGGTATCCTCGGCAGGGAAATTTTCGATGGTGATGAAATGCTTGAAGTGACCCCTTCTGAAGAGGTCGATTGGCCTCGCCAAAACAATAGGAACGACAGAGGAGGAGGTACAGGCACATCCTCGGGATGGGGAGGAATGATGGGGTTGACTCAACGTCCATTGCGCACTCGAGTTGGTCACCCTGGGGGCCGTAACCGGCAGACTCGTGCTGACGCACAAAACCCTGCCATGTCTAATGACCCCCGTCAACGGGGAGCAGCCCGGCCCACCCCACCGCCCGCTGCTGTCACACCTGTCAGCCGGGCGGACACCACGAGCGCTGCCAGTACTGTGTACAATGTACATTACCATCCTGTCTCTAGCCCTACACCGCCGGTCGCTATGCCGCATATGGAGGAAGAAAACGAAGCCGACGACTATGGCGATGTTGCCGGCAAGGAATTGGAAACCGCCGTCGAGGAGCATCGATCGAATTCGGCCCATGAGCGCATATCAGCGGAGCAGACCAGGGAAGAGTCGCCCCAGATTATCAACGTGGACGACCGATGGCGGACTATACTCAACCCCTTCAGGCGCAGGCGTGCGTCTCTACCTAGGGAAGTTGCTTCAGCACAAGCAGAAGAGGAGCAGGAGGACCCTAGTAGAGATGGAGGTGAGTTAGACCAGGGTGAGCCTAGCGAGCAGGAGTTGTCGCGACCCGTCATCAATCGTCTATTCGCGCTCAATCGCAAACCGAGGCCCGGCTCTGGACGGCAAGGCTCTGATGCTCCGTTACCGGTTACGGTCATCCCCGCCAGGCGTCGAGGCCAGCACACATGGTCGCCCGAGTGGTTCACTGAGTCTAATCTTCTTGAACCATCCCCAGGTCAACGGCCCCGACCAAATCGCACTGATTTGCCGGTAAGGGTGATACAACCACAGACTCGCACAGCTGCGCCTTGGGCAACGCCCAACGAAGGAGAATTTGGCTATGGCAATTATGAATTACGTTATGACCCTGAAGCGGCAGCGCTTGTGGGACCTGGTGAATCTCATCCTTATCCGCAGTCGACCGATCATGCTTATCTTGATACAAATGTCGATCCCGAAAGACCCTCCGTTGCCGAACGGCATGGTCAAACTCAAGAGCTAGATCAATCTGCGCCTGAGCGGTTGCTATCACCACAACATCCTCAGCCGACCAATTCACCGAATGATAGTCATGCCACCACTGAAAATTCTAGACCTCGGTGAGGAATTCGAGGCTCATGTTCTAGTCCATACTTCCTTGGTGGACTGCGCATTTCATTTGTTCGGTCCGAGTTAGACGATTCATTATGATCCATATCGTCGATTTTCTTTCTCTTTACATTAACTTTTGACATATTCTTGATTTAGCGGGAGTATCGCTGGATGTATCTAATGGGAGTCTTGCTTTTCTCGATCTTATATTCTTTTTTGGTTTTTTTTTTTTTTTCTTCTGCGGAACTGGTACAGGGCACAGGCATAAGTTTATATGCGGTATTGGGAAAGGTCTACGGTTAACACACTGCGTTCCGAAGGTTTGAGCAAGGTTTTAATGCAGTGGCGAAAAGGGGGGTTTGGTGCACAAAAGATACCCATGGGATTTACGTGTCAAGATATATTTACTACCATTATATATGCTGTACATACTAATATGAATTCGTTGGTTGGGCTGACGCAACTTTTCCTCCGTAAGAGTCGGATAGAGAGATACTTGTGATATTAAGCCTAGCTTGACGAGGGGTTTAGTACGTACTTTGATCTCTCCCTAGTAAGTTTAAATTCCAGATTGACTTCTTGATTTGCTTAACCCCTGTACTAGTATCGCTCTTAAGCTACAGAGATTCTCGTATTATTGATACGGGCCACTAGTAGTCACTACTGGCTTACGTGGAGACTCTGCCTAAAAACCTCTATTGCATCACCAAAGATAAAAGAGATAGACATCGGGAGCGCCTTGAGGAAGACGGATCGAATCTGTGAAATTCCTCAAGTTGACCGAAACATAATTTGATCAAAAGTATGGAGTAATAGGGGAAACATTTTACATTTTGCGGAGGTGACCAGGGTCTCTTTGTGGCCTCATGAAAGTTCTTTGAGCTGATCGGCGCGGCTTAGCTTCACGAGGAAACCTTCGCGTGGTCCCAAGAGAAAAATAAGGCTCTCCACTCACATTTCTCCGCTCTCCGCCGACTGCCGTCATCGATCGATGCCTTACACTGTACAACGCAGTGCACTCCCCCTCCTGATTCGAATCACTCGCTAGTCGATGCAGCGACGACATCGCCTCTGGGCGTCGCACCATGGCGGCTGTCAATCGGAATATGTTTGACGCCAGCGTTACAACAGATCGACCGCGCGGAGCGTCGCTGATGGTTCTACCGTTGAATCTGATCGCGTTCATTATCTCCCACGTATGCCTCACTCGGTTTTTTCTGTGGAATACGCAAGAGACCAATCTAACTTTGACTTATTATCCTTACAGTTAGAAGATCCTGGCGATCTTGCTCGTCTATGTCGAACATGTCGAGTCCTCAACTACATGACGCTCCCGCAGCTCTACAAGAGCATTATCCTGACATCCTACGATAGGATCCGATACCGTGGGGATCAGCCGGAAGGGATGGGAAGCGCAAGCCCCTTCTCAATGGGTCTTAACGCTATCATCACCCGTCCGTACGCATCACTGGTTCGGTCGCTGACGCTTCGGGGAAGCTGGCGGGAGTCGGAGCTGGAAGAGCATGCGCGCATCGGTCGGGTGACAGATTCTTCCATGATGCTGAATATTGTGGTGCGGGCAGCCATCGACAAGATGAACGAGTTAGAAAGCTTTAGCTGGGAGCTCGATACCAAGATGTTGGAAACCGTCTACCTCGGGCTGGCGCAACAACCTAAGCTGACTTCGCTGACTATACGGTTCCCCTCGAGCCGTCACCCTCGACCAACGATCATCATACCCGCAATGCCTCATTTACGGCGCTTGAAAATCACCGATATTGACCCTCTCTGCTACCCAGACGACATTTCAACTCTGCTTTGGAAGTGTAAGAAGCTGCAAGAACTCAATCTGCACTGGTCACCTCGAATGAGAGAAGAGCAAGAGCCCAGCGTCATGGTCCATGACTACTTCCGCAAATGCATATCGGCAAAGCAACCTCTTCGAGTCAAGAAGATAGGGCTTCAGAATTTGTACGCTCTTCATACTGAAGAGTTCAATCTTGCGTTCGATCAGACCATGGTTGAAGATGTCACCATCCTTACCGATGCCAAATCAGACGACTACAACTTCATGAATACGTTTGTTGACAGTACCTGGCCGATTTCTCCGCCTCATGTCGTCCGGATCAAGGGCATTAGACAAGATCGTTTCACTAGGAGGCATGCGGACTTCCTAGGGAATTTTACTGGATTAGAAAGATTGTATTTTGTCAATGCCACGCCCAATCCAAACGATATGAGATCCCCCAGGCACTTGGAATACCCGGCCCCAACTCCACCTATGGTGGACCATAATACGCACAATCCAGGCAGTGCTCCAGCCTATACCCCCGCCACCACACCCTCCTGTTCTCCCGGATTGCAGGCCGGCATCCGTGATGCATACCTCAATAATATAATCGTAAACCACGCCGCAACTCTACGGCATCTCTTGCTCCCTTCTTACTGGCCGCTCTCATCAAATACGATTGCACGCATCGTTCACTCTAGCCCGCAACTTGAGCAGCTCGCTTTTGCAACAGAATTTTCCAGCATGGAGACACTAGGGCTACTGCTCCCATTCCTCCGTAAACTGGTTGCTGTGCGCCTTCTAGTCCCAACCGGTGCTACGTCGTCGCCGCAGACTCCACGGCCACCGAAAGCGAGCTTGGGACGCTTATCGTCATGTCCGGCGGAAGATGTATTTACATCCGCGTTATCTCTTGCAGATATCGTGGAAGCCAACGACGACATGCTCATCGAAAAGTTCTCTGAATCACTGGCGGATCCACAGGTATTCAGCCAGTTGAGGTTTTTTGGTTTCGGTTGGAAAGCATTCGAGCTGTTAGACTACTATACAATTTCCGCTGTCCCTCCCGCTGAGCGTACCGTCGAATCGCAATCACAATCCCCGGCCGATTTAGTGAGCGAGGAGGTCAATGGGTTCCGAGAGCCTTGCCAAAATGGATTGTCGCAGAAAGACGACGGAACAAGCGCCTCTAGTATCTTGACTCCAGCCCCGGTTTGTCAAACCCCGCCCACAGGGCCAGCACTGAGGACAAGCCAAGCTCCTTCACTGTTAGGCAAACGAAGGCGAGAGTATGAGCTGAACCCAGGAGCACCACCTAAGAAGAGCATGTCGAGCGAAAACCCCATAGAACTATCGGAATTCAACCCTTGCCTACCAACAACGCTCACGAATGGTCGTGTATGGAGACGACGGGTGCGACGAGTGGGCTGGGATGTTGTGAAACGCTACGAGATATGGGGCTTGGACACGCAAGAATTATGAACACTGTATCGTCACGGACGACTTTCGAACTGCACATATATGCTTTAGGGTTCCAGGATGGGAGGGGGCGTTGGTTGTTTTCGTTCGTCCCTGGTTTTTTATATGGGATGGGGTGAGTACTTTCATACGGGTTCTTATTGCACAGGGGGCTAACAGCCCATTTTGCAGGTTAATCTTGTGCATATATTAAGGCTATATAACTCTACATATTTTGGTCCGCGGAGCATAGTCGGTGTTTGGGACACGGCTGTTTCTCATCCGGGCTTCCTGCTACTGTCTGTCCAGGTTCTCGGTTTCGATTTCTTCATCTTTTTAAAGATATCCCTGTTCCGTACATCTACTGTACATTTAAAGGACATAACTCCACTATTACAATTAGATATAAGGATGTGTGAAATTAATACTGAAAATAACAGCTACTGAGGCTATAATCAGCTGTGCTTCTATCTGTAATTCCCCGTGGTGGGTTACTAGTTTACTACTTTAATATATACCTCAGAAAATAAACGTGATGAACTTTACTAAACCCCTAGGAGGCCTGTATTCAGGGCTAATCTTATTCCAGAGGCCGGAACTTATTTCCGTATAGATGCTAAACTGAAAATCCAAATTCTTCGATATTAAGTTCAATGCTAATTTACAGTCATATGCTTCTATAGAACTATAAATATTCTACTGCCTGCGGTTCCCCTCTGTCTGTATTAAGAGCAGGTGGAAGAATGTAAAATGTACGGGAAATTACATTAGCTGCCATCCCTTACTTCTCTTCGCGTTATATATGCAGTCTATGGCGATCTGAGCCTTAAGTCTCGCAACCTAATTGAGATCTCCTTCCATGCAAAACGTCAATTTTCCCCTTTAAAATCTAGGCTCATGCAATGAATTATCAATATTGACACATTATTCACAAGCTCAGAGTCCTCTCAACGAGTGATTTCTCATACCAGATGGCTTGGGTGACGCCCCATGAGTATAGGATTTTCACCACTTATTGAACTCAACGCAAACATGGATAGATAGTATATAGTCCGGTATGGAAAAGGGGAGGTGGAATGCAGGGTAGGTTACAGGATGAATTCCCAGATCTACTGAATAGATAGGGAGCTGGAATCTTTACCGGAAAAGGTTTTCCTTTTCAGCACTCATCTCATTTCATCTCATCTCATCTCTACCCCTTCTTATCTATATTCAAAACTTGGACCTTTTCCCTCTCCCTCTGTGTCTAGAGTTAGTCATCTTAATTATTTCTTTATGTAGTCTTTACTTTACGACTACCTCTCTTTAGAGTTAGCTCAAAACACACACTATGAACCTCCCAACAGCAACCACCTTCCTCCTCGCCACGCTCCCTCTCAACACATTCGCATGGAGGAATCGAAGGGTATGATGGAGAAGTCCTAGAGGGCGAAGCCAACGAAAGCCGTGCCTGCACGCTCCTGCATCATCCCATTCCTGCAAACTACCAGGTCAAGTACAATCTCGAAGAAGATGGCGAGGACTGTCAGGCCGTGCTTTCTACAACCGGGAGCTGTTCATTCGATAACGGTCTCCTGCTCACTGGTCTTTCTGGCTCCAAAGCTTATGATGGTTTGTTGAAATCCTATCAAGTCATATGGTGAGATATTCCTACTATAATTAGAGCTAGATCTGGTTGGTGTTTAGTCGGGCATGGCTAATTGGTTTTCTCGTATAGTGATAAGGAGATCGACAGGTCTAGGTTAAACGCAAGGGATTTGATTGATAATATTAAGGTAAAAATAGATAAACTGTGGGAGGGATTGTCCGGAAAGACCAATAAAGAACCAGCGCTAGGGATATTCGAAGAGCAGATGAAGGAAGAGGTAAGTGCACAGAAGGAACAGCTCAAGCAGTTATATAACAAACTTAAGTTAATCCTTGAGCACATTGCTTCTTAGGGCGTCTTTGACAAAATCAAAGAAAAATTTGGACAAGTCGAGGAATTGAAAAGGAAATAAACATGGTCTAATCGACTGCCAATGGTCTTAGCAGGTTATAACTCGATTACCTACGGTTTTCATCTCATGGTTCCATGAGTATGGTAAAAATTAGTGGTTAAATTCCTATTATATATACTACATAAAAAAAAAAAAAAAAAAAAGGACATACGTGTGGGTATATCCATAGTATCCTCAAGTGTCAAAGTCATCTTGTAAAAATTCATGTGGAGCTATAGACTTATTTCCACATCCATTAAAATTGAGAATACGCGGGTTTGAACAAAAATTTCCAGGGTTTGATGCCTTTTTTTTTTGTCTCCTGAAACTTCTTTCGGGGGATAATCTTCACTTGGGCGGTTTATATTCCTTTTCTTTTTTCTTTTATTTTCCTTTCCCTCTTGTATATATTTAATCTAAATTTTATTTCTCGTGCACTCCATTTTACTTTCTACATGATTCAGCAGCAGAAGTTCAAGATCTAAACCTTACGGAACTGTTTAGTTCCTTAAGACAATTTGATTTCGTTGACCATGATCGTGATCGTAAGGTACGTTAACTCAACATTGTGTGGCATATCGGAGAATGAAGGGGTGAGACTTGAACAACGTCCAGAGAATGCCACTCGTCTTTTTTTTATCACTCAGACTGACTTAAGCAGCCAGTAAAGACACTACCGTACTCCACAAAGAATCATAGGCTTGATACGTGTCGAGGTTGCTCATATATGTATGGCTGGAGATACTGCGCAGCTGCGTGATCAACGTCGAAAGGTCGGTATCGGACGGGATACCGTAAACCATGGTAGCGAAGCGACTCAGATCCAGTCCCTTGATCTTCTCAAATTCGTTGGCCGAGTATGCGGACTGGAACTCACTGTATGCAGACTCGAAAATGACAGTAGAATCGGGAATATCAAGGTAGGATTCGTCAGGTACTGCGCCGGGGTTTGTGACAATCTATATAGGTTAGTTTATTCAGTTTAGTACTATGTAAGGACTTAACGTACGTAGTTGTCAGGTCCAAGTCCGTCACTTTGCTTGATGGTCGAAGCCAGGTTCTTATAGTAGGTGACGGTATCAGCGTTGTAATCCGTGGCAGCTTCGTCGAGGAAGATGCCATGCACTGCGAAGGAAGATTTTCCACTGGTAGATGGCCATGCGGCGTAGGTCTGGATGTCCTTTTCGACCTCGGAGATGTCTCGAGTTCCTTTCTGAGTGCTCACATAGCCGAGGACTAGGGCGTTGCTGTAGGAGGCGAGTCTGGGCACTGCCGTAAGGAAGTTCTCGTCGGAGGCAGTGCTTGAGCCAGGGCCATTATCGGGATTGATGATGACGGTGAATTGAACATCGGAATTGGCAACGATCCTGGCTTGGTTAGGTTCCCTGATATCGGCTTTGTTGGAGATAGACTTACAGTTCTTCCAGGGGCGTCCATGCGCCGGTTGATGGGTACAGATAGTACGGGATGATAACCTTTGCCTTTGATGTGCTGCTACCTGACGAAGAGGCAGAGGCAGAAGTGGAGACAGAGGTGGATGCAGACGCAGAGGTAGACGCAGAGGAAACGGTGACGACAGAGGTAAAGGTGGAGCTGGAGCTGGAGCTGGAAGTAGTTACAGGGACATCGGAAGCCGGGATAACCGTGGGAGTAATGATGTTCAGCACCGTTGAGCTAGCATCGATGTCTTCAGCAGCCAAAGTCGTTGTGACCACCGTCGTTGTGGTCACTGTCACTGTGGCAGATGGAGCGCCTGCTGCACAGGCGCTAACTGGCGGAGCAGGTTGATGGAAGCCTCCAGGGCTATGTTGGCTATGTCGGTGACCATAAGGAATATGCGCAGCATATGCCTGCTGAGACAAAAGCGATATGCAACCCAATGCACCCACAAGGATAGTCGAGGGATTGTTGAAGAGCATATTGAGAAGTGAAAGATTCAAGAAGGAATGACTAGAGCTAATAGAAAGAAAGGAATGAAGGAGCGACTGATTGTCTATCGAAGAAATCAACGCTTACCAGAAGCTGTCGGATTGAAGGAAGTTCAAGAAAGAAATCATAACTTATAAGCAGACTGAAGAGAACTTGATCCAGTCGGATCTGACTAGTTAAGCGAGTCGATCTGACCTTCCCTAATTCCGACAATGTGATACAATAAGTGATCCTGAGTCCCACTTTTTTATATTATACCCGATCAAGCCAACTTAATCTTTATATACAACTCAAAATACATACTATGCAGAATATTATATATTAGAATTGAATTTTTTTTTTTTTTCTTTTTTAGAAAGGAATTACTTCCGATATGTTACGATCTTTTTAACCCAACTAATCTAAGCATAGTATATAGAGTATCTGTATTAGGTTGTGTATAGACATTATAGAAGAAAGTGGATGGATCGCAAACCGTCCGAATTAGGAAAGGTTAGATCGACTCGCTTAACTAGTCAGGCCCGGCTCATAGCGAATCACGGTAGTTCTTCTCACTACCGTGCGGATTTGCCGGGCTTCCATCAGTGTCTAGACCCAGATCCTCATCCTCGATGATGCTGAAGGAGTCATGCAGAGGACTCAGCGGGCTTGAGGAGGGAGTAGAGGTTGCGGAACTCGGAATTTGAGTGTTGGATACTATGATAGATGAATGTCTGCCATTGATGGTTGGACGTCCACCGAAGGTCTCGGGGGGCTTTTAGAATGAGATTGGCCGTAACGGGTACGTTGGGTTTGTAATACAGATAACCAGGATAGGAGTCCTTGGGCCTTCACTACAGGTGCTAAGGTAGTTGTGCAGTGAAACTGGGGGAGAGTACATCACTATAGGCTGCACCTCTAGATTACCTAGTCGAAAGCTGGAAACGGGTTGCGCAGTATTATGTGCTTGTCTGTCCAAGTTCTTGATTTTATCTTCTTCAATTTTCAAGATATCCTGTTTCATACACGTTATGTAGTATTCAAGGTCACAGCTCTGTAAATTACCATCCACAATCCAATCTTAGCTCACATTTCATTCTACATCTCAAGAATGAAAAGAAAAGGTCACAACGGCACGGAAAATATCCCAAAACAAAGCTGCAGATAGCCTAACCTACGCCCTGAGGGCTCTGATAGACGCTATACATGTTTATATTTCTACTAAGCGGTCTAGTATACGTCGTTCACATTTGCAATATTAGCTGCTAGGGGTTTGGCGAACGGTTCCTTCCAGGTACCAGATGTCATTATATATAATGAGTACTACACGTCATAAACCCAGACGAATGCAAATTAATATACAATTGATTCGGCAATAGAACACTTTCTTATAAATTTCTGAACCACATTTTTCCATTTCTTTTTATCCTGACCGAGATTTTATTTGCGAAAGGAGATCCTCGTTATCTTGGAGTTTAGGTCTGGTGGCCAAGAAAGGGCTTACGGCTATTGAGTTTAAGCTTGTTTACGAGAAGTTTATGTTCTGAACGGGAGGCATTTTCTTGATTTTGGTTTGTGTTTCTTGGGACCTGTTAAAGGAGGCTTGTTCGAATGTTTCTGCATTGGGATCGTGGCTTTGGTACTTCTGGTCGTAAGATTCCATGATTTCCTGACCTTGGTAGTAAATGGATTTTCTTGTTTGCAAAGTTTCGTGTTCCAGACTTGATATAGGTTGACGTGATGTCCTGGTTACAACACGCAGAGGAAGCATATATATCTGAGGCATTGTATATACTTGCAAACTCCTTCCAATGATTTGCTCAGGGCTCGACTATAGCCTTCAGATGCATTTGGTGGAGCCTAGCGTTTTCTACACTCACTAGATTGGTGTACGTTGTCTCCTATATCTTCTTCAGTTGGGGTGACTGGAATTGGATCAGACATTAATGTCTCCGGATTCGGATGTAATGTGAGGCAGTTAATATTGAGAGACAAAGTTTGGTTTCGAGAATTGAGGCCGGCCTCTCACACCGTATCATCGATTTGCACATCTCCGCAGCAATGACCTATCTGTTCAGAAGCCGAATTCTGGGTATACCAAAGAAGTATGGCGAAAGTCGCGCTGGCCACCGGTGGTGGTGAGTTTGACAGGATACCAGAATATGCATAAACTTGGGACAGCCTATCTAATGTTATCTTCCACAGTTTCTGGCATAGGCCTTGCCGTCTGCAAGTCACTTGCAACCCAAGCTTCGCAGATCGCTGTGGTGGACGAAACCCCCTACCGGGGAGAGTATCACCGCATAGCTGAATGGCATATTTGCCCTCGCGAACGTCACCGTCTATGATAGTGCTGGGCAGGCTTTCGTGGCTGTATGGCAGAGATATGTTCGACTGGATTCTAGTGCATCTACATTTACTTCCTTCTCTGCATGTCGCTCAAGCTGCATGTTTATCGTATGATTAGGCCTCGCCAATGCACAAAAATTAGAGAGCAATTGATTCCTCACTAGCACTTCAATGAACGAGGATGGGTTACCACCATGTCCAGGAGTTAACTAGATACATGTGAATCTGGTTGGCGTGATCTACACCAGCTACCTAGCCGTATACTTTTCTCGGAAACAGGACAATATTATTCCAGAATGGCTGATAATGTCATGGTTTCGCCGGCGTGTCCCTGGGGTATTTTGCTCCCGTCCACACCGTGTCAAGGCACGGTGTCTTTGTATTCATGCGATCCATAGCCCAGCACCTTTCCTGGACAATGGAATCCTCGTCAATTAAATTAGTGCAGGGTTGTCAAAATCAGGCTGATGAGTGAAGAGATATCGGAGCCAGATTCCGGTCGAATGCATGACGTCCACCTAGCAGATAGTGGACGTGATTAATTCCCTCCTCCGAGACAAATCATATGGACATGTAGTGGAGATTCTTGGTAATAAGACGTACGTTAATGATGGGCCTCCGATTCAAAACGAGCAATTACAGAAATTTGGTGCCATCGCGGAGCGAATCCAGATTAGCTCCGAGTAAAATAATCTTCAAGTATGAATCCTTGCCGTCGGCGGTCCGTCCATCAGGCTATCAGTGTGTAAGGGTTTTCGGGAAATGCAGAAGTGGAGCGGGATTGCTAGCCCCGACAGAATATATTGGATTGTGAGACAAGCATCTGACTAACTTATCCCGAGATAAACGGTTCGCTATTAGATAATAGTAACGGTTCTTATTTTGAACTGTTGAAAGAACTAGTGCGCTCGTCATTGTCTACTAGTGTTGTGCATTATCTCGCCATTGTTCTTGGTATTTGGTCCCTGCAGAAGTCGTTATCCGAGGGTAATATGGCGGTGGGAGCCAAACAAGAAACGGCGTCTTTCTTAAGTTAGTCAAGCTAGCTGCAGATGGTATATGGATGGCCCGTGTTCCTATTGCTATCAAGTGCGTCATATAGCCTTGTCGCACTAGGCTAAGTATTATTTATATAAAAGAATTGAGTAACATGAATATATAAAACAAAACCACTCGAGGACCACTTAGAGCATACTTTCCCTGCGGGTATACCATTCATTCGGTTCAACTGAACGGCAGACACGACTTCCAGGGAAACTCTCCACAAGAACAATTGAGTTATAGGTCGATTAGGATATTGAATACTATCCAGTATTAAGCTCAAACTCTGTCCATAGGCACCCCCGATAAGGCAGGTACCAGCAGGGAGCCATGGACTGATTTCGTTGATGATTGAGCCGCTTATCACCGAATCCGTCGGTGATCGACAACCCTAACCATTAGGAGCTTTCCTGTCAGTCCACCCAATCCGCTTGCCCCGTCTTCTCTGCATGCTAAGTGGAGAGCGACCAAAATCAGGTCGGGCGCGGTGATTTGCCCGAATTCAGCATGGCATTGGCCCTCATCATTTAATTGTGAAACCTGGTTGGGTTGTCGAGAACAGTGCCTTGGTGAATGGAGACATTCTGCTTTTTCCTTAGAAATCGAGAAATTGAGTATCTCGTGATAAGGAGGGTGGGGAATTGACGAGTGGTCGCAGGCAAAGTGACATCGCTCGAGTTTAGTGAGGAAGGCTGAGGGCGGCTGCTGATACAGCGACCAGAATCTCACCGTGCGTCTGATATGACAGGGACATTGGCTGTCTCAGTTTTATGTTTTTATGGATTTCATAATTCTGAGATCATGGGAACCCGGATAGAAAATTCTATTCTTGTGCAGACTGTAGAAAATCCGGTGTAAAATAGAATGAATAGTACGTAGTGGATTATGTCGAGATATCAGATGTTCGTTCAGGGACAAACGGTGATCTTCAGGACTCCGACGGTTCGTCTCCATAAAAAGATTTGATGGCCTCGTGTCTAAGGCACCGCCGCCCATGTGATGGAGGAAGTTGTTGACCTCTCGACTAGTCAAGACTAGGACTAGTATGGAAGTATAAGGGACACAGCCAATCAGAGATCCATACAGTACTTTTACCCCAAGTCGAGGTTAAGCGTGGGTCCTTCTTTCCCCTCCCAATTTCATTTCCTTCAATCATCGTTCGGCCTTCCTTCGGTCCTTCTCACAGGCTCCCAGACAGATTGGTTGCACTGATGACTTGATCACCATCTTCACTGCTCTTGGGCCTTCTCGACCCGGGTACCCCTGCGCCTTCCCCCCTCCTCCAATACTACACCAGTCCGGGTGAATGGCGATCGCCGGACCGATATCGAATGGGCGATGGATGTCGTCCTTTACACAAAACGGAGATACCCGTCTACTTCAATTAATCTGCGATATGGAGGTGGAGATCAGCAGAACCAGACCAGACATCTTGTCCTAAACAAGCAATGGCCATTTCCGCCGTAGCATCCGGGACCAACTTGCCTTTGCCAGGGTCGAGACATGGGGCAGAGTGCTTGTTCCTCTCACCTAATCAGCTCACCTTTCAGGTACACTCGTCCATTGGGATCTTGGCGCCAACGCACTTGCTATCTCTTCTTACATCGTAGTGGATGAGCTTGTAACTGGGCCAAGAAAGCTTACTGGATGACAAGGATCTTCGTCGCTCCATGCCTAGACGAGAAACACTGCCTTGCGCTGCTGATGTGGACCGCGTCTCTCCTGAACCGGAGTCCGTTGATTATCACCACTGCTACCATCATGATGTCCACCAGTGTAGACAAAGCTATAAAGGAGCGCCTTCCAGCTGCCCTGAGTAGCTCATCACTCTCTCATCCTCTCCAACAAGAGTCTGAGTTCTTCTAGGCTTGTGCTTGTCATTCTTTCACTTCTAATCTAGTCTTTCGCTCCTTTTCTGTCTTCTCGACATATCGCCTAGAAAGCAATCACCATGGTTGTCTTGAGCAAAGTCGCTGCCGTCGCGGTCGGTCTCTCCACCGTCGCCTCTGCGTTGCCCACCGGCCCCTCTCACTCTCCCCATGCTCGTCGGGGATTCACGATCAACCAGATCACCAGACAGACTGCCCGCGTCGGTCCCAAGACCGCCAGTTTCCCCTCAGTCTACAGCAGGGCCCTTGCCAAGTATGGCGGTACTGTGCCTGCGCACCTCAAGAGCGCTGTTGCCTCGGGTAGCGGTACTGTCGTGACTTCTCCCGAGCCCAACGACATTGAGTACTTGACTCCTGTCAACATCGGCGGTACGACCCTGAACCTCGACTTTGACACTGGCTCGGCCGATCTGTGAGTAATAGGCAGTTCTCCACATTTTGGAAAATGCTCGACTAATGGTAATCCAGCTGGGTCTTCTCCGAGGAGCTCCCCAAGTCCGAGCAGACCGGCCACGATGTCTACAAGCCTTCCGGAAACTCCACCAAGATCGCTGGTGCTAGCTGGGACATCAGCTATGGTGACGGCAGCAGTGCCAGCGGCGATGTTTATCAGGACACTGTCACCGTGGGCGGCGTCACTGCCCAGGGCCAGGCCGTCGAGGCTGCCAGCAAGATTAGCGAGCAGTTCGTTCAGGACAAGAACAACGACGGTCTCTTGGGTCTCGCTTTCAGCTCAATCAACACTGGTAAGGCATCCTTCGGTTGCACAACGTCGATGACTGGTGTTGGCTAACAAGGACTACAGTTAAGCCCAAGCCCCAGACTACGTTCTTCGACACCGTCAAGGACCAGCTGGACTCCCCCCTGTTCGCTGTGACCCTGAAGTACCATGCCCCTGGCTCCTATGACTTCGGCTTCATCGACAAGAAGAAGTTCACTGGTGAACTCGCCTATGCCGATGTGGACGATTCCCAAGGCTTCTGGCAGTTCACTGCTGACGGTTACTCTGTCGGAAAGGGCGACGCCCAGAAGGCCCCCATCACGGGTATTGCTGGTGAGTTTCAATCTAAATGCAAATAGATCAGGTCTGGATATCTACTAACACATCTCTCCAGACACCGGTACCACCCTCGTCATGCTCGATGACGAAATCGTCGACGCCTACTACAAGCAGGTCCAGGGCGCCAAGAACGACGCATCCGCTGGAGGCTACGTCTTCCCCTGCGAAACTGAGCTCCCCGAGTTCACCGTCGTGATCGGCTCCTACAACGCTGTCATCCCCGGCAAGCACATCAACTACGCCCCTCTCCAGGAGGGCGGCTCCACCTGCGTCGGCGGTATCCAGAGCAACTCTGGCCTCGGCCTCTCTATCCTGGGTGATGTCTTCCTCAAGAGCCAGTACGTCGTCTTCGACTCCCAGGGTCCCAGACTCGGCTTCGCCGCCCAGGCTTAAATGCCCGACTAATGCGGGCTTCGTGCTCTAATGCACGACCGAACTCTAATGAACCGACCCCCTAGCGGGTGATCTGGCTCGTTGTTGGAGATGAGTAATTTGATCTACCGATGTATCTATTTCTTCTTGTATATGGTGGCTTTGATTTATGAGAGATGGTTTGGAATGCGGGACATGTTGATGGATGATTGCGGCTGTCTTTCTTGGACCTCTGTATATATGACCACGTCGATCGTTACGCGAGAGGGCAGCTTTCAATTACATAACACAATCCATCCTATTATACACACTATCCCATTCATGGATACGAATCTACTAGACAGATACAGGGATAGCTCCGTAATGCAATTGCATTGAATCCCAAGCAGGTCCCGTTTCAGATATAATCCACCAAAACTCTATCTACCACCCCAGCCCTACAAATGCTACAGTGCAACAATCAATGACATAACTCAATCTATGTCCTGAAACAGAGACATACAGACTCGGAGAGCACTCCCTCAACATCACTCCATGTCTATTACATTCTTGATCCCCTAAACCCCCACCCCTCACTCACACATACTTACATCCAACAAACCCCCTCCCTCATGCATAAGAAAAAAACACAAAAAGCACCCCCAAAACAATTCAAAATACACATAAATTCAAAGACATCCACTCCCATAAATCTATACTATAGTAGCAAAAATATAAAACGTATATCAAAACTCAAATCACATGTCTGGATTAACATTAACTACGTAACTGTAACGGTAAATCTCCGGCCGATCTCCGAGCTGTCAGATAAGGTGAAACGTGGCGGAACGGTTTTTTTGACTCTTGTCATGTGTGACACGGATTACCTGATTAATTTTTTGTGGAACTATGTAGTCCCTTTTTTTATTTTTTATTTTTCTTTTTCTTTTTGGTTTATCTTTGGCTTGTGGAGTTTTGTTTCGTGATGGTTTATTAGGGGTTGTTGGGTGGATGAATGTATGGAGTAATTTAGCTGGCTTATTCAAGTTTTCTTTTTCTTTTCCTTTTTATTTATTTTTTGGACCTGTGGAGGGAAGGAGACTACAGATGGGATAGGTCTTTTAGTTTTTGAACTTGTCAATGTGAATTGATAATATCGTAACGTTCATTTGTACATTAGGGTATTTTGTCTCTTTTAATCCATTGCATTATTTGCAATTCCTATGTGACTGGTGGTGGTCGATATCTGTCGTGGATTCATGTGATTTACGATGATTGCAAGAATTGAGACGAGATGGTGCCGCCGCCGGTGGACTCCAGATTGTCGGTGTGTCCGTCGTACTGTTCATTAAGGAGAACTTCGAGCATGTCGAATTCGCCCACCATCGGTCCTGTGCCCCCTAGACCCTGATCCACTATGGTGGAGCTGTTGAAGAATTGATCGAGCGGCAGGGCAAACCAGTCCGGCAGTCCGCCCGAGTCCTGCATCGACTGCGATGGAACGTTCGAGCCGTCCAGGTCCCCTGCGGGGGGCGTTGCATTCGGGTCATAGTAGTTATGATACACGGATGGCGGTGGGGGCATGAATGAAACGTTAATATTGGACGAGTTGATCGGCTGTGCCGGGATTCCAGCCAGTGGGTCATGCACCGAAGTCATTGGAGTGCCGGTCGAGTGACCATTACTGTCGACATAGCCCATATTCTGTGTCGAGTTTTGCCCTGGTGTCCAGCCATTGCTCGTGCCCCGGTTTTCGCGTGGACGGGGGGATTGTGGTCGGGACGTTGGTGCAGACGCGCGGTCGTGCTCGCCGTCGTTGCCACGGTCCATCGGTGCGAATCGCAAAAATCGAGTGCGAATGCTAGTCGTGAGCAGCTCTAGCAGTCGGGCAATTGCGTGACTCAGGTGGACATCGTCTACCACATGCGTCCGTAATGCTTCCACGGTTCGATCTTGGAGGTCCAAGGAAACGCGAACGTCATCTTCTCTTGCACCAAGAGTGAATGTCTATTTCGTTAGTCCGGATGGCATATATCCTGTAGACGATAAGACATACCTTAAGAATGAAAATCATCCCGGACAGAATTCGGAAGTAGGTCCTAACAGGTGCGTGCTTGAGGTGATCCCCAGGAATAAGCTCCTCCAGTACGGTCTGCAGAATCCTGCGCGACGCGTCAACGACCTCTTGGATATACTGTTCATTGACACGGTATAACTCCATGAGCACGTTGAACCAGCTATTGGCTGAAGTCGCCCCGGACCCTGGCCTTGCATTTTGGGCGGCTTCGTTCGACATAGTCGTCCACCGATCAACTACAGCCTGTAAAGCCAGAGAATTGACGTATAACCCTGGAGGATGTCAGTCTTCAATACAGCGTGGGTTAGAAGAGCAGCTTACGAGTATATTCGTACTCAATCATCAAGAGCATCCTCATTGGAGGTGCAACTGTGACTGTCAGCGTTGATCAAGGAGCCCGATTATAGATACTTACGATCGAGAGTGTCAATGTTCTGTCGCCATTCCCGCAAGAATGGTTGAAATCTGTCAATTTGATCTCGATATCGACCACTGCGGATCAACTCTGATGTTTGTTCGTTGGAGGCGAACAGGAGTTGATTACTCTGATACATAATCTTCGTAATTCCGATCCAACAATCGTGCATTTTGTCAATGTTCGCATCACCGCCTTTGACGTTGGCTACATTCGTCGGCTGGATGTCATTGGCATATTGAGGGAGAGGAAGCATTGACGGGATACCAATGCGGCCACTGCTCTGCGTGTTGTACACAAGGATGAGGCGACGAAGCCGCCGCTTCCGTGTATGCTCAGCTGGATGTTCGCTCGCCGCCTTCGCGTCGTTCTTTTGATCGAACACTCCCAGCTCGAAGGCTAAGGCTTGTGCTGTGCTAAGTAACATCCAAGACATTCGATCGGACCGCCAAGCAGGCTCCAGCCACTTCTGAAAAGCAAGTCGGCCTTCTGCTGAGGCATTCGGGTTACGATTCAGGATATTGTCGGGGTCCATTTCTGAATCCTTTTCGAGCCGCGTTTGACCTTGCGCATCCAAGTCCAGTAGTGTGTTCTCGTCATCACCCGGGGGAAAATGTAAATTCCGTGGGTGCCAGTCTGTTAGGACCAATAGAGCTTCTATGGTTCCCAGCGATCGCAGGTTGCCCTTGAGATTCACTTTCGCCGATGTGGGTGCTAAGTCGAACGAGCGTGGTTTACTGATTCCCATACTATCCCCACCGAACTTCTCTTGGCCCCAAAAGAGACGCTCAATCATTCCACGTAGATACGACCAAAGTCGGTCATGGATGTAAAAGGAACGGGTATATGCTCCGTCTCCCTTGGGTTTCATGTGCCGTGATGCTGTTGTAAGAATCGTAACGGCAAGCACAGGCTCGTCAGTGAGCAAAGTACGATGTGTGGAAGGATGAGAGAAATCAGGAATGACGATAGGGCTCAAATGAGCAAGATGTTTGTAGTAACTACCCAAGTCAGTGAGTTATACTACGAAAGAAAGGAAGTAACATACTATGCAACATAAGCCATGGCTTCCTCAACTGAAAGCCAGCCAGCACGAACGAAACGCAATCGTGACCAGGCTTTGACAGCATCCGCAAAGCCTGGGTCTTGGAGACCTTCCGAAGCACCTGGCTGGCCACGGCCATCAGAGGCTTGATGGTCTACCGAGCTCGATCCAGTCGTTGGGAAATAGTTATTCATCTGCATCCCAGACCGGGCTGGTCTTGAGAATGAGCCTCCTGCGCTTCGGGGTGTGCCAGCCTGGGTAAGAGGGGACATGGGTGAGTTGAAAGACGAGACAGACTGCCGGGCTGCATAACGATTCTCAAGGCTTTGACGATTAAGATCTTCCGTCCGTCCTGCAGCCTCGGACAACAGGTGTAACGCATCATGGCTGTTACTGATTGCAGGTGACAGCAGCTCGACCGCGGTACGATTCATCATGGTTTGCCCGCCGTCAAGACCAAAACTGGTTGTTCGGTCCCCCAAGGGATACACCAGTCGGGTATTTCGTGCATCGGGGAAGTGTGTCGTAGATGAAGGGGTGTTTGGCGTGAACCGATGGTTGGTGGTAGTGGTAGTGGTAGTGGTAGTGGGCTGGGGTACCTGAGTGGTGGCCGTGGGTGATCGCTCGGACGACCACTTCTGCTGCGGAATGGCACTACTGCTCTCGAACGGCGCCGGCTCAGGCTGCGCGTAGGACGACGATCCATCACTGAGAGAGCCATTGGATGCGGGCTCCCCGATCATCATTCTCTTATCGCGTCGGAGTACGCCATCTACGGTCTCCTCGACTTCCGAGGGTTTGCGCTTGCGCCGGGTGGCGGAGAACTCGCAACGCTTGCTTTCGCGACGACATCGTACACAGGGTGGAGGACGGGGATTGTCGACACCTACGACGCCTGTCAGCGGTCATAACTCTACCGAATTAAGGGACTAGGGGGGTAGGGGCATCGTATGATGGCGATGTGAGGAGGACAGCGCTTACTGCCAAGATCACACTTCACCTTGCGTTTCCGACAAGGGTCGCATGCCTGATAACCGCGGCGATGCTGGGCCTGGGGCGACGGGGACTTCTGATTCTGGCTGTTTTGGGTATAGAGACCGGTGTCAGGTTGTGTATTGCTTGCTGCCATCATGTTCTCCAAACCTCCAGTAGTGCCGCCCTTTGCCGGCGCACAAAGTGGATTATGGTCAGGTTGGGGGTTGGAGAAAGCCGATGCAAAGCGAGCGCTCCGTGAGAAAGCGGTGGGGTTAGCGGGTATTTATCAGGCACGAGGGCTCGCCTTCTTTCTTTCCCATGGGAAGGAATTGGATTCCCTCTGTATTCGCACAACGAAGAACGGGTGGTCCTCTCTTCAAACCATCACAAGAGTCAGTCAGACCGACAAGTTTGCAATTGGGAATGGATTTTGGAAGAAATCACAGTATCCACGGAAAGTCGATAAATGGGGAAGGAAATGCGGGGTAGCCGAACGTCAAATTTAATTATATTTGCAATGAATTTCCTGAACAGTGATATCTGTTATCAATAGTAATCATAATCCCCTTTAGACTCGACACTAATGGTTCTTCTTCCCGGTCGGTTCGCATTCCTGCCAGTCGTCATTTTAATTTTTCTTGGTTCGTTCATGTTCATCCCATTGTATGTCTAGTTGGAATACAAGAAGAAAAAAAAAATCGACAGAAAAAATTATACCTAGTCGTACAGATGGATGGAAATGCTCAAACATGGATATCACCCCGTCACAAATGCTTACATATGCAAAATATATTTCACCCATATCATAATTAGACAAGTTAAAGAAAAGAAAAGAAATGATCACGGCGGAGACGCCACGGGTCAGCAAGATAAGCCAGCCCCCTTTAAGCAGATCCAAACCACCACGAGGGACTGGACCGGGTTTAGGCCACCTGGGAAGCAGACGTCGTGTTCAAAACAGGGATACTCTTCTTCCCCTTGTCAAGCGCGACATCCCCATTGGATTTCACCAACGAACTCATCATTTTCCGGGGTAGGTTGGATTCGCTGTATGCAACGCTGTCTTCGCTCCCGCGTCTTGACATACTGGGGGTCAACCGGCCCGGTAGCAGGCCTCGAATCCCCCCAGCCTTCCGTGCGGGGATTTCTGCTGTCCCTGCAGTCAGCACGTACAGCAGATACTTCAAGTTGGGGAGCGTGTGTCGGATGTCAAGCACTCGTATGCCCTGCTTATTCAGGAGGAATTCGATGTTTTTATTCAGTAGAAACACCCCATATTCGAACCGGTAATGGACGTTGACCGGGTACAGTGGGTACGTCCGTTGTGGGAGTGAGACTGACACTGGGTCCTGGATCTGCGAGTTGGAGAGATACGGATTTATCGGATAAGGCATGGATACGGATAGATAGAAAGACAGTAGATAAACCAAATGTGCAGTATACCCCAGTGCGGCTGCAACAGCGTCCCGATGAATATCGGTGAAGTTCGAGTTCGGCAGGGCAATGCCCGCGATTGTAAACGCGAGCGGTTTGTCGGGGATCGGCTCAATGGGATAGATGGCCAGCAGATCCTCTGAGATGCGCCGGATTTGGCCCTTGGAGTCTTCTGTCTCTTTTTCCAATAGTTTAACGCTGGAGCGCAGCTTCTCCTGCGCATCGGGAAGATGACTACGAGCTCTTTCTTGTGTCTGGCGCCCACGCGCCATAGCCTCCCTCCTCGCGCGTAAACTAGCGATCAGCTCTTCCTTACGTTTGCTAGTCAAGCGAAGTTGTTTCCTCTCAGACACAACTGCCTGTTTCGTCAGGGCCACTTTATCCCGAGTTCGCGAAGCCTCGCTAGTCACGGCCAAAGCTTTCTGGTTCCTCTCTAGAATGGAACTTATCTGAGCCTCCAGCTTGTCCCTAGTGATCAGTGCGTCTTGAATGCACTCATCCAGGTTTGCCAGCCGCATCAGCGCGTCGTAGGACGAAGTCGGCAGCGCATTCCTATCGGAAGCTTTGGATGCTTTTGCAGGCAAAAGCCCCCAAACCGGTGGAAGATCTGTCAGATTTCCATAGACACCGTCTGCAAAGTGGAAAAGAACAGAGTTCGACGGTAGCGGTTGGTGGAAGCTATCCAACGACTTTCCCAAAAACTGTAGGGATTGTAGATGTAACTGCAGTTCCACCAACAGCATATACTCTTCCATAGCAGTCGTCTTCGCCCATAGCTTGAGAGTAAAGTTATCCGATCGCGAGACCAAGGGCCCGCACATGTTCAGGTCGAAGGACTGGAAGTTTGGGTTCGCTGCATCCTTCACGACCTCGCTCACATACACCGGTTCTTCGATCTTATCGCAATGCATGGAGAACCAGGTATCTGCCATTCGACTCCTCGTAATATCCTCCAGTTTTACTTGTCTTGTGCGTGGATTGGGATCGCTCCAAGGTAAAGTGTTTCGCCTTTGTGGCTGTCGCTGGGGAGGTGGCTCCCGACTAATACACTTATCGCCGGCTGCATTGACAGATTTTAGATTCGTGAACGAGCGCGAGTGGTTCAAAGGGCGACTCGCATCCTGTGCAAGGATCTTCGACGGCGATTGGAATGAGTTGGGGATGTCTTCGTCATCAATAGTTTTCCCCCGAGTCCTGCTCGGGGGCTCGACAACAAGATTACGGATCGAGATGCCTTGTAGATGGCGAAGCTTGCGATTCTAGAAAACAAGCCTATCAGCTTACCTCCAGACCAATTGGCGGAGATTCTACTGTGGGATGGAAATACCGATGGGAATAGCCAAGATCTCTCGCGACGATTACCAGCATCATCATGGCCTATGCCTTCCGAGGTAATAGTCAGCGACATTGCGGCAGTTTGATTGTTTAGTTGATGTGCGCAGTCATTATATGTGCAGTCCCAAAGCCTATAGTGTGGAATGTGAAAAAAGCTCAGTAATTAAGTATAACAAGGATGAGATGTGCGCTAAATTTGAAGGCTCATTAAGAATGATGGAAGCTTAAACACAAGCATCCATTTGCTCTGCGGAGGTTGCAGCGGGTTTGGCCCATTTGGTTTGGTTTTATTGGGTTTGGTCTCCCCGTCGAAAAATTGATCCGCGCGCTCTCTCTTTCCAGCTTCCGACACTCCATCAACCTCACCACACCTCACCTCTCCTTTCCCCAAATTGCTATGCACTAGAGGGGACAACATTCTACCCAACTTAACCTCAAGATCGATCAATAAGAGAGACGCAGCAGTGCGTTTCTGGCCGCAATGGCCTCGCAGTCCGTCACCAAGCCGTTCCAGAAGATCCTGGACCCGACCAAAATCGGGACATGGAATATCGTCCGTCGCCCGCCAGTCGAGAACCATACCGTGATCCAGGGAAAAGCGCGGGAACAGAATTCGAATGCTTTCAAGACACACCAGTGGAAGGAGGGAGTCCGGTTACGAAAGGCCATCAATGCCATTACGCACGGGAAGAACATCTTCGTCTATCATAACATCCGCACCAACCAGGTTGTCTACTCCTTGACGCGGTATCTGGAGGTAAGACTACGTCCTTTTCATCCTTGTGCTCGTTCTATAATTTCACAGAAGCATATGCTAAGGTGTATATTTCCCTTAGAAAAACAGTGTCCTCCGCCAGCTAGTATACCACGGCAAAAAGACCGTCCCCGCTACACTCCGAAAGGACATGTGGGTGCCTTACTACTCTGTCCATTTCGATGAGCCCAAGCTCGGCCTCCGTGCCTACCACCTTCTCCGCGAATTTGCCATGCAGCGCCAACTCGCGCCTCCTCGTGAGATGATCACCATCAGCGAAAGGTTCCTGGATCAGAAGCGACCCAAAGACCCCGAGGGAGCCAAGAAGTTCGACGAGAAGTATGCAGACAAGGTCGGCTGGCTGATGGAGAAGAAGCACCGCGCTCGTGCCCTGATGGACCAGAAGGCCACCAGTGTTGCCGATGTGTCGGCCGTTCTGGCCATCCAGGAGGAGGAGATCGCGAATGGTTTCGCTGATGGCAAGAGGGGATACCTCACTCGCACTGCTAGACGGCGCCGCAGGGAGGCTCGTGCGAAGGAGACTGCTAAGGCCGCCGAGCAAGCTGAGCGTGTGGCTCAGCTGGAAAAGACCTTGAGCACAGCCGAGGTCGAATACAAGGTCCAGGAGACTGAAAGCACGAACGGACTGGAAAGCAATAGTGTCAAGATTCTCTGGACTGATGTCCACGATGCTCGTCTCGCCGAATCTTGGCCTGAGCGTGTCCGCCACGGTGAACTCGACCTGACCCGCGATCACGTTATGCCAGGACAGAAGCCCAACTATGGTGTGGAAATTCTTGCTGATGAGGCGTTCAAGGAGAAGCAGCCGGAGCAGAAGGCCTAAGGGCTATAAGAAGATGTGTATTGAATACTGATGGAAACTTGTGTGGATATTACCTTGGAAAGATGTATTCGTTCTTCGCATATACAGATTTGTATTTTTAGATGATGCAATGGCGTTTAGCAGATTGTCAATTTATTACTACTTCTCCCCCTAGTTATAATCTACATGGTGGGACATTTGCTGTTGTTCCGATTATCTACGAAGACCCATATTAACTTCTATTGATTTCAAATTTGGGGTTCAGATTTACAGCGTTATGTACCAATACAGGAGCAGCAGTCATTTGTCCGAGGAGGTAGAACACGGATGACCGGGTCAGTTCCGCTTTCTTCGACTAATGGCATAAAAGCAGAGGTCGAGTACCTCTATATGTAGATGAGAAAACAGAAGAGTGCAAAACCAGAACAAAAGGAGAACCAGTAAAACCCACATGTTTGGGTCTCAAGGGGCAGGAGAAGAAGATAATACCGGGTGACCGTGGGCTACCAGAGGTCCCAAGGTCCCCGGCTGCGATCGACGCCAGTAGGTTGTTGAAATAAACGAGGGCGGAAAGAGAAGGTAACAAAGAAACAAAGATGCAAATTCATTGTCTGTACCGAGGTATGGACGTAGCTCAAAGCTTTCTATCCTCTCTTTCTGATACGACGTCAGCCTCGCAGGTGTTGCTACCTGACGCTTAGGGATTCCCGTTATTT
This sequence comes from Aspergillus caelatus, assembly GCF_009193585.1. Taxonomy (NCBI): domain Eukaryota; kingdom Fungi; phylum Ascomycota; class Eurotiomycetes; order Eurotiales; family Aspergillaceae; genus Aspergillus; species Aspergillus caelatus. The sequence continues at coordinate 178,926 of NW_022475273.1, forward strand.
GCATCAGTCTTGTTTAAGTGGCTGACGGTTGGTGCATCATTAGAATCGTCCACAGACATCTCTGGCCCGGGTTCGCCATCAGCCATTTTATGCAAAATTTCATTTTTGACCTTCTCAGCCGTTTCACTATCATCTGCAATGTCTGCATTGGCCATGCTCTTTCTCGCCCCCTCGATAATCTTGTCTGCTTCGCTCACGCCGTGCTCGACATCCATAGACGGATCGCCAGCCACACCAATTGGCTCAGCGGTCTTGTTGATGACCTCCTTGACACGATCCGTATCGAGTCGGATAACCATGCAAGAAAGGTTATCTGTACTAAACCGTGCAAGTGCATAGTCGACCAGGATCTTAGATGCTTCCTGAGCGTCTGGGACATTTCGAACAAGATCCACGGCTTCCTGGTCAGTGCAGACATCCCACAGCTAATTATAATCATTAGCGACATTCATTGAATATTACGAAGACCATTGCTTACCCCGTCGCAGGCCAAAATAATAAATTCGTCAGAGTCCGGTTGGACCACGGTCTCCGTGGTATACGGGTGCCCCGTGACGAGATCCTTGAGATAGGCATCGCCCAGGGCTCTGGTCACTGCGAGAACACCGTTTACTCTGTTGTTAAGTATCAAACCCCCGGCGTTGGCTATCCTCTTTCCCTCATTTTCGTCGCTACCTTTGTGATCGTAGGACAACCGGAGCGCCTTGCCATTGCGACATAAAATTATACGAGCATCACCCACATTGGCCGTGTACAAGACACGTTGCCGTATAGCTTTGTCTTGTAATTTGGGCAGAATGGACGGGCCAGTACTGGTTGCTTGAGTGGGTGTGTCATCGGCTTCTGGATTGGAATCGCCCTTTGCGGCTGCGGCTGCTGCGGGAGCAAGTGCCGAAGAGCCAGTTGCCGAATGCGAACTGGGGATCCGGTCTTCCCACCGTAGAAGGGCAATGACAGCAGTACACCCACTGTTCTTCACAGGTAACTTCTCTAACTGCTGATCAACGCTAGTAAATGTTTGGTCGAGAAGTTCCGGAACGGGCGTATTGGGATTCTTCTTCATTATATCCTCTAAAATCAGATGTAATTTCTTCCCACACCATTCAGCAGCGAATGTGCCGGCATGTCCATCGAAAATGGCGAAATACCCATTGTCAGTTTCAACAACGCTAGACGCTTCTTCAGGTGCGAGGGAAGAATCAGGCTGGTTCTCGCCATCAGCCCGGGCTAATGGTGCGGGGGTCCCCAAAAAGTTGTAGAGATATGCATGGGTATCTTCCATAGTCCGGCGACATTTTCGATTCCGGTCTTCTGTGACACCAACTTTGAACGATGAGCGAGGAGTGGGTAGCGAATCGCCAGCCGAATTGTTCAATGACCCTTGTGGGACACTCAATGCCGGGTCCATGCTCCCAAGTGACTGCAACGTTTGCGGAGATCGAACCGTGTAATTGAACGACGAAGATTCACGAGGACTACTACTCAAACTCAGCGAATTCTTAGCGTTGGTGAAAAAAGTCGCCGCTTTCGTGACTGTGCTACTCCGGCGCTTCTTCTCCCCGGCAGGGCCCTGGTCTTCGCTAGTCCTTCTCGTAAAGAAACCACCGGACGGCAGAGATTTGCTGGTATGGGTTACAGCGCCTTCCTCGGGATGTACACTCAAAGATTGTGTATCGACAGCACCGGAATGTGGAACTGAAGTTGATTTGTCTTTGGGTGGGCTCGAAGAGCCACTGAACATTCTGTTCAGCAACCCACCCTGGCTCGAAAAACTTCTCCGCTTATTCCCTGCCAGCTTGATTGTAGGTATGAGAATGTGGTATTAAACCAGACCAAAGTTAGAGTAGAGAGAGCGGCGGCGGCGGCGGCGGCGGCGGAAGACGAAATCTGGCAAGGCCTGACTGACGTAGGGTAGGAATTGCGGCGGAAGCGAGGGGAAAGAGCTGAACAAGAAAAATAAGGAGAGTGTCAGTGACTGAGTGTACTAGAATTTGCTTCCAACTCGAGTAGGTTGAAGGATAATGATTTCCAAGACTCAGGTGATATCCAAGAAGCAGTGGTATCAGATGACGAGTGTCTGGGCGTCTGCGTGGTCGAAAAGAAACAGGTCTATGACATATAGTGGCCCTTCTCTACCAGACATATACAAAAGAACATAGCGGGAAAAAAAAAACAGTGACTAGTAGGAAATACGCATGAATTTGAAATGATCATCACAAGTCTATCCGACTGAAACTGATTTGTCACCTTGGATCAGGTTCCATGGGGGCACATCATGATCAACCCCACTGCGCGGCGACACATGGAAGCAACAGTGTGCTAAGCCACTGAGCGGAATTTGGGTAGGAATTAAGTAACACTCACGAGGAACACGATCAGATGAAATCAAAGCTCTAAGGTTTTCTGGATGTAAAAAGTGTTGAAGACGTACTCTGGGCTGAAGTACGGCGAGCGCGGGTTGGTTAGAGGTGGGATCGATGGGCACTTATTATTAGTAGTAGTAGTTAGTAGTTCGTAGTTAGTTCATCATTGCTGGGAAAGCAACTCAGGTCACTTCCCACTCCCGTTCTTTGCGCTAAACCCAGGTCGGGGGAGAGTTTTAACTAATCACGCAGGCGGTCGAACGCCAGTGCCGGAAGGGCGGAAGACCGCCCAGACTATTTCATTAGCTGAGGCCGGAATGGGGAGCGGGTGGATCCCCCAAAGCAGCATCACTTACAGTAGTGAGGCAAAACGGTTGCTTTTTCCTTCCCCTGGGACTAGGTAGGGGTCAAGGATCATGAGATCCCAATTTATACGATATGATATGATATGGTATGGTATCTCGTCCACTCAGTAGTGTGCCTTGGTTTTCCTAGTGTCTATTGCCCGCATTGGAACGTTGTTTTTTTCATATTGTACGATTCTACTTCGTACTGGCTTGTGCACAGATACATAATATATATAACCGACGGACTTATCATGCCGCCTGAACGGCGAAGAACTTTTAGAAGCATTGACCAAATCACAGAGACTATAAGTCCTAAACACAAGACATCTTACCGCATTGAGGGCAAAATTCGAATGATCTAAGTATCCTGGAACCTATTCGTACATTCACTTATATAGAAATTTTCTGGGACAAACCCCGGACACCGTGCTATATAGACCTATCATGATTCTAAAGTATGAGTACGTACGGTATGGGATGAATAGCATCAACAGGGAGACCTTCAATCCCACGAACTGAAATCCCCAAACCCTCCTCTGCTTTTGAACTTCTTCCGCATCGGCTCGGGCTCGAGCTCCTCGTCTACAAACTCCACGATTTCATCCTCTTCTTGACCGGCCTGATTAGCCAGCGCTGCCTTCAAATACTTCCCAACTCCGCTCCCAGCATCACCACCAGCTCCTGTAGAGCCTGGGCCGCGTACTCTCTTTCCTGTCCAAGTAACTTGGTCGTCATCTTCCTGCTGAGTTTCCCGATCTTCTTCTATTGGATCGGTTGTTTTATTCTTCCCTGACGCCTCTTCCGCCTTTTTCTGATTCAGAAACTCCTCAAACGGGTCCACGAATATTGTGACATCTGTGATGCGAATGTCTGGAGTAGGTCTATTAGTTGACGCATTGACCGGGTGCGTTTCCAGGTTGTTTAGGGTGGTAGATGAAGGAGTCGGATCGTCGATTACATGACCGAAAATAGTATGCTTGTTGTTCAAGTGCGGGAGAGCACGGTACGCAATGAAGCTAGTAGAGCAAAGTTAGCACCAGCCATCTCGAGCAAACTCCCGCCGTAGTGTGGGGGTCAAAAAAGGAGGCAAACAACGGGCAAGGTAGGATCACTTACAATTGGCTGCTATTCGTGTTCTTGCCTTTATTGGCCATGCTGAGAGTCCCTCTGGAATCATGTTTCAAAGGTCCCTCAAATTCATCATTGAAGTATTTGCCCCAGATACTTTCACCACCCCGACCAGTACCCGAGGGATCTCCGCCCTGGATCATAAAACCCTTGATATTGCGATGGAAAGTGACATCTTTATAATATCCTTTCTTAGCCAATTTGATAAAGTTCCACACGGCCTTTGGCGCGTACTCCGTCTGTAGCTCCAGGTTAATATCACCGGATGTGGTTGAGATTCGAGCATAACCCTTTTGCTTTACACGCCCCCGTTTTAACATGTATTCTTCGTCAGAAAGGAGTGCGAGCTCAGCAGAGGTATGTGGAGTTAGACCGGTACTCGTGAAGGATGCCGCAGCCAGACCAGTAGTATGTTTGGCTGCATTGTATGGTGTAGGTTTCCCAGATTGGAACGAGGCCGTTTTGGATTGAGTACTTGCAGTTGTACTACCATCAGCCTTTTTGGCGACAGTAGTAGAGCCAGCTCGTTGCGCTCTCTCCGAACGGGCTTTAGCCACAGCCTCCTTCGCCTTTAGGATCTTCGCCGAACTTCCCAATGCGCTGGCATTGACATTGGACTCTTCCTCTTTCTGTCCAGGAACAGTTTCGCCATCCTTCAAATAATTAAAGGAGCTGAGGTTCCGCGACTCGATATTCTGTGGATCCTGTAGTGTAATTATGTCCTTGCGTCCGAATTCCTCATCTGTAACGAGGTCGCGCCACAGCTTTCCCTTGATATTCAACCGCTCAACAGTATCCCAAGCGAAGACATTTCCGGTATTACGCAAAGCGACAATATGCGTGTTATCGGTTAAGACTTTATAGGTTACTGGGTCGACGTAATCGCCCGATTCGTTCTTCGCGATGTTGAGCTTAATGAGGTCAGAATTTTTCAGCGGCGTACCGTCAACCGGATTCTTCCCATGTTTCTTGATCCAAGGGAGAATATTGGTGAGGTCGAAAATTGTCCCTGAAGGCGTGCAAACCGGGTGCGCGAATGGCTGCAGTGAGAGAGAGCAGAAATTGAAAGGAAGACGTTTGAAGGGTGCGTTGTCGCCTCCTCTTCCTCCTCCTGCTCCGGCACTCGCAGAGTACGCATCTCCTGATGCCCACTCAGAATGTGTGATCTGTTTTGAACTTTGCGATCAGTAACCAACACGATGGAGTCTAATAGATCGCGAAGAACAAATCTTCAATGAGGTGTATCATACATAAAGCTTATCCGTTCCTACCAGGCAAAGGGTCTGTTAGCATTAAAGTGATATTTATCAAGTAGCTCAGAACATTGATTCACTAAACTAACCTTTCCCCATCTCGGCGACGAAGTTTTATGTTGATATTCTGACCGAATCTTCGCAAATGCGCGACCGCCGCGCCGCAAGAGATGATGTATTGCTCCGGCCTAGATGCGAAACTAACCAAATCAGGCTAGACCAGAATTAATCCATCTGATGGACAGATCCATTTAACATACAGGTTGACATAGGCATCTGCTAGGTGCTAGGGAGTTGATTAGAAAACCATGAATTTCTAATTCACTTGCTAGGTAGTGGGTTGGCCTTACAACAACTACACATGGTACAATCCACTCGTTTTGAAGTTCATTTCGCCGAAGTACGGCCAACCGGCTATAACTAGCATGATGCATATCGTTGACACTGCAGAAAGGGGTATACCCTGAATCAAACCCGCTATTATTTTTTTGTAAAACCCGTATAACGCCATAATTTAAGCTGTTCAGTTGTCACGCAAAGGGCAAGGGCTACCGCACATGAGCAATTTCAAGCAGAGGATGGCTGGTAGCGTAGAGGCACAACCCAGCGATTGCCGAAGTCAATTCCGTGCCGGCGACGTGTCCCATACTTCCTCCACACAATCTGAGGAATCCCAATGTCTGCTACGGAAAGACTCCAAGTAAGACCCTCCCCGGCAAGCAGTGCATTTATAATTCCAGTCTTGGGCGCTCCGAGGCAGACTACTGATTTGGAACTGACGCACACCCGGCCTCCTTCCATTACAGTCACCTCGCCTGTAGTTGGCTTGTGTTAGTTACGGTACTATAAAATGCATATCGATGTAGGAGAGACTTACCGCTCGAAGCCGAAAAGCCCGAAGGGACGTCAACGGACAGAACTTCGAGGTTGCTTCGGTTGGCCCAAGCGATCATCTCAAAAGCCACAGCTTGATCGTCGGTGCGGAGATCATCAAAGGCTATGTGAATACCGAATAGAGCATCTAGGACTAGATCAGGACTGAACTCAGAGGTCGAAAGCCGTGTTGATAAATCCTCCCATCTGTGCACACGTCCACCGATCTTCTTGAAAACATCAATCTGCTTGCGGCAGCTCTCGAGTAACTCATTTTCGTGTTCGATACCAAGCATGCAGACAGTTACACGGTGTCCTCTATTACGAAGGTGACGAGCAGCAGATACGGCCCTTGCGCCAGTACGATGGTTGCCGGTCAACACAAGCATGGTAGGCGCAGCGGCATCGTTAGACAAAAGGCCAACGGCAGCTTCCGCAATGCTTCTCCCAGCGTTTTCCGTGATCATATCTTCAGTCAGGCCAAGTTCAGCGACCGCAATCTGCTCGACTTCGAGGGCTTGTAGCGGGCTCACAGTCGGACAACTTCTATTCGTGGTAGTAAGGCGCAAGGAAGCTCCAGGAACACCGGGTCCGCTAATTGGCGATGCCGAGACTGAAGCCTTACTTCCAGGGCGAGGACTGGTAGTACGAGAAGCGCTGAGTTGGCCACGCCCAACAGTGTTGATCTGGGGAGGAACCAGAGGTTGTCCCAGAATGCCACTTCCCTTCCGGCTCTGCGCTCGTGCTGACCCTCTTGAGAGCTCGCGTCCTGAGTAGTTTCCGCTGCTCAGTTTCGCGTCACTCGGCTCCTGGTCAGTGTCTCCAGTTTCACTTCCCGGGGGACTATCGAGCACATTCTCAGTCCAATGCAGATTCTTCCCACCGTTCGTGCCCGGCTTGGGGACCCTTCTGTTAAAACTGACCAACCGTGCCTCATCTGCCGTGGTGTCGTCATTTCTAATCTCTTCAAAGACCCTTCTTTTGTCGAATTTGGAGAGATTACTTTGGAAATCGAAGTCACCCAGTTCTTGAATGTCGGTAGCATCTTCTGTTGCCCAACCACTGAGATCCTCCGCATAAGAACCGCGGTTCTTCTTCTTCCGACGTCGTGAGTTAGGCTCTCTTTCTCTGTATTTTTGTGGGCTGGCAGGCTCTACAAAGGCAGTCTGACGCCACCCTCGGGTCTTCGGGTTCGTATTCGCCGCACCATCGTGCTCATTAACAGGCGTTAACCCTGCACGCTGAGGCTTGTTCTGACCAACGCGACGACCACCCTTTGGGTTGACCTGGGCGGCAGGGCGTGGTGCAGTCGTAAAATCGTCCTTGCCTACAGGAACAGACCCGTGCAACTCGTTTTCCTGCGGTGTATTGCGAGACTCCTTTGCTCTGCCATCTACGTTCAGTTCCAAGTTGCTGAATGGTTCTGTAAGGACAGCAGACTGATCACGATGGACCTGATGCGGGGGGTGGATATTTTGAGAAGCTGGAGAGCTCAATCGGTCGATCGGAGCGGGCTGAAGCTGTGGCCCTCCTGTTCTTGCGTCCTGGCTAAGTTGCTCAGAAGATGGCTTGCTGAAGCTTAGGATGGCCGGGTCAACAAATGGTTGTTGTACCGGTACTGTAGGGGGCGCATGGGCTATGCTATGGTTCTCTCTGCTTGCCTGCTGATTGTGTGAGGGCGCATTGGGGCTCGGTCCAAGAGAGAGGTCGGCAATGTCGGCAGCTTCAATGAAATACGTGGGAAATTTCTGGGGGCTCCACGAAAGTGCGACTAGCAGCTGCATATTAGAGCGATACAAAAAATGCCATAGAATCCTCTTCACTTACCATCTCGCAACATCAGACGTTGACCTATGACATTGGCCACGACTCCTTGGACGGTTGCATTAGGCGGCGTTCTGAGCGTCACAAGAACGTTGTATCCAATGAATTCGGAAGCCATGGTGAACAGTCACTCAGTAAAAAATCACCCTACTATCACCTATCTGACAAGCATGCCAAAAACTGGCGAAAGGGAACAGGGGAAAAGTAGAGCAAATGTTGGTCCTGTAGTACAGTGTCGCAAAAGTGGATTGTCAGCTCGTTGCTACAGCTTTATCCGACGTCACGTGCGGTACTAAATATCTTATCGATAAGCAGGCGCGCCCAAGTGGGGTGGGCTTACAAGGTTCCTACTTTAGTTCGGTACATTTCAAATCTTACCACGAGGCGAGGCCCCTCCTATCGGTCACTTTTGATCGTCCAATTGAATTTGATGTTTTTATCTTATGTTGGTTACTTTGGATAGCACTTCAATAGGATTTACAGTGCTAACTAGGGAGGGTTAGTGAGAAATGTGATTTGTCTCAATTTAACTGTCATTGTGCATGCGCTAGTATATGTGACTTCCATCTCTCACATGATATCAACACCAATCAAACTTAAACCCACAATGGTATCATTTTACATGCATATCCGTAAACGTATAGGAGCTTCTTAGCAATATCTAAATGTAAGGTAGAGATGAAGAACGTAATAATAGAAGTATTGTTTGTATGCCCCACGGTGAGTGAAAGCTCTTACCCTTATAGATAGTCTAGATAATCATCTTCAAAGTCGTCTTCAGGGTAATGGCCAGGAATAGCCCGTGACCCGCCTTTTGGCTTGAGTACGTCAGTGATGCTGGTGAGTTTAGAGTAAAACTCGGTGACTTTGGGATGCACCATGACCTTTCGCGCATCAAACCGTGTGACTTGCAGGCCTTCCTTGGACGTTGCACGACTTAGAGCAACGTAAGCCTGACCTTTTTCGAAAACTCGTCCAAGATCGACTTTAACCCGCTGTAACGTCTGACCCTGAGCCTTGTGAATAGACAGGGCCCAGGCAAGAATCAATGGGACCTGTGCACGCTGAGCCTGAACCTCTCCGTTGGGAAGCTCGATCTTCCATGTTTCTGGTTGGCAAAGCAGGTGTCTTTCGGTTCCATCCGGCTGTACAAAACAGACCAGAGGCCATTTCTTACTCACCACGATTCCCCCTTCTTTGTGAGCAAGAGACTTAAGCTTCTTGCGGGAGCGATTCATCATCTCTTCATCACTTTGGGCGCCCTGGTCACCAGCGAAGTCGCTTTCATTCTCGCGGTAGAAATCGAATGTTGCCTCATCCATGAAAGCGACCACTCGTCCAATTGACCCGTTGACGAGTGTGTCTTCCATATTTTTAATGAGCATGACTTGCGCTCCTTTTTTCAGGTGTATTACTTGAGGAGCCATGCAGTTGGCCAGCAGTTTCTCACGATACTGCGCGTCTTGAATTGTGCCCGAATCTGCGGCATTGAAAGTCATCACTTCGCCGGACAGTCTTTGCATCCTTGCACCGTTTGCATACTCTACCTCTTGGCGTGTTGGAAACCTAGGTGATTCTATGTTAGTGCCCGCTTAGTTTTTTAATGGCGTGACCTTACAGTTCCGTAGCTTCAAGTGAATCATGAAAGTCAAGTGGCCGTGATAGTTGTTTAAAGGTATCGATCGTCCGCGGACTGAGCTTTCCAAGTCTCATTTCATTGAGCATGTTGGCAAACTCAGGATCTGCTTGACGGAAAACGGTGGTCAAGAGGATTGTGTGCTGTATAGAGGTGTTCCAGGTAGCGGCAGAGAACGCAAACTTCGCCTCTCGATTACTGCCATCAGGGACCGGAGGCAATTGGAAGAAGTCTCCGGTGACGACAAGCTGAATACCGCCGAAAGGACGGCCGTTGTTTCGAATCCGTCGCGCAAGTTCCTCGAGCTTATCAAAGAGGTCTCCATCAACCATAGATACTTCATCAATAATCAGAACTTTTGTACGTAGCCAACGGTTCTTGCCCTTGGGATTTCTCTTGACCTGTGATGTGTCAATATAAGTACCTTCCTGTAGGGGTTGGTGCAGATTGTGACCTTCTTAACAAGCTCAGGAACAGGCTCTTTGCCTAACCCTATCCCTGCGAAGCTATGAAGGGTAACACCCTCGATGTTACAAGCAGCAAGACCTGTTGAGGCAGTCACTGCCACTCTGTCAGGTTCTCTCCTGTACTTGTCGCGAAGTTTCTTTATGATTTCTCTCATGAGAACTGATTTTCCAGTTCCGGCGGAACCGGTGAAGAATATACTCTTCCCTTGTTCAACAACGGCATTAAGTACGTGCTTTTGTTCATCACTGAGGAATAAAGACGCGATCTTAGCACGTGGGCGATGTTGCACAGAATCGGACTTCTGACTTTTATACTGTCGGCGTAGTTCCTTTTGTTCCTCCTTGATTGCGCTCGCCGATTTGTTCCATATGGCAGTAGATTTTGAACGCGCAGGCGTTTCTGGCTTCTTGTACTGTACTGCTGGCGCTGGCGCCGGCGCCGGCTCCTCTTTCTTAAGCCACGGTAGAGTTCGCGAACTGGTAGGTTTCTGAAAGTGAGAGGGTGGTGAGGAGGACCAAGGAACTGGTATGCTGCTGGATGGTACCGGATCATCATCATCAGGAATTGGAGGCAGCTCAGGGTACTTTATCTCCAAATCATCATTCTTTATCGCAGGCGTTGATACTTGAGCCGGCTTGTTCGTATGCGTCGCCAAGGTAGTTGGATTTGTACCGTGATAGGGTATCTGCCTCTCATTGTTCGGTCTCACGATTTTTGGCGGTGGTATAAACGGCTCTGGCTCCTCGCTATCCAAGTCAAGATCATCATCGAAATCATTCTCATCGAAGTATACGGCGCTGTGCAAAGACCCTAGGGCAGATCCGCCGGCATTGGCCATTTCGATTTTCCGTTTGACTCCTACTGACTGCGGCGGTATTTTCGGTGGTTGCGTCCCATTGCTGCGAAGAAGGCTGGACTGAAGGGGTTTAGCTGATCCTCCTGAATGGTCTTGTACAGCTTTCTTGAACATTACGGTCCCTTCCGGCGCTTGTCGGGCAGTCGAGTATCTGCATGCAACCTGCAATGTCAATTTCAGATCATATGAAAAGGCTTGACGAACTAAACCCAGGTTCCTTCCTTTATACACAAGCACGCAAACTGGAGAAATATGATTCGGTGGCACATCAATATTATATAGCCAATCTCATTGATTGGGGACTTTCGCGACCCGCGTTCTAGAATGAGACGCGCTCCATATCACACGTGATCCCGATAAGGGCTACCACACAGGGCAAGTTCATTATTTCACTGTGATTTCAACTTGCTGGAAATGAAAATCAAAGAAACAAAGAATATTTGCTATAACTTGAATCACTAGTGAGAGGATCTCCTATCTTAAGGACCCCAACTTAATACGTCTTACGTTTGTGTGTTCGGGGCCTTCTCTAAAGTGCTATAATCACGTGATAGCGCATCACGGAAACGCGCCAATGCGGCATCGGAAGTATCAAATCAATTGATGAGCGATTAAGGCTATTTTTATGCGCTGCCAATCATGAAGTATGGCAGAGAAAGGTGCCTCAAGTAAGTAAAGTATACATTTTATATTATGACATTATACTAATAAAGTGGCAGACAAGGAGCATCCTCTTGCGGGGGTGGTCTTGTGCTTCACGTCCATTCTACCAGAACAACGGGTCAGTGAAATGCTATTTCCTCGAAGATCTTTGATGCTCTGGCTTTTCTCCTACTATCATTTCAAGTAATTGGTCGCGGCAACTGACAAAGATTTTCGAAACTAGACGGAGTTGGCTACAATCGCACGCCAGATGGGAGCGACTCTCAAACTTGACCTAACCTCTGATGTTACCCATTTGATTATCGGCGAGATCAACACTGCGAAATACAAATTTGTTGCACGAGAACGAGCGGATGTGACTGTCCTTAAGCCTGAGTGGGTAGAAGCGGTCCGCCAATCATGGATGCAAGGTGAGGATACAGACGTCCGAGGTTTGGAAGAACAATACAAATTCCCGACGTTCGCTGGATTGTGTATATGTATAACAGGATTCGAGGATAGTAAGTGGGAATGGACATTCTACGCCGTATCGACACATACTAAGGCTTTTACTACTTCAGTGGCATTCCGAAACTATATCCAAGACACGGCCGTTGTACATGGAGCCGAATTTAGAAAAGATCTCACGAAACAAGTCACCCATCTTATCGCACGAGATACGGAGAGTCAGAAGTACAAGTTTGCAACGCAATGGAACATCAAGGTCATTACTGTGAAATGGTTCACCGACAGTATAGAGCGTGGAATGGTCCTGGAGGAGACATTGTATCACCCGCTTGTGCCGGACGACCAGCAGGGTGCGGGGGCCTGGAATCGTGCACAGCCTACTGCTCGGCAAAAAGATCCGGGTAACGAGAGTTCGTCGAATCCTCGCCCTAGAAAGCTGCGCCGCGTTGCAAGTGCCAAATTGGTAGACCAGAACGAAGGAATCTGGGGTGATATCGTAGGCACAGGTTCCAGAGGAAGTCAACAGAAAGACGACAGTCAGTTTCTCGCCAAACGCGCATCTATGGTCCAAGAGGCCAAGTCATTCGCTAGTGAAACTACTTTTGCGGAAGCCCACGAGCAAGGCAATGACAAGATCCAAAAGCCTCGAGAACAATCCTCTGAAGCGACCAGTCACCGTGATGGCTTTTTGGACGGTTGTTATTTCTTCATCCATGGATTCTCTTCAAAACAGGTTTGTTTGTGTGCGCAATAATCTTTTTGTTATAGCATCTGATTAAGTTACAGATGAATGTCCTCCGTCAACACCTTTCGTTCAATGGAGCCCAGTTGGTCGGCTCATTGAGCGAATTCTCGCGGCCGGACATTCCTAAGAGAGGCCATGGTCTCTACACGATTGTCCCCTACAAAATGCCTCGAGCCCAGGTTCCCTCCACAGATGATCTAGCATTCGAATGTGAAATTGTAACCGATATGTGGTTAGAAAGATGCCTTGATGCCAAGGCTCTAGTACCCCCAGAATCACACATAGCAAACACACCAATTCCTCGATTACCTATCCCTGGTAAATCCCTCTTTTCTGTTCACGTATGATTGTGCAGACTAACTAGGCTAGGGCTCGACGGTATGAAAATCTGCTCTACAGGAGTCTCTCGTATAGATCTTCTACATTTATCGAAACTTGTAAGTCTGATTGGTAAGTTCCGACTACATGCTAGGTCTCCTTCGTGAACTAACAATTGTAGGGGCAACCTATAATGAGTACCTGACGCCAACTGCATCTGTTTTATTATGTAATGATACTGGTTCTGCAAATCAAGAAAAGCTACGGCATACGTATGAATGGAACGTTCCCGCAGTCACCGTCGATTGGCTGTGGATCACCATTCAGAAAGCACAAAAGCAGCCATTCGAGCCATTTCTGATTCGCAAGCCAATTTCACAAAGCAGTCGAGACCCGGAAAAGCGAGCTGGCTCTCGCCCGGATCAGAAGGAACAGTCTCAGGACCCTAAAAAACGTAACAACGCAACCAAGTCTCAGCCCTACCCAGATCACCCCCCAACGAACAAGCTCATTCGACAAACATCAAAAGAAACAGACAAAGTCCCTTGGCGCCATTCAACACCCCTACAGGAGAAGTCTGAAATCCCACAAAAAGAACCCACCATACAGGAATCCCCCACAAAAGAACCAAGCCAACAACACACGACATACATATCACCAAGAAAGCGCACAGCTTCAGAACGAGCCACAGATCCAACCTCCCTATCAGCAATCGAGACTACGCTGAGCGGATTCCTCCAGCAGGCACGAGCAGCAAACTCGCGATCCACATCAGACGCAGGAGAGAACGGTGACCGCCCCCGTTCAAGACGCAGAAAACCTCTTCTTGGAAGAGCGCCATCTCATGCCTCTGTCCGCTCTACCGAACATAAAGGCTTCTCTCGCGCTAGTTCAATCGACACCCTAAACGAAGACGGGTGCGGAAGCGCAATAGACAGCGTCAACACAGACGGGATACCATCCCTCGTCAACAGCGGAAGATTCGATTTCCTCGAAGGAGACCGTATTAATGAAGACGAGGAGTCTGAAACGCCGCCTCCAATGACGCAATTGAACTACGAAGATCCGGATGCTGTTGCAATGCGCGAGAAATTTCTCAATCAGGCCGGTAAACTCGTCCAAAAAAAGTCTGCTAACCAGGATTTAATTGTGGGTGAAGTTAAGGAACTCGAAAATGTGGGTTGGGGGTCTGGACGGAGAACGAGAAATGCAGGCAAGGTTGCGGAGGATAATACTTTTTAGATCCTGTCGGAAACCTTTGTCAGGCGTGTATGCTCATGTTTCTAATGATGGTTTTGTGCATGGCATAGATAGCATCGAAGTGGCGTCTTTGGTCATTCTTGGAATTATTCATTGATACCATCTATTATCATTTATCTAGTACGCTTTGGATCAGGAAAGATGACAAGTTCTCTGCAATAACAATCGACTGTGTAGATAGGTGACTACCTACGATTTTAGATAAAGCATCAGGTAGAGTGGGAATCCAATACGCTGAGTTCTTCAAAGAACGCCAATGCAGGTATAAACAGGACGGCTATCAACGTGAATCACGGCCTCATGGAATGGGGAAATAAAGATAAGTGAGGTGGAAGGGGTTAAAACGGATAAACAATAATTGTTGTACAGGATAGGGATATTTGGGAAGCGAAACAGAATTAGCACCCTCGAGACACAGCCGGCCGGATAACTCATATAGAATCATTACTTTTTGTACATATAACGCAAGGGAGATTCAAAGCTCATGGCTCATGGGCACCCATTGCACCCGGCAGCGGGCCATCAAGGTCTATACTCTCTACAGACCTTCTGTTCTCACCACTGTCCCGGAAGAGGTTGGAGAAGTACTTGCTTGCATTCTCACTTTCAACCTTGGTCTTGCTGACTTCTTGCTTGCGTCTTCCGAGGTCTTCGATGTCTTGGGCGAGACTGGCTTGGAGATTGTTGGCCGGGATACGGAGAACCCGGCGGACTTCAGTCGAGATCCGGGTGGCGTTTGAATGTACGTAGTCTTTCTCTTCAAGAGCGGCGGCGATCTTGCGGGAGAGGCGAGGAGGCAATGTGGTGGGAATCGTAGAAAGTACGTATGCAGCAGTCAAAGCAGCTGTTTAAGTTAGTTTTGTCCTCAAGAATTCGGTACGAAGTAAACACTTACCAGCTGCGACTATACCCGGAACTAAGAGGCGCCGCAAGTTGTTGGGGCCAAGGAACTTAGCTGCACTAAACGCGCTGTCAACCCAGCTAATACCGCCGAAGACCCTGCCTCCGAGGACAGTGACAGCCGTCATGGCCATTCCTGTTCCAGCCACCTTCTCCTGGCGCTCCCAAATGCCAGCAATGTCGAAGAAGTCCAATAGTTCAACTTCGGTGTCGACTTGTTTGGCAAATGTATGGCGTCGACTACGGCGGAACATCATATCGGCACGGAAATTCAAGGGTGCGAATTTGTCTCCCACGTGAAGAAGACCAATCTTTTGAATGGCTTCTACACCGTCTACTGTCTTTACGCGCGCGTAGTCCTCGCAAGCTGAAGCTGCTGCAGATATTTGCTCCAGCATGGCTAACTTCAAATCTTCCGCATACTGGAATGCAGAGAAGATACCAGGGTATTCAACGCCCAAATCAGCCTCCGAGACGCGAGCAATAGTGTCCGACAAAGTCGACCGCGTATGGTTGTAGACATCTTCGCATGAATCATCAATGTTTTTCTCAACCTGCACGTCGAGCTCTATCTTCTTCTTCTGGCCACCTTCATAAGCTGGCTCGAGCTCTGCCAATTCTTCTGTGACACGCTTGAGTTCGGCCTGGGCAATGTCGCGATTGACAGAGGCCAGTGAGTTCAAATCTCCAAGCAAGTTGAGAAGATAGGTCCTGGCAGGAGCGAGCTTCGAGCGAGAACGCTTTTCGAGAACAAATCGTCGCAAGGAGCTTTCGAGGTTCTCGAAATCTTGGATCTTCTGCTTATCCTTCCCTTTGTCTTTTCCTTTGCCTTTGGGTTTACTATCGTCGTCATCGTCATCCCCGTCGGAATCGAAGCCGCCGCCACCACCGGAACCAGAGCTTTCCACAGACATAGGAGGCGCAACGGGAACGGCATTGCTTGATACGAAATGAACGAGTTCTGCAGCTTCCTTATACGTACGGGGACTAAGCTTGTTTATTTGGTCAAGAATCATTCGCTCACACCGTTGCTTGTCGCGAATCTGATCGAATCCGTTGACGACGATAAACATATAAGCTTTTTCCTTTGCCGCGTTGTGAATGAAATCCTTGGCCGAGAGCGTGAAATGATTGGCAGCGGAAACGACAAACACAACAACATCGATCTCTTCCTGCCGAGCAAAAACCGCGGTTGTCTTCAAGGAATCGGAATTCAAACCAGGGGCATCAATGAGAGCAATATCGACGACCCCATTATTCAGCAGAGACTCGTCAATAGTTCGCACGTCCTTAACGTAGACTTTGCATTGCATGTATTTAGAGTTGTCGATCACGATATTCTCGAGCTCAGTCAAGGGATACACATCGTACGTGCTCTCATCGTTGCGATTGTAATCAACGTCCTTGTGGACTGCATGCACCTCCTCAACTCCGCTATTCTCCCGCGCATCAAGAACCTCACAGAAAATGCTGGTGCAAGGTTGCTGGTCTTCAGGCAGAACCTTGCGACGCAGCAGAGCATTGCAGAAAGTCGATTTTCCCGCATTAAGGTCACCTGTGATCAAAACCTTACTTGAAGTATCTTCGATCCTGTCGCGCAGCGAGAGAAGGTGTTTGACACTCTGGCTGATCTTTCCGTCCAAAAGAGACGCAATAGAGGCTTTTTCCAACGAATGTACCAATTCCACTTGAGACAGAGCACCCAGCTTCAAGTCTAGCTTCAAAATAGAAAATTCCTGCGCTATCTGCGGGGTCATCAATCTCGGCTCTGGCGCTGGCCGACGCTCCGCAGCGGCACTTGATTCCGCTGCAGCCAGGTCGTCGCTATTTGATACTGTAGCCGCTCGTCTAATAGGTCCAGGTTTGAACTCTCCCTGTTGAATGTCCCCATCATCGAAGAATGATTGTGCCTGGCGCAACGCGGGTCTGTTCGAAGAATGATCTGGAGCATCTCGTACCGACGGGTAGTGGGCCGGCCATTGACGATTCATGTCCTGGAGGTCCTTCAAGGTCTCGAGAGTCCGTGTAATAGCGCGTCCTAGTTTCGTCCTGTTGGAGTTGCTACAAAGCGGTTAGAACTTTCATTCGGCTGTTTTGTAGTCGCAAACGTACTAGAGTAGCTGGTGAACATGGCTCGCCACAACCTGTCGTTCATGTTCCGCTGGAGTACACCCGTGTTAGTAAACTATATGGGCCAGAAAAAAGATACCGGTGATGCTCGGAGTAACCAACCTGCTGGATTCCATTGTCCCGGGAGCGTTGGAGTATGCATCGGGGTCGGCCTATCCACCATCATATCTGATCTCCAGTCGCCACCCGCATTGCCATCCCTCAAACTGTCGCTCGCAATACTGTCACCATAGCCCGAGTCTCTGTTCAACGATGCCATCAAGGCCGTAGCGCTCTCCGAGGTCGAGCCATTTCCAACGGTCATGTACGCGGGAGGGGCGTTCGGGAAGAAAGGGTACTCGGACGCTTCCTGCTGCGGAGGATGTCTTGACGAACCCTCACCGGCAGAGGAACCGCCGTTGCCGGGAAAATACTCCTGACTCATGACGAAAAGGATGTGTGGTGCATGGAAGTCGAAGAGTTAGGCAAGATGCGATGAAACGGAACTTGTTTTTTCGTCAGTCGGGAGACCCGCTTACATGAGCATAAAAAACGGCGTGGAAATTCCATGCCCCAAAAGGGGTTGGTCGCCGCCATGTGACTGTTGCCCCCGTAATTTTAACTTAACAGTTTGGATCCGCCCGTTCGGTGTATTAGTGCTTAGGTTTGATGTCACCGCGCGGCATTCGGATCGAATCAGATATTCCCCCTCCCCAATCTTGCTCTCTTCATTTGTACCTTCTACGCAGTCTCTTTGGTCTCATTTTTCACCGTTTGTACTGAGAATCTTTCTTGACTGCCCAAGATGAATGTATGTTGTCCGTTGTTATTCGCCGTACTTATATCCCCGCTTACGCTGTTCATGGTCTAGGTTATCGAGTGGGCATTCGGAAAGCGCATGACACCAGCAGAGCGCCTACGCAAACATCAAAGGGCTCTGGACCGAACGCAGCGCGAATTAGACCGGGAGCGAACCAAGCTGGAAAATCAAGAAAAGAAGCTGGTGCAGGACATCAAGAAGAGCGCCAAAAATGGTCAGATTGGAGCCTGCAAGATCCAGGCCAAAGACCTGGTCAGGACAAGACGGTATGCATACCAAAGGAAGTGCGCTCTGCTTTCATGGCTATGGGTTAATGGAGTGTACCGGATTTAGGTACATCCAGAAATTCTACCAAATGCGAACACAACTTCAAGCGATTTCCCTTCGCATTCAGGTAGGATGGTCCCGAAGCGCACGAATGGCGGTTCCTGTTACTCACTTGATGTTGTGCAGACCGTTCGCAGCAATGAGCAGATGATGCAGTCAATGAAAGGTGCCACAATGCTACTGGGTAGTATGAACCGACAAATGAACCTTCCCGCGCTGCAACGAATCGCTATGGAATTTGAACGAGAAAACGATATTATGGATCAGCGACAAGAAATGATGGATGACGCGATTGACGAAGCAACAGGGATGGAGGGCGAGGATGAAGATAGTGAAGATATTGTTAAGGAAGTCTTGGATGAAATAGGTGTAGACCTCAGCCAGGCGGTTCGTGTTCTCTTCTTCGTCTACGCCAGAGCTGTGCGCATACTAATATTTGCTTCTGAACAGCTGGGCGAGACGCCAACCGACATACAGAAGACTGCAGTCGGCGAGACTCGAGTTGCCCAACCGGTTGGTGCCGGGGGGAGTTCAGCTGATGACGATCTACAGGCTAGGCTAGACAGTCTTCGACGTTGATCATGAGCTCTGTTTGTTCCTTTATTATATCTTCTTTGTTCTTCAAGCCTCACGTTCATCCATGACGGGCCTACTCTTTGCATCGATTACGACGCCACTTCTTTCATGTCAGGTTAATGTGATACAATCAGCAATCCAGGCAGTTCGCCACATCGATCTACCAGGGAAGACGAATCTGAGTTTCTCCGGGAGTACTTCGGTACTACAGGTTTCCAAGGGATTTTATGCCTTGCCGTAGCGCAGATTTCAGCCTAACTCTTACCTACTCATATCAGCGATAACCGGTACCTATACTTCGTACTTCTCTTGAGATAATACACGGAAAACCCATGTTCCTGTAAATTACATTTCTTGTATTTTATCCAAGTGAGACGTCTCGCTGAACCAGTGATCCATGGTACAGGCTAGATGGCCGGAAGGTTCCATAGCAATAAGCTAAACTGATGCCTGTCAGACCTGGTAAGCTCTCAAACATAGCTATACCACACAGATGTAGTAATGTTTTAGGTTAGGTTAAACAGGCAATACCCAGTATGGCTGGCTTTGGTTATAGTTATACTTCGTATTGTTAACCTTATGTTTGCATTTTTAGTTGTTAATTATCCTTAATTACATGATCAAAATGATGGGGCACGTGGGGCCGAAGGTGGTTGCCATTGCATGACCGAACGCAGTAGTGCGATCAGTTAGTTGGGTCCCTTGTAGACGTATAGGAGAGTTTGATATGGGTTTGTATCGCAATGAAGTTCACGGCAGTTACTAGTAGGCTTCTGTATTTGAACAAGCTTTGAGGCGATCTCCGATTTTCCTTACTCATTTCTTCTTTCGGTTCCATATCAAGAAGCAGATCGCATCGGCATAGAAGCTCAAGAGTCATATTCAAGTGATGAGAAACTGCCAATCGTATTTCCAACAGCCCTGAAAGAAACATAGCTATACTGCTGGGTAGATCGCGTCTATAGCTATTGTCTAGAGGCGCAGCTATACTCAAGTTCATCCCACTGACATCAATGTCCTCCAAGGGCAACACACACTGGGAGGGCACCTCAGAAAATAGATAGATGAACTGAGACGCATTCGCTTTGAGAACTAACAAACTCTGTAGATAGGTAGTTGTACCATGATAAAGAGGCCCAAGCATGTCTTCGCGGCATAGTTGCAAAACAGAGTCTACGCTGAGCGATGAATACAAGAGCAAAGTTAATGAAGACCATCGCGTTCGGATTTCAGGATATTTCCCACCAGCCCCATCAATGACCTTATTGCATGAGGTATTGTGTCATCAGGAAACCATGGGAATGGTTGTGAAAATCTCAGGTGTGATCATCTCTACCACGCGTCTTGATCCAACGGCAATTCTTTCTCATTGTACATGCCGGTCTTGAGGTGCTGATGGTTTTCTCAGAAAATATACCCGGACGCTGACATATTACGAACCAACGATAGCATTTAAGTTGAAGGATAACTAGATTCAGAAGCAATGAGGGGCTGCCCCATGTAAAGAGTATTAAATATGGCACTCGCATTCAAGATGGAATGTAAAATATTTACACCTCACGCTGCCCGATCGACTTCGTCGCTTCAATCAAGAATCTTCTTAGTGCCCTTGACTATCTTCGAATACAATATGTCCGATCTTGAGAAGAGAGTAAAAGTACTTAGTTTCAGAGCAACTCAGCGTCAACGAGGAGGATGCAAGTGACCTTCATCTATCTATCTATTATGTTACTTAATATTAACAGATCTCTTGCAGTTGATGAATGATGCGGCATTTGTGACTGACCTGGGTGCCGATGAATTGGACATTGACGAGCTTATGGTAGTCTTTCAAGAGGTAGTAGGGGGGCCATTTACCCACAACGCCCTGTCCTTGATGGTTTTTCGTGATCCATAGATTTGCTGACGATGCTGTCAGGAATTTGGGGTAGAGATTACGGATGAATATGTGGAAAGAATGGAAACTAGTAAGTGTCTCAATGTGTCTATCTTTTTCTTTTTCTTTTTCTTTTTCTTTTCACTTTTTCTTTTGCATATGCTACTTTCAGACCTGTACGAACAGCCCAGGACGTTATTGATTTTATAGAAGCCACCAGGAGTGAATGATTGACTGGTTATATGTGGTTTTCGTTGTGCAATGTAGTTATTGTGATAAGATAATCAAGAACGAAGTACTCCGTATAAGCTACATTTTGATTCCCGTCCTAAAGTGGATGTCGAAAATAAAAACCGCCCAATGATAAGAGTTCTGGGGTATTACGCGAAAATCAACAGGCAAGCTAGTACGTCATCCCCACTACCCCGCGATTAAATCTGGTATAAATAAAAATCGATTGCGATAAACGCAATCCTGCATCCGACCATTTATTTTTATCTTCAGAAAATTATCCATACGTCACTCATCGGCAACCATGTCCCGGCCTATTGTCTTCTTCGACATCGCAATCAACGGCAGTAAGAATCAGCACACAAATCCCCATTCGAATGACTTTACTGATACATCCCATAACCATAGACCCCCAGGGCCGCATCATTTTCGAGTTATTCTCCGACGTCACACCTAGAACCGCAGAGAACTTTCGCGCCCTTTGCACCGGTGAAAAGGGATTCGGGTACAAGGGAAGCTCTTTCCACCGTATAATCCCGGAGTTCATGCTGCAGGGTGGTGACTTCACCCGTGGAAATGTAAGCGACCCATATTGTTACTATACATAGTGATCACAGCTAAGATGAACAGGGCACCGGCGGTAAATCGATCTACGGCGAAACTTTCCCCGACGAGAACTTCAAGTTGAAGCACGACGTTCCCGGTCTTCTCTCCATGGCCAATGCTGGCCCGGGCACGTAAGTTGAATCCATTTGTTGATGGCAGGATGCTCACCGCGAATCAGAAATGGCTCTCAATTCTTCATCACCACGGTTCCCACACCTTGGTTGAATGGAGCCCACGTCGTCTTTGGCCGTGTCGCTGAAGGCATGGAACTGGTGGAAAAGATCGAATCCCTCGGAACTGACGAGGGTACACCCCGTGCCAAAGTCCAGATTCTCGAGTCTGGTCAGCTTCAATAGATGTATAAATTGATAGGGAATATAAAGGTAGGTATAAAAACTGATAACATGAGACATTGGGTTGAAGATAGCAAATCTGGTCATTCATTATAGCCAATAGAGGATTTGCTTAAAGTACTTCTAATCTACGAAGAAAAGCTCATGGTAGCTTAATTTGCATTCCGAGTCTAGTAGCGTCCAGCACATTATGAAATCTCTTGACTAGCATTCTGCGCTCTACCAGCGTGCGCATCGGAGGTCACTGTAATCTCGTGTATACACATCACTTGCAGGGATGGATTCCTCTCATGTGACTGAGAATTCTCAATCAACCTCAAGGATATCGCACAGTCATCGAACTGTGAGGAGCTCGTCTCGGTGAGAATCCAACGAATTGGTGGGAAACGATTTGGAACAGCCGCCGGGGTTATGTGGAGAAAACCATGAGAGATGTGTGGGCAATGAATCAAAAGGTCAATTGAAATCCATCGGGACGCCTCGGCGGGGTCGGAGCACTCTTTGCTTTAATGGTATGTATGCCTAGCCTAGAAAAATGCAGTTGACTAAAGTTATTGATAGAGGGCATTTGCAATCCAGCAAGCCGGCACCCCAGTCAAGATTCAAGAAGCCGGGGGACTAATTCGTTCCCTATAAATAGATAACTGAGATCATAGCCCCACAATGCAACTATTAATCTACCGAGTAACCTAAATTGCGCCACTATACCGAAATGCCGGAAACTGATATCATTTCCCTTTCCATACCTCTCTCGGTCTTGGTACCGACATATACCATATTCCCAGAATCAGACGGATCTTCACCCGTGAGAACCCAAATTATGTTGGGCGATTCAGCAAACGGGTCTTCTGTCCATCGGAGCTTGATGCTTTTCAATAGCGGCATGATACTCTCTTACTATTGAAAAAGGATCTAGCTAGATACGTACTGCAATGTGTATGACCAAGCACTATGGAGACTGACAGTTAGGGTACGTTAATTCTGGACTAGCTTTGCTGCTAAAGAAGCAGCAATAAAAGCAATAAAAGCTGTCTCTCTACGGCGCCTTGGATGGCATCATGCTGAGCTGTTGGTACCTTCCAGGACATATGAAGCCATTGCTAGTGATACATAGTTTTCGGCATGCAGATACTGTCGAAGGGAATGGTGAGAATTGACAGCCAGTCAGAGAGTATGCGGCGCAGCTTTGATTCATTAAAGGGGCGAATCTGGTAGGCATAGCTTAGATAGCGTTGTTTCTAGGGCTTAGTTTCCGAGGCTTGCATAGCCTAGTAAGAAATTGAATTCCAACTGTATACCTAAGACATGTACTGTAATACAACCAGGTTTTGGTTATGGTTTGCTTCGTACATGTACATACCACAATATACCGAATAGGGGTAATTCACAATGGCCGTATGTTGGAATTAGGGCTTGGGGAACAACAAGAGTATAGATAGAGATACTATTTCCGGAAGGTTTGGCAAGGAGTAAATAAAATTAAGCGGTAATACTTAGACTAGTGATTCATTCGGTGGCAGGGAGTCTGACGCCTGTCTTCAATATACAGGATGTTTCCAAATTAGAGCATACCGTTGGACTATTCAATTGTGCCGAGAGACTTCAGCGCGAATGAAGTTTGGTGAAGCTCAATTAAGATTGAGCTGGATACATGAATCTTGTTTATCCCCAAAGACGCAGTTGATTATAGCACTCTATCAATCAAACGGACGGATAACACAGGCGGAAGTAGTATAATATCGAACCACAGTGTCCCTCCCTGCTTCCAGCAAAGCACCATAATACCCTCCCCTACACCATGCTCAGAAGGGAGCTATATACTATATTTCTCTAGCATAACATGCGCAGCAACCACATTTGACCTTCTCTTTTCATGGACCCATTCAGGTACACTCTGCATGAGGGACATGATACTTGTCGCTGACATCTATGGTACAGGCTCCTATCCCTTCACTTCCGCACTGCTAGGATCAGTACACATAATACACAATAAATGATACGTTATTAATAATGCTCTTACCGGGTGATCCGCACTACAGGAAACGTGCCATTCCAAGCTGTCGCTCTTAAGCATAGGTCGGGGGATGTCCATTTGGACAACGCATTGACCGTGTGGGAAACGCTTGTTTGTTGAATGGTGACAGGTCTTTCACAGTCAGCTCCATGATAAGCGATCGGTTTGTGGTTTGACTTACACCATACCGCCACTCAGGCTCTCTTCCAGATCTCAGAAATCGACCATCATGGCCACCTGGTAGTGGAGTAAGGGGTCTATCCTCCTCAGGTCTCTCCTCAACGAATTGTCCTTGGTGGCCAGTATTGCCGCTTGGTCCAGAAGGGAGGTCCATGTCGGCCTGGGGTCCCGCTGCAATGACATTCCACTTTTGTCTACCTTTGCCGCTTGATCCTGGAGGGGGGCCCTTTTTGTCCTGAGGTCTCTCTTCAACGAATTGCAACCGGTGGCGATCATTGCCGCTTGGTGCTGGAATGAACTTCTCATCTCCCGGAGGCTTCTCTTCAACAAATTGCAACTGGTGTTCATCATTGCCGCTTGGTCCTGGAGTGGGGCTCTTGTCGCCCTGAGGGATTGGTCCTGGAGGGAGGTCCTTGTCACCTTGGGGTCTCGCTTCAATGAATTTCCACTGTTTGGGGCGATGTGGGTCCTGAGGTCTCTCTTCAATGAATTCCAACTCTTGGCCAGCATTGCCGCTTGATCCTGGAGGGAGGGTCTTGTCGCCCTGAGGTTTCTCTTCAACGAATTTCCACTGGGAGTCTGGTGGAGCTCGTTTAACCCAAGGTGACGTTTCGTCGCCATCGGTTGAAATGGCCATGGCACCAGCATCACCAGCATTGTCTTCGTTATCGAGTACATATCCAGGAGCCGAACCGTTGTAAGCGGGAGTCACACTGACACCAGTATCGCTATCGATTGGAATCGCACCTCCAGGGCACGCAAAAAGAAAAGCAAGAACAAAAACAGAGAAATTGATAGTCCTCATTTTTGCGGTGCTCGAAATATTAGAAGTGACCAGCACTAGACGAAATGAAATTATAAAGAAAACTGACTACTAGGAAATTAAAATGAATGGCTTGGGTTGATAAACAAATGTCTCTATGCTGGAAGATGGATGTCCTTATATATTTGATATGCCAAGACAGTCTCCTGAATGAAGTATAGAGCACTCGAGAGATTTGATGGTTCTGCATTCAAAGTCGTAGCTACGGGTTACTTTGCCCAACTGTGTTACATGTCTAGTTGAGCTATTTTGTTATTTGTGTCCATACTGCCTTTCACTGTACAGAGCTTCATTGGGGTTCTTTGAAGCTATATTATGGACAAGTTATTAAAGAGTGATCGACATGATTTTCAACGCCCGGCTGAATACCGGAGTTTGAGTTCAGCTACTACCTCTTAGATTCCCAAAATGAATCACCCTAAAATACTAGTCGTATTGACATAAGTAATAGTCCGTAGCTTCATTGGCTGATCATAGCAGATATAGGAATTCAACATGGGATCAACGGACTAAACTTCCGAGGCCTTCTCAGGAACTCTGGCTTCAAATCTAGGATAGTAAACAATAACGGTAGTCGAGTAAGGCTTAGCAGAAGGAAAGCTTTTACTAGGAATACTTGGTTGTATACCTAGTCGGCAAATGTCTTAAAGCTCTACACGTTCAACGAACAGCCTAGAATTGCTACTGGTTTAAGCGTCATAGAAAACACCTATAATTAAAATTCCTGTGCCGAACAGCGGTTCTATACTATTGATTGTCAATAGTAAATTTATGACCTCTTTTGAAATTTGCTCAGTAACACATGTGTAACATACGGAGAAGACAGTTTCTTTATGCTTTCTATCAAAAGTTTCCTAGAACTCGACAACCTCCTGAGCAACACCAAACCAGGCTGCCTTTGACCGAACGTGCGGTGTTGCTTACCAGGTTACTCTTAGATGCGGTATGTTGATAACTCCTGACTTTATATGTGCTACTGATAGAGAGCTACTATACTGAAGCATTTTATAGATTTCGAACCTCCGAGTCTAGACCACCGTCTGTCGTTTTCGTGTATCACACGGGCAACGGGCTAGCAAAGAGCGTGTAGCATCCTGGTTCTTCTTGGTATATGTACATTTTCGCCTTGCATACTTGTTATGGAGAAAATAAATGACCTATTCTATACAGTGAGGCTAGTTGGCGCGCTCTACGACGTCGATATTCCGGCAAAGACAACCAACGAAAACAAAGAACAAGAAACAAAACCCTATCCAGCTTACGCCGCTCCCACTCCCCCGTTGCTCATCCTCTCTCCTACTTGGAATCTGCAGGCCGGATTCGGTGTCTAGATATGTGCGCAGCTTGACCTCGTTCTGAAGCTACACCCAACATCGGAACTTACGCCCGCTGATAATAGTAAATGTTATTTCGTCATTCTGGTGTGGCTAGTGTCTTCGCTCATCTCCGCGGTCTTCGCACCGGATGTGCGGTTTTCGTACCGAGAAAGTAGAGCCGACGATAGGCGCGACATCTCAAACCGGACGGACTTGCGAGGGCTATAGAATCAAGTGGGGAACAAAAGTCGGACTTCGTCCCTTGAGTATGTATATTTAGTGTTGGTATCTCACGACATGGAATAATCTCATAGCTTCTTCCCAGTTTAGGATCAATATCCCTACCTATTGCCTTCTAGGAAGCATTGCGTTATACGATGGAACATCCTAGTCAGTATATGTCCTGCATAATAGGAATCTCCAACGCTGATAGCAGCAGACCCCCAAGCAACTTTCACCCTCCATTTTCGCGAGTATCACCTCCCTAAACGCCCGACGGTCGTCGTATGTATCGACGGCTTTGACCCAGAGTATCTCCAATCCGGACTCGACAGAGGCCTACTCCCCACATTCGCCAGCTTCCTGAAGAACGGATTTCATGCAACCGGAAAGAGCTGCATGCCCTCATTTACCAACCCCAACAATGTCTCAATTATTACAGGTGCACCCCCAAGCATTCACGGCATTGCGGGCAACTTCTTCCTAGACCGCTCGACCGGCAAAGAAACCATGATCTGCGACGACTCATTACTCCGCGGATCCACGCTGCTCGAGCAGATGTCACAGCGCGGAGTTCGCATAGCAGCCGTAACGGCCAAAGATAAACTGCGGAAGATCCTCGCCCACGGGCTGAAAGATGACGCCGTTTGTTTCTCGGCGGAGAAAGCTGCCGAATGCACCCTGGCGGAAAACGGGATCACAGACGTCGAGCAATGGGTTGGACGACCTGCTCCGAGTCAATACTCTGCCGACCTGTCCCTGTATGTACTGGATGCTGGCATTAAGCTACTCCAGGAGGATAAGTCTGACTTTCTCTACCTGACGCTGTCTGATTATGTGCAACACAAGCACGGCCCTGGTAGTCCGGAGGCTGATGACTTTATGAACACCATTGACGAACGACTGGCAAAGCTGGCTGCGATGGCGGTTGTCGGCGTGACTGGTGACCACGGAATGAGTCGCAAGTCCAACGATGCGGGAGAGCCCAATGTGTTGTTCCTCCAAGATGTGTTAAACGCAAAGTTTGGCAAGAATGCAACACGGGTGATCTGCCCCATAACGGACCCGTTCGTGCGCCACCATGGGGCACTTGGATCATTTGTGCGCGTCTATCTTAGGAATCAGACCCTGTTGGAGCCGGCGCTTGCTTTCTGCCAGGCTTTGACAGAAACAGAGGTTGCTCTTAGCGGAGAGGATGCGGCGAAAAAGTACGCAATGCCTTTAGATCGGGAAGGAGACATTGTGGTCATTTCGACGTCGTCGACGGTCATTGGGAGTTGTAGGTCGGAGCATGACCTCTCCAGTGTAATGGACTTTCCCCTGCGATCTCATGGTGGGTTGAGCGAGAAGGCGGTTCCGGTGATCCTGTCAAGGGCGGTTAACGATGTCCAGGCCGCAAGGTCGAGAAACTGGAACAATTACGACGTCTTTGATTTGGTGCTGAATTGGTCAAATTGAAGGACGTGAAGGAAGAAAGCCCTCGGGTCGCTCAGACCGCACATAACTGTGCTTAGTTTTAACTGTCTCTCAGTGACTTTACGGATACGTGGGCCTCTGCACTATTTTAGGGAGTGGGTGGACTACTTGCAACATTATGATTTCCGCTCATACTTGGACATATTGCCATCAGATTAAGGATACAGCTAGGTATCCAAGGCGTAGCTATATCAATCGATTAGTTAACTAAAATTGCAGAAACAGGAGTGACTGCATGAGAGCCTAGAGTGATTCTCAGTAGATGGATCACAAAGTATCTTGCTTACCATGCTTTCTAGTTATGAAGCTCGTCTTCTGTGATGTGTTACGAGTGACTGACCTGATTCTAGATTTCCTTCCAGCCGCCAGATATAAGACGCATGGCTTCAATCTCTCAGCCATCACTGACTTTATCTTTGAGTTGTCAACGGCATTCTTCAGAGCACTGGCACGAGAACACTACTCCCATACGAAACATGCAGCTCTTGTTACATTGCCTGTTTCTATACGAAGAGGTACGAAGTACTAAATACCGATAGGGAGAGTAAGCCAACGCCACTAAGCCGAGATGGTCACCAGACCTACGAACCGCAAAGGGTGGCTCTGCTCTTACATCTGAATGCTGGAGGAAGTTCGAGATGTGTGAGCATCAGGCAAAGTCGCAGGAAGGCTTACGTTGTAGCACAACAATATCAGATCACCATAGGCACCCAGAAAACAGCCGCTCCTCATCTTCATTACCTACTGTACAGCTGGCTCAAGAACAGGAATTGTCGAGACAAGTATTTCTACTAGAATGGAAACAGAAATCGGGCACCATGACGCTGTCTACTAGGACGAGGTAAGCCCATCGTTGGGTTACACGAGACATAGCAAGGCGAGGCCCTTAATGTCAGCTGGTATTGACAAAAGCGAAGTTTAGGACCAGATACTTGTTGGTGAACGACTTTTGTCGCAACGAGCTTATTATCTTGGGGCTCATCATCACCCTCCGCAGTGTTAAGCAAGGGATAAAGACGCACCCCGCCTTGGCCATGAAACACCACCAGTAGATTCCAAGGGGATGGGAATGTGGCGATCTTTTATGCTCATGTTCCCCTCATTAGGATGACCAGTGTAACTGGCATAGATTTTAGTAGCGAGAAACTGTACTTGACTAGACAAAGGTCCTAGCGAATCGGCAGGCAAGATAGCTCCTGGACATGATTATAGGTAGGCAATCGTCTCACTCAACATCGCCGTTTCCTGGTTTCGGCGCAAGTTATGAGTAACAGTAGTACGTAATGATGCTCCGGTCTGGAAATTGAGCCGGTGATAGGTGACTGCGTATGCAAGATGAGGTGCAACCCTACATTGAGTGTGGTCAATCTGGTGCAACTAGTACCATTACAAGCGGCCTGGAGCGAGGCCTGTTGTGATTTCGTGAAGACTTTCATCCCTAATTCGTAACAGTTATTCAAAGGCATTGTATAGGATAGCAATGAATTGGCATTCGTTGACGTGGGATAAAGGGAGACTTGGGAAATAACAAAAGGTATAGTTTAGGGAATGAGCCTGTAGCTCTCGTTGTAGGCAGAATCACTGAGTTAAAGCATTTACCAGTAAATCCAGTGCTCCAGAAGTCTTTAGGTTATCTAGAGGAAGAGCCGATTGACCAACTAGGCTGTGCTAACTGACACTGTTTTGGACTGTGTCGAGAAGCATGTTCTGTGCATTTAGCTTTTGTCCTATGAAAAAAAATGCTCATTGGCGAGACGCCAGAGGATTGATCACGTTACAGATTCTAGATCTTATTTCTTGTATCTACTCATTTATAGAAACCGGAATGATGACTGGTATACCGAGTCAGCTGGCCTACAAGCCATGACCCAAACCGGACAGTATCTTGGGCGAGCAAGCTATATAAGCCTCCATAAACCCGCACCTTTCTACCACTTTTCTTTTTTCCTCAACGCAACAGAATTCGAGCATCTTATCATCTTCAAAAAGAAATATTGCACCCCCGCTTCTTCTTAGGCTCACAAAGAACTCAATCTGCCACCATGAAGTTCCTGCATACCATTGCCCTCATTGCTACCTTCACCATTGCCAGCGCTACGCCCACTGGTGACACTCCGTCCCAATGCACTGCTGCGCAAGCCAATAAATGCTGCACTGGTTTGACTAACGGCATTCTGAATCTGAATGTTCTTCCTGTGCTTTGTCTCCGTAAGAAATGGCTCTGTCTTTACACTTTGTGTTCTCGCTAATAGTATGCTAGCTCTCGTGGGAAATTGTAACAACCAGGCAGCCTGCT
This sequence comes from Aspergillus caelatus, assembly GCF_009193585.1. Lineage (NCBI taxonomy): Eukaryota > Fungi > Ascomycota > Eurotiomycetes > Eurotiales > Aspergillaceae > Aspergillus > Aspergillus caelatus. Next base: position 209,229 of record NW_022475273.1, read on the forward strand.
GCGAGACCAATGGAATTGTAAGTAAGATGGCCGGAGATACTTAATGGAAATACTCATGAACTCGTCACAGGGCTTGTTGAACTGCCTCACTGTTCAACTCTAAATGACCAGACACTTGGATACCAGATGTCCAGTTTGAATCAGACTACTGGGATAAGGCTCGCGCTGGAGGGCATGAAGCTTCTTGCTTGTTTGTTTTGCTTTTGATGAAGTTATGAACGCGATGCATCGCTTGTATGGACACACTCATTTAGCACCGGGATTAACCCAAGCCAACAATTCAACGTTGAAGTGGTTTATTAGCTATGTTTTCAAAAGTAACAATGATAGAGCATTAAGCAGAGGTGTCCTGAATATCTGCCTCTCAGTTCGACATGTTCCAGCCTTGAAGGAGAGGTCGTTCGCTGAACAGATGAGATACGAACACCACCAGTTTCACTTCGATGTGCGGGTCAGGAATGGAAACTGGTACACAGCCATTTCGAAGACACCAACGGGCTATTCGCGATGCGCTGCTGCTGGGTCAATATGAATTGAGGGAATGCTCTGCTTCTCGTGATGATCCCGATAATATATATTTGTTTGCTTCTATAGGAAGAAATTGTTGCTAAATTGGTTAAAGAAAAGCAATAAAAGGGGAACACGCTTGAGTCAACGGGAAACGAATGCTAGATGGGTGTGGTGCAAATGTCATGTGGAATTAACATATGGCAAGTCTATTCCAGTATGGATATCCTTCATGTCTGCTTGGTTATGTTATTGAGTTGACATTCGTTAGTGATCCAAGCATCGGTATGCATGTTATTAATGTCCTCTTCTTCAAATGAGAAGCGAACTGTCCAGAGAATCTCAGATCCAATCAATTCTGAGAGGATTCTATCAAGTATGCTCCAGGAATGTCCATTCCATCGACAAATATAACAATACGGATAGATTGAATAGTTCGCCTCAGGACCCGGCGACTAGATATCAGCGATAGCTGACCAGAAGAGACGAAAGTACCAACAACAGTTCGCACAATTCGCAAAACGCGGTCAAAAATAGCTATTTCTGGCTGGGTGTTGACCGTGTCATCATTCTCTAGAGTAGCTAATCAGAATTTGCTTGATATGTCTACACCAGACACCTGTCAGAGCGCAGTTAGTAAATTATACAACCTAGAATCTTTATATAACAGAAATATCTTAAATATGGAGACTTACAAAAGTAACAAGTATCCCTGTCATTACTACCACTACCACTAAACATTGATTCTACACCAACTCATTTACTAGCCTGTACGCTTTTCCTGGTACCGACTACCGAGGTTGGTAGCTTCGATCTTAGGAAATGAATCAACCACCGCATCACAAACTCTATTCATATAATCCTCACCTATAGATCCATTCGTGGCTTATCTCAAGTCCTCGCCACCCCTTCATCTCAAGAAGAATATCTTGATCCTGAATCCCAGAATATGTATTGTTCACGTGAACCAGCTCATAGAATCACTAGCCATCAATTAGGGCTATTTTAATTTTAAATATACTTTCTTTCATTTCCCACCCCCAAAAAGAGCGGTGACAGAAGTAAAACCATTCGTCAGCACAACTAAGAATCAAGATTACCACCCTCGGTCCTACGGAGGGAAGTAGTCTATCAATGCTCAAATCAACCAGCAACAAGGCGAGATCCGGAACTAACTTAGACCAAAAACTGTCAAGGAAAACAAAACCGATCGGACTTAGGAAGTTAACTTTCTCCTTGAACATCCGGTACGTTGTGTATCTATGTATGTATGTATGTATGTAAGTATGTATTATGTACCATGTATGTATGTAATGCAGAAAGCATTGGAGGGAACCTTAGGACAAATCTCCACTTTGCCCTAACTACGGGTAGTGTACATGAACTAACGGCAGGGATTAAGTCCTCTACTCCTTGAAGAGAATGGTGTAGAAGATGATAGTCGTGAAATTGGTATTTTTCGTTTTTCTTTTCTTTCCTTATTTTCTTAGAAGGACTGAACTTGAATATCGGGCATGAGAAGGACTGCCACTCCAGTGTTTCACTCATGAGCAACAAGGCGAAATGAGTCAGAGCGGTAAAAAAAAAAAAGAATAATGGACTGTGTGTGGCCTCTGGCATAGTATTGTATACCTCCATTAAATTGTCTGCTGTTTTCTCTGGCCTATCATAAAGCAATTTCGTCACAATGTATGCGGGGACGCTGCAGAGATCGTCGGGGATTAGAATATAACGCGGACGTCGATTGGTACCTTTCATTTCCCATGGAGTGTGATGGAGGGTGGGCGATGGGAAGGAAAAAAAATTTTCGATGCACGAGGGACCGGGGTCGTGTCCAAGGATCTTGAGAGATTTAAATCTGTTTAGGAGTTGTGGAAGTAATAATAAATAAATATTTATCTAGGAAGATTGACGGGACTTTTCGTTCTTTTCAAAAGAAAAATAAATAAATAAAAATTAAGTTATATATAAACGTGCCCGGGTGTGCGACGCTGAATAAAAAAAAGTAAGCAAGAAGCAGTACCACTTGAACTAGTTTCACAAATCTGTCCACCACTGAATAAACAATCATCATTGCTTTTCTGCATTGATCTGATGCTATGGGACGTAATCCTACATCAGAGGGGGATTTGAAATGCTTCGACGCTAAGGACACCTTTCAGACTTTCTTAGGCGATGGGTGCCTGCTTGCCTGTCTTAGCTGCATATCGCCTGCATCGCTCGTCACAGAAGAAAACCCAATGGAGGGCCTGAGTCAGTCTAGTGTTGTTAGAAAAGAAGAAGAAAAAAAAAAAAGGCTCATTTTGATTTCACCAACGGTCGTCGGGTTACGTTATGGTATAACTTCTGAGGACTTGAACAGTAACAGTGTCCTTGTTGCCTGAAGAAATATTGCAGTGGCAGTAACACAGCTGACCGGCTGAATACCCTAATTTTCTACCCAACTTCCGAGCTGCTTGCAGGCAGATGGCTGTAGCCTATTATTGTCACCGTATTTTTATCTTCTTGATTCCAATCGCCTTGGACGTCTCGCATAGCCACCCTTCCTGCGGCTGAGGATTCCCCCTCCAATACATTATATTACCATTCTTTCGAATTCTGTCACCGAAGGAAAAGGTGAGTGCGTGACAGCAGCCTCACTATTGACAGTGCCCGGGTGCTTCTGCGCCTTGTTCACCTCGTGTTGCAGGGCGCTATCTGGAGAAGGAAGTGAAGAGAAAACAACAGGCACTGGTGCTCGGTGCTCTTCTGAGATCTGGACTTTTGTGTGTAATGGAGGGTGAATCCGCCAATGATGGTGAAGAGAAATACTAGTCTTATTCTGGTTGAAATCACCCTGGGAGGTCGGGGATTTTCCCTGCCGTCGGACGTGCAGTCATCAAAAGCTAAAGATGACCAGGCAGAAGTACAGTACATTACAAGGATCTTCCACGGTCTGAAACACAGCCATATTATTATTATTATTATTATTATTATTATTATTATTGTGTTTGTCCTAGACTTGCCGAATATCTGGACCTGAAAAAGCCGACTTACCCCTCTTGAGTAGGTCAGATAGGAGAAGAAATATATTATAATATGCTTTGACCCTCGACTTCTGTTCGAAGACTTTCTTTTCCTTTTGCTTCTTTCCTGTATAGTAGTCTTTCTGCCATATACCTCCTTGTCCGATTTGTCTTGCGATTGTTTGTCTACGCACGGCTTACTACGTCTGGTCTTACTCATTGACGATCTGCTCCTGCTACAGGCGGAGTCCTTCGGGGAAATGGCGGTCATTAACCAGAAAACCACGCCGTCGGCGCCTCCCGCCCACCATGCAGCGGTTCAACAGCCGGTGAATCCAGCTCTCTACCCAGCTGTTTACCAAGGACTCCCAGCAGGTCTCTACCATCCGTCGGCGTATCCGGGGGCCTATCCATTCGCCCACTCAGCAGCGCGCCAAGCTTCCTATCCCACACCTCACCCAGTATCTCACGCGACAGCTCACCAGGCGTCTCATCCAGCACCTCATCCAGCAGGCCATCCAGTTATCCACCCTGGTCATCCAGGAGGTCACCCTGGAGTCCATCCTGGAAGTCACAAAGTGGGACACCAAGGAGGCCAACAAGAAGGATACCCCGGGGCCTCTCGTGCGATCCATAATACCGCCCCGCGCTCTATAGATCCCGCCAAGGTCGCCGAAGCAATGGCCCGCCAGCATGCCACTACAGAGAGAGCAGCCTCAGGCAATCGGCAGAAAGCGTCCGACTCTACCCCGGCAAAGGACTCCACCGCGGCAAAAGTAACAGACTCGCGCCCATACTTTTATATTGGGTTTACCTTCTTCAAGAAAGATGCGACCCCTGGTCAAAAGCCCACCTGGAACCAGGTGGAAAGGAGCCAAATGCATCTGACGCAAGCGGAGTTGATCGGCATGGTCCAGAAACGGGCGAAGAAGCTCCCCGGCGTCCAACAGTACCAGTCCCTTTCAAAGGCAAAACGCACCCATGTGGACCAACTCATCAACGAGCTCAAGAAGGAGGATTCTCACCTAGAGTGGACTTGTGCATATGTCAAGGAAGAAGAACGACAGATGAAAGGCAAGAACAATAAGCGCGGAGACTATGAGACCGTTTCCATGGACGTTGTGATCATGGGGAAGCCTATTACCTCTTCGCGTCCCAAGGTAGCGCAAGTGGAGTTCGAGTTACCTAGCAAACCTAAGGAGAGGGTTGAGCCGAAGGCCGAAAATCCCGTGGTCATCGATGAACCTCGGCCATTGGACGCGGAAATTGAAACTGTCCCTCAGTGGACAAGGCCTAATATGGGCCATGCACAACAACCCCCCATGGTGCAGGTGCACAATGTCCCACGGCAGCTTAACCCTGAGTTCACTCAGCAAGCTCCGCCACCGCCGCCACCCCCTCCTCAGCCTCAGGCACAGCAGGCAGGGGGAAGGCCATTGGTTAACCATGGACATCTGCCACAAGGAGTTCCGGCTCATTTCTCTTTCGGGGTCCACCCACAGGCAGCCATGCCCCACGTCGCGCGGGCCGCTCCAGAGAAGGGTCCCGCAATTGATGCCCTAAAGGAACATGCCAGAGGCGTGGCGAGCGCTGGCGTACAACCACAAATGCCTCACGTCGCAAGAGCTGCTCCTGAGAAAGGCCCCGCTGTTGAGGTCCTGAAGGAGCATGTTAGAGGGGTCCCTGTGGGTGCGCACCAGCGTCCACAGGTAGCCATGCCCCACACCGCGAAGGCTGTTCCGGAGAATGGCCCAGGTAGTGAGGTTTTAAAGGAGCATGTCAGAGGCGTTCCAAGCGCTAGTGCGCAACACCTAGGAATCCATCACCTGTACAGCCCAGCCGGGGGGGCAGTAACTAATAACAAGCCCTCCCACCCCTATGAATCTCGTTCCTTTGAGAATGTCGCCCAAGGAGGTAGTGTCAAACCACCCAACGTGGTGGACCCAGAGTTAGAATTGGCCCCCGACTCCAGCAGTATCGGGGATGACGATTCTGAAATATTCGACTTTGAAGACGTTAGCTCAGTTACAGATGACTCTGAACATGAGGGAGAGACACGCAAAGAAGCGCAGCCCTGGCGTGGAAGTCTCTTTCGCCGGCATTCCTCTACTTCAAGGCGCCCTGGGCCATCTCGATACCGCTCCCACTACCGGAAACAACCCTCAGGTGCATCTGACAACAGGCAGGGTCGCACCAAGTACCCAAATGATTATGTCGATGTGATACCCGCCGACAGCAGGGATTCCGACAAGCAACTATGGAGGGTCCATAGCCGAGAAGTTGCTCGGCAGACCCGAGATCGCCCGAAGATTATCCACGCCCCTGTTAGTTCCGAGGATTTGGATACACCCGAGCTCGACGAAAGATATCGTGGGTCACGAGCTCGCAACGATATCCGTACCCGAATTCTCGATGATCGGGAAGCACGACTCGAGCGCCGAGAGAAGCAGTTAGACTATCGGACGCGAATGCTGGATGTGTTAGATGAGAGGTTGGACGATGCCTTGCGCCGACGTATGTCCCTGAGAGATGCTGGTCCATATTACTCTCGACAGTATTATGAAAATTATTAATTTTGAGTTTTTCTTTTCCTTTCATTTTTTTCGTTACATGATTCCCCTTTTTGTTTGAATGTTCCTGTTATCCTCGGGCCGCTTTTTTCTGTTAGTTTCTGTTATTCTTTTCGGGTGTGAGTGGGCGGCGGATAGACACTAATAACGTCATTCACCGGGGACCGTTTTGTATACCAGCGTTTGTCGAGATCTATTGCGTTTAGTGTATACGTTCCATGTGTGTATTTTCTCAAAAGAAGTTCGAATGAGTCATGAATATGAGATATGCTCTGCACCTTACCGCACTATAACTGGGATTATTGCATAGGATGGATCCGTAGAGAGGACAGGATGTTCAGGACCAAGTCAGCAAGTTGACAGCGCATTGCATGCACCCGGTGACGAGAACTTATCGATAAGCCCCACCAATGCCGGCCTGAGGCAGTCGCAACCCCGCCATGGAGTGGGATTGATTTGGTTCGTTTTTCTTCCGTCTTCTACCATTTATGTCATCGCTCTTCCCCGTCGTCTGATCTTCCTCTACTCTTTCTTCCCATACTCAACTTCACAATCACACTGTCTTTCCTCAACCAAACTCGTCGTATCTTCCTTTCACATAAACACACATTCAAAATGCCTCGCCAATTCTTCGTCGGTGGTAACTTCAAGATGTACGGCATCACCCACTACCACCCACCACTGCTGCCCCGCAATGCCCCCTCTGACCTGATGCCACACCAACAACCACCAGAAAGCTAACGGACACCCTCTGTCTCTCTTGCAATACAGGAACGGTACTGCGGAAAGCATTACCTCCATCATCAAGAACCTCAATGAGGCCAAGCTCGACGAGACCACCGAGGTCGTCGTCTCTCCTCCTGCTCTCTACCTGACCCTCGCCCAGCAGGTCGCCGACGCGAAGAAGGTTGCCGTTTCCTCCCAGAACGTCTTCGACAAGCCCAATGGTGCTTTCACCGGTGAGATCTCGGTTTCCCAGCTGCAGGATGCCAAGATCCCCTGGGCCATCATTGGACACAGCGAGCGCCGTGTCATCCTGAAGGAGACCGACGAGGTTTGTTTATTTCCCTATCTTGCAGCACATTCGTTAGCGATTGAGTCACTAATTGGCTTTAGTTCATTGCTCGTAAGGTTAAGGCTTCCATTGACGGTGGCATTAGCGTCATTTTCTGCATCGGTGAGACTCTTGAGGTATGGCTCATATGTCCACTCTCCGCTCTTAACCTTTCCCTATTGGAGAGGATTGCATGATCTGGTTTGATTAATGTCTTATGTAGGAGCGTGAGGCCAACAAGACCATTGAGGTCGTCACCAAGCAGCTCAACGCTGCCGCTAAGGAGCTCACCAAGGAGCAGTGGACTAAGGTCGTCATTGCCTACGAGCCCGTCTGGTAAGTACCTTCTTTCTTGACATCACGTCGCCCTAGACTGTGGTGCTAACAGGTACAACAGGGCCATCGGTACCGGCAAGGTCGCGACCACCCAGCAGGCCCAGGAGGTCCACGCCGCCATCCGCAAGTGGCTCGCCGAGGCCATCTCGCCCGAGGCCTCCGAGAACACCCGTATCATCTACGGTGGCTCCGTCAGCGAGAAGAACTGCCGCGAGTTGGCCAAGGAGCCTGATGTCGATGGCTTCTTGGTTGGCGGTGCCAGCTTGAAGCCTGCTTGTACGTTCTTTTCTATCCCCTTCTTGTGTATTTATAAGATGCTAACGTTCAATTGCAGTCGTTGATATCATCAATGCTCGTTTGTAAGCAAATGGATGGTGTTAATATAGGCTATAATCATTTTCTGGTTCCTTTATCGATAAATTTATGACGTTCCAAAATTAGTTCTATGATCCAAATATCAAAATGAATATAGAGGTTTTCATATTTCAAGAAAACATATCACACGGCTCATCTATCCCGCTCTAACACTAAATATATACATCCATGCACAAAAAAAAAAAAAAAAAAAAAAGGGCCACCTATACAACGGACCAAACACCCATTATCTGAGAAAACCAAACAATTAAGAAGAGGATTAAGAAGAATAAAGTACCGAAACACCCACGCCCCTCCAATACGACGGCACACCACCACCACTACTCTGTCCCGACCCAGTCGCAGCAGTCGCCCACGACGAAGACGAGAACGAACTCGGCCCTAATCCCACTCCAGCACTCACCAAAAGCTCCTTCACGCGCCCCTCCCAAAGGACCCGTACATTCCACGATTGATCGACCCGAATCTTCAGAACAGAGTCGGTCGCCTCCTCCTCATGCCTCTCCTTCGGCTCAGTAGGCAAAGAAGGCAGAGACAAAGGCTCAGAAGCGCGCATCTTCCGTCTCGCCCACTCCAACCCATCATCTTGTTTCCTCGATTTCCGCCACAGTTCACAACCAGCTACCATCTCACTCTCCCAGCTGTAAACATTGAACCCGAAGCGGGAACTAAACGCCAGATTGGGTGATGCACGAAGCGAATACGTTGTCGACAAGGAACCAGTCAACGGCGTCAGCGTTAAGGTAAGCGTATACGGAAATGTAGAGATAGGGGTACTCTGATTCGCCGTCGCAGACCCCGTCGCCGTCGATGCAGGCACATCCGTCGCAGCGGGGAGCGTACTAAACCTCAGACCGGTAGACATGCCAATAAGCGATGACACAGGCGAGTAATATGCCTCCGCGCCGGCTGATAGAAGCGATAGGCGCGGCGCGGCGGTATCTGTTGCGGAGCGAGGGTCGGGCCCGAAGTTCCATAGACCTCGCCAGCCGAATAGCGCATTATCTGTGCTGAAGAGGTATTCGTTGCTGTATTTACCGGTGTCGTGGGACAACTGGGTGAGGAGGGATGCTTGCGGCGCGGATTTGGAGAGCGGGGGCCCTCTCGTCGAGCAGACGGCTAGTGTTAGATGCATGGTCGGGGAGATGCGACGGAGGAAAAGGGCGTTTAGGGTTGTTGGGGGTGGGAGGTGTAATGTTGCGTGCAGCAGGGTGGGCTTGCTGGCGAATGACGGTTGGACATTTTGAGGATTGTCGAGGATTGAGTTCCAGTTCCAGTCTTCGATAGGGGCAATTGGGGGCGTTACTTGACGGTAGCCTGGGGATAGCTTGCGAAGAGGGATTAAGGCGCTCCGGCTTGGTGTATTGGTGAAGGGGACGGTGCTGTAGAGGTAGGACACTGAGCCGTCGATTAGGCCTACTGTGCCGAGGGTATAGCTGGTTGCGAAATTGGGGGTCGATAGAGATGAAAGATGCACGCGTAGACGCTCGGGGGTTGAGAAATCCAGGAGGGCTGTGTCTCTGTTAGTTAAAGGGATCTTTATTAAAGAATAAGAGAGAAGGCATTGGGTCCTTACACTGGGCTGTGGCCGTCAGCGACGAGTATGAATTGTCGCGATTCCAGTTAGTCCCCTCGGCGAACGCGAGTTGGATATAATCCATGAAGTCGAGCATTGTCGGCCAATGACAGTAATTGGTATAGTACGGTTAAGAGAAAATCAAAATCAAAGCCCCCACAGCTAGATCATCATGGACCAAGGCGAGAATATGCCAACGGTCTAATCAAGACTTCGCGGTATGTCAGTCGGCGGAGGCATTTACAGCTGATTTCCCCATGCAGTTTAGATCTAATCGGATAAGCCCCGCATCAACAATATTCCGACTGTTATCAGTGAAGAAAAAAATAATTGATTTTCGACCTCCTCCAAGTCGACCCATTTCCGCGTTTGTATATAAAACCCATTTTCTCCATCCACCGGGTCCAAGAACGTCGGGGTGTCAATAATTTCAAACCCGAGTTTTCGAATTTTTCACCCACAACTCCGCCACAATGCCTCGCTCTAAGCGCGCCCGCGTCGTCCACGAGACCAAGACCGCCAAAAAGTCCCACAAGGAACAGACCAGACGCTTGTACGCCAATATCCGGGAATCTGTCGAGAAATATGACCATCTTTTCGTCTTCGGAGTTGATAACATGCGCAATACCTACTTAAAGGATGTGCGCACTGAGTTCGCTGATAGCCGGTGAGTTTTTTTAACCTTTGCGGGGGATTGTTCATATTTTGATATTGGACTTTCTTGGCCCGTGGACATGGAAAATTGGAATATATTACAATGCATGAATATCCTAGGATCAATGGCTAACATCTTTGCAGTCTCTTCTTCGGCAAGACCAAAGTCATGGCCGTCGCACTGGGCCACAACCCCGAATCCGAAGCAGCCACCAACCTGCACAAGCTCGTTCCCTATCTGACCGGTGCCGTCGGTCTCCTCTTCACCTCTCGCGACCCCGAGTCCGTCACCAACTACTTTGACTCCTTCCGTCCCTTGGACTTCGCCCGCGCCGGAACCGTCAGCACCCGGTCCTTCAGCATCCCCAATGGCCTTGTGTACTCGCGCGCCGGCGAGATCCCCGCCTCGGAGGACGAGCCAGTCAGCCACACGATCGAGCCCGAGCTGCGTAAGCTGGGCATCCCCACTCGTCTCGTCAAGGGCAAGGTTATGCTAGAGTTGACCGGTGACCAGGAGGCATTCCCCGTTTGCCGGGAGGGAGAGGTTCTCGATTCGCGGCAGACGACGCTGCTCAAGATGTTCGGTGTTGCTACTTCCGAGTTCCATGTTGCGCTGAAGGCTTGCTGGACTCGGGAAAGTGGAGAGGTGAAGATTCTTGAGAAGGAGCAGGGTGGTATGGAGGTTGAGCAGTGAAGTGGGGGTGGAATTTGGGGCTATAGAAAAAAAAGTCTTCTTTCTGATTCTTTTTTTATGTCTTCTCTTCTTCGACGAAATCCCCTGGGCATTTCTTGGAGTTAGGTATTGGCGCTTGCTTTTCTTCTTCTTTCTTTTTTCTTTCTCTTGTTATGAGTGGTACCCGTTTATGACGGGTTCTTCATTGCTGGATGAGCGTATGATGGACATACATGAATACCAAGCTAAAGTCCTACCATAAAATAAACCTACAGTGACGTATATATCGGCCTGTTACATGAGGATAAAATAAGACTATTCCGACCATTACCTTGATTTACACTGTACGAAGATACCTGGCATCGGTTATTTGTTGTTGCAGAAAACCTTACCTGATCTTCTTACCTGACCCCCGTAACACCTCCATGAAATCCACCTAAAGACGTTGACTACCTAAAGTACATACTTACCCCGTAAAGAGCAGTGCAAACCCTGGAGAAGAGGAAATTGACAGGGCAGAAGGACATGCAAGCAAGCAAAAGAATAACTCGATAAGGAAAACAGTAAGAAAGGGGTCGCGACCAAGTGTCCGGTTCCAGTAGACGTCGACTCTCCGGGAAGGAAACGGCCATTCCAAGGATCAAATCATGATGAGACCCCAGCGGTGTATATAGAATACCTCGATTCAGGCGTAAGATGAGGATGCGTAATGTTTCGACTGTTGTAAGTAATGGTCAAGCCTGACGGCAGGAGACCTGAATGATCGGCGTGGACCTTGCCTTACCCATTGCCAAAACAGACGATGAGAGAAACTGGAAGATCGATCAGAAATACCCACCAGCAAACCATGTTGAGTACTAAATGGGGGAAACCCTTCAGGGGCTAGGTATTCAGTATCTTCTCTTGGCGCGAGGGTCATCGTATGCATCATCCTCATGATATCGCTTGCGTCCGTAGTCCTCCCGGCCTCCGTATCGGTCACCACGATCGCGCTCGCGGTCGCGGTCCCGGTAACGGTAGCTGTCCCTGTCGCGGTCCCTGTGACGGTCACCACCATCGCGGTCCCGGTCATCCCGTCGATCGCGGTCGGAGAAGCCATCTCTTGGCCTAATGGGTTCACGGTTGCTTCCGGTTGCGCCCCGATCACGATCACCATACCTGCCACCAAAACCACCGCTTCTTCCACCACCGGGGCCAGACGGTGCGTTTGGCGGAGCTTGTCCGCCTCCGCCGCCAAATCCATTGCGGCCTCCTTGGTATCCAACACCACCACGAGGACCCCCGAAACGTTCATTACGGAAGCCCCCCCTTCCTCTACCACCACCACCACCAAAGCCACCCCGGAAGCCACCGCCGTAACCTCCAGGTCCAGAGGGAGCACCGAATGATCCAGGACCAATAGGGCGCGACGGCAGTGCCTTGGTGTAACCACGACCTCCAAGACCGCCGCCGAATCGCCGAGGCTTCCAGCCCTTGACAGTGCGACCACGTTCTACATCAACCAAGACACGTCGGTCTTTGATACGAATGCCATCCGTCTCCTTGTAGGCGGCTGGAACCATCAGAAGTATATCATGTCAGCAAAACGATCTCAAGACGCAGATACCTGTGGCCAATAAAGGTGTTGGTTATTTGCAGTAATACCTTTCATGTCCTTCTCGCGCTCGTAAACGATAAAAGCGTATCCCCTATGCGGCTTCTTCGAACCCTTCGGGGTTACAGTGTCTTTGACGATCCGGATCTAGATAGAGTCAATGACATCAGTATACGAGAAACTAAACGAAGAAAAGCGAAAAGAAGGGTTGTAATAGTATTACCCTCTCAATAGGTCCAAATCGGCCGAACTCTCTTTCAAGATCGGACTCCTTGACATCGTAACTAAGACGGGACACAAAAAGCGTTTTGAAAGGGTCGCCTCGAGCTTGCGGGTCGTTCGAAGGGTCGACTAGAAGGGTCAGTATTTATGCGCTCAGATGAAACTACAGAGTTAAGGGAGATAACACACATGTATGAATGCCTTCTGTCAAGTGTTTGTCGATGTTTTCCTTCTTCTCCTGCTTTTGTCGCAACTTGCGCTGGATCCAGCTCTCTGTAGCATTGTACGGGTACTCCTCTTCGTACTCCTTCAAGTCCGGGAGATACTGTGCGATACCGCCGAGTGTACTCTTCTTACAGTCCTCTGGTGCACGGTCAATGGGAGTAACATAGCGTAAGGGTGGACGAGGCTGAAAGAGGGCGAGGAGCGGAGGGGGGAGCTTGTCCGTCATCTTTGAGCCCTCAGTCAGTTAGTAGTAGAGCACAGTAGGACAAAATGAGGGTTCGATTCCCATGCGCAATGGGCATAAGCAACGATGAGCGTTGGAATTATTCTGAGACACTACCGCAGGTCTCGTTTGTCAAGTTCGCGTTCCTCCGTGACTTGGCAGCTCAATTGCAGTTCTGGAAGACGCTAGGCGCGCTAACCGACATAGCCGCGAACCAATGACAGCCATGCCCGGAGGTGCTGAAAAGTGAACTATCTCTCCGTGGACCGATTTTCGAGTGATTGTATCAATCAAATAAAGAATTACAGAAAATGCCTGTACAAGGAATTAGAGCAGTTACCTCAGCCAGAGTATGTCTAGCTCCTCCAAATCTGGATCTGTGGTGCTCACAATAGCTAATGGTTCGCAGAATGGCGTGGGTGCCTTTATTTTGCAATGCAAGCGTTTGGACTTTCACTACTGCGACTGGGCTGGAAGTTCCCGCGGGATGGTGTATGTCCTTTTCCTACGAGGTAAAACTTGGTCATTGATGCTAACGGTGGTGTTACTCCAGAGCTTTCCTGAAGAACACTCTTCCCTCCTTCGCCAAAGCCAACCCTCAGATTGAAATCCGCGTATCGCCACGGCCACACAAGCACCCTGTAATCAAGGGCCACTACATCAACGGACGTGAAAAAGCGGTCTGTGTCCGCAACCTCGAGCCCGAACAGATCTTCCAGAAGGCGAATTTGTTGAAGGAGGCCAGCGGAGAGAAATTGAAGCGTACCAAGAAGCCCGTCACAAGTATCAACGAGAGTGTCAGAGGCATCTGGTCCCCGTATCACGGAGATGTCAAGACTGTCTAAAGCGGTGTTTTTGGGTTTACTGCGACGGTGTTATTTTCTGGATTGCGACGCTTCCAGCTTGTCATATTCATACAATGTATTATGGGCCTCTATTTGTTTTGTTCTGGGAAACCAATGCTTTTATGTTAAAAGAGTATGTAGCATATGTATGTACAAAATGCATTGATCTTAATTATTATCAGGTTAATAGGAATCGCAACCTATTGAGGTAGCTCCGAAGTAACCAAAAACGTATTCTATGGTTCAGTAGCTAGTAACCGAACGATGGATCTACCCGCAATCCATATAATATCCATCCCATCAACCATCAATGCAATAAGGGTATCGAAGAAGTAGTAAACCAGACCAAGTAACCGCCCACCTAACACCGGAATCATGCAAACCTTGTATAAAACAAGGGGAGGAGAGAATATATGTATCATAAATAGATCTGGAACATCGATTTTGGTGCACTGACAGCCTTCCCACAATCCGCCACTTGACACTTAGAAAATGGCTTCACAGGCTGCGATGCCTTCTTAGCGTTCGATTTGGACCTATAGGTGGCACACTGCCCGCAATAAACCTGGAATAGATGTTAGAGCCGGTTAGAAGAAGGCGCATTATGGGCATACGAACATGTCCGCATTGCTTTACCACCCAAATCTGTTGTTGAATCTCATCACCCGTACCGAGTTCTACATCACAATTCGGACAACAGACAACCTCGTCTTCTACCAGGTTCCTTGTGAACCCTTCCGGCGGCGGGCTAGGTGGCTTGTATGTTGGCCGTGACCCTCGATCCGGCGAAAACCCTTGAATTTGATAATCCATTGCCAGGGGACCGTCCATATCTAAATTGATCGTCAGATCAACTGCTCCGCCTGATCTATCACCGATCCAAAATGTCTCCACATCTTGTGGCGGGTGACGGGCCCCCCTGGTTCTCCATCCAGGACCCCTAGAAAATAACCCTCTACCAGGAAAATGTTGAACCCTGGGATTATCTAACCGTAGGAACCGTACAAGCCCGGAGCCGAAATCAAAGCCTCTGGGCTGTGGTGGCGATGGTCGAGGCAGCTGGGGCCGAACGGTGGCACCCACGAATTGAACTTCTGGACTGCTAGGAGAGTCGAGGTCAATTGTATTATCCGGTTCATCTTCGAGATCCACAACATCTGCCATGATATCCCTTCCAAAACGGGGCTGTCTAGGTCGCCGCGATGTCGCCCGAGAACTCCTATCTCGCTCTTGTGGAGGCGAATCCGGTTCATTTGTCAAATCGATCACTTCATCTGTCTGAGGGGAAGCCGAGACGACAGGTCTCCTCATGTCGAGACCGTCCCCGGCGTACCTCATGGGTGGCAACCGGTTGGTCGGAGCTCTGGAGGACGACGGCTCCCCATTTTGTGAAAAGAAACGGCGACTGGGTGAATGAGACGTTCGGGACATTTGTTGGTGATTACGCTGTAGTTTCATGATAATTGTCAGCAAGCGCTCGTCTCTCTAGCATTGGCACAATGGGTGCCCCGCCTCTCGAAGGTAGCGGAAAGGTATGAGGCGAACCTTTCTTGGCCGTGCAGCCACAAACTGCACACCTGAGTCGTCGTTCATGTCAAATTCCTTGGGCCGAAGTCCAGCAGCGGGGAGAACTGAGTGGCCGGGAAGAATGAAGATGAAGAGGGTGAGAAAGGCGTGGGAGTCGAAATCGAAGGAGCGATACAGCTGGTGGAAGGGTTCCTAATCGTCCAAAGTAATAAGTCCGGAGCCGAGTCCTTGCGGTGGAGAGATGACATGATATATGCCGCCCTCATCAGCAGTTGGCCACCGGTATTTGAGACTCCCGATAAGATAAGTAAAAGTGCACGAAAGAAATACGGGAAAAGAGAACGAGGAAGTTGAAACCCCCTCCCCCATGTCACCAGATCTACTCCTAAATTAGGTCCCGATCACTGGCTGAAACAACATTTATATTATTAATGTGACGGCTGCCGGTAGCATGTTTTTGGTATGTGTTAATTTCAACTCCTGGTAACAGCAGTACATCCAAGACAGTAATCTATTGTCTTTTATTCTTTCAGTTCGTTCTTCTCTCTCCCAACTGTGAAGTTCAGGTGACAAACAGCATCCATAATTTCAAGAACTAAAAGTACAAACTCAATGCTTTGGTTTTCTCTGAAAGGTATCATTATTACTGTGCCCCCAACATTGTGATTCCACCATCACGGTTCAAAGCCACAATACTTTGAGCTGCAACACCCCACGACACGGCAGCTGCAGGCACAGCGCTTCGCAGTGGTTCCGACCATGACTTAGTTGACTTGGTGTACTGCTGGACGGTCAACCCGCTAGGTCCGCCAGTGAGTAGGAATTGCCCGGTGTAATCCCAGCTGATAGAATCAATCTGGCTGCCGGTGTCCAGAGCTTTGACTTCTGATGCACTGCGGAGATCCCAAATAGAAACAACTGTAGAACTTTCGGCGACCGCGGCCATGAATGTACCATTTTCGGAAAAGAACAAGCACTTGACGGGTCCAGACATAGCGAAATTAGCGGCAGGCGAGCCGTTCTTGACATCGAAAATCTTGATCTGTCCATCCACGCCACCGGCAGCAATAAGATGGCCATCGGGGTGGAACTTTACGGAAAGAAGAGCTAAAAAGGAAAATTGAGATTAGCTGGTGGACAAAAATTACATTGGCGGTGATATACTCACATGAGTCGCTGAAGATCTGGGTAATCACGGAGTTGGTCGCCAAGTCGTAAAGCACGTAACTCTTGTCAGCGCCAACGGAAGCAACAATGTCGCCAGTAGGGTGCAGGGCGAGCGCAGTGGCTGCACCAGCATGAGAGCTGAAGTCAGCAACTTCATTGCCATTCTCGAAGACCTTCACAGAGCCGGTAGACGAAGCAACGACGGCCTTATCACCTGCCCAAACAGCATCGGTAACCGGGCCATTTGCTTGCAAACTTTGAACGACTTGCTTCTGAGATAGCGAGTAGACACCAACAACGCCGTCAGCGCCCCCAACAAGGGCAAGCTCCCCGGAGGCGTTAACAGACAGTGCCTTCCCACCGGGGTAGAGGGGCTCGGTGCTCTGAGCGGGCTTGTATGTTGAGATAGCATCGCTGGTCGCCCAGCTTTCCGGAACAGCGCGTTTACGGCGAGTCTTAGAGAGCCTATTTGCAATTAGTTACGAGGTCGGGATTCAGAAACCACAAACATTGTACATACGCTGCTTGTGTACTCTCAACACGTGACAAAACTGCCTCAGGAAGTCCATTTGAATCAACCTGCATTGCTTCACCACCACCAGACCGTGTAGCGCCGACGGACACCTTAGAAAGCGCATCACGGGCTTCATCCCGCTCCTTGGTCAGGCGCGCGATCACGCGGACCGCCGCATCGTTTTGGTAGAGAGCCGTACTCAACTCCTGGCGCGTTTGCGCCAATGTCTGTCGTAGTGTGTATGTCTCCAGGGCAAGGGCGTCCCATTCCTCTTGGAACACATTGAGTAGGGAAGGAATCGAGGTGAGTGTAGGGGGACGGGGTCGAACAACGCGGTCGGACTTGACCTCAACAAGGTCATCGGTAGAGAGCTCCTCCCCGTTCACGGGATCTTTCCCATTTTCGGCGATATATGCCTCGATGAGGCGCTTCTCAAACACACTGCCTAGTGGACGTTAGATACGGTGCGGGTGCTGTTCGAGGTTGCAACATACCGCTCTTGGGCGAGACGACGGGCACTTGTGGTGCCTCTCCCGAGACTGTCATCAGTCACCGTCAGTTTTCCATAAAAGTGTAATAGTGTATGACACTTGCTACTCACTTGCACACAGCATGATATTTCTGGAAGATGGATGGACGTGGGGAGAGAGAGAGGTGATTGCTCTTCACCACAAGAGCTGCGGCTCCTTTGGACTTTTCGACCCTCCGCCTATCTTTTGGGTTTAGCCGCAGATCTCTTGGCGGCAAGCAACCATGCGCAAACGATCAAGTTCAAGTCCACTCTTGTCCTCTTAGCTCATTGTATTTATTTCCCATGTACACTTATTCATTCTTACAACTTTGCGGCATTACCCATCTAAGCAGGCGATTAAGCTATTAGAACAATCTTGACATTGACGGACTTTGTCTGTCCCATTCGAGCTCTCTGTCTTCAATATTCCATTGATACCCGGAGGACATAAAGAGTTGAAACACTACTCTGTTTCTTTGCTTCAATATTACATGTCGCGGTAGCGATATTTCCCTTGTTATCTTGTCTAGGAGAATCTAAAACTAACAGTTTGCTGCGGGACAACTAAAACATGTCCTTCAAATCAAAGAACCTCGCATATGGTACGTTGGCTCCTTATCATCATTGCGCAGAGCTTGGGCTGATACTCTAACAACAGAGGCGAAAGAACCAGCATTCTTACAACGACTTCGGAACCAATACGGCGATACCTCCGGTCGCCTTGAGCGCCCAATTGCTCGACCCCGAAAATTAAAAGATGCCGACGATGATGATGAACCTACCTATGTTGACGAAGAGAGCAATGAAGTGATATCCAAAGAGGAATATGAAGCTCTCGTTCGCGACAGTAATAAGGAAGTCGAGGATACAGGGAAAGAAGAACCCGGCCAGGAACATCCTACATCGCAAGATAAAGGAGAGGATAAGGCAAGTACCGCGCAAGAAGCGCCCATATCAAAACAGAACATGGCAGAGATAGGAGGACCTAAGAAGCGAAAGCAGGCGAAGATTATTGGCGAGGAAGAGCCTTCAGCAGAGAAAGAAGAAACGCAGCCGAAAGACACTAGTTCTCGGAAGCCCAAACAGAAGAAAAAGAAAATCAAGCTCTCGTTTGACGAAGAATGATGAATGATGACTATCAATTTACCCAGTCATAATGTCTCGATTTGACTCATACTATGCGGCCAGCCGGCACCAGTAGAATAAACGTCATATTTGATAACAACCCGAAAATAATTAATAATCAATGAAAAATACTTTTGATGCAACGCCTCCAGGCATGATAATCCAATTATAACTTCATAATACTCATAGTCCGCTTTGGTTTGCAGTGATTTTTTGGTTGTTGAAAGGCTCTTGGCTTTTCCGCCAATATTTTTTCCATTTTTGGTCATAAAATTGAATTCTTCCGCAATACGCGGGACACCAACTAACTCAGACGTATTCTAACCACTGGAAGATCCTTGAACTGGTTTTTTCGGATTCAGGTTGGTCACTGACACCAGCCTATTTCCAAAATGCCCGTCGTAAATGTCGAGGATTTGGTCCGTCTTCAACGGAAACCCGACGATATACGGAATGTACGCAGCCCCTCCATCATCCCACTTTGATGTCACAACGTCCTTCGTATCGCGATACCATAGCTAACCACTATCGCAGATTTGTATCCTAGCTCACGTTGTAAGTAGCTACGGCTGCTAAATCCGATACAAAGTTGCTCTTATTAATTCTGGAAATTTTGAGTGGCTATAGGATCATGGCAAAACATCTTTAACCGATAGCCTTATCGCCACTAATGGCATCATCTCACCCAAGCTGGCGGGCAAGATCCGCTATCTGGATTCCCGTCCGGATGAACAGCTTCGAGGTATTACCATGGAGTCGTCGGCCATCTCTTTGTTCTTTTCGATGATGCGTCGTCCTGCTCCTGACGCTGCTCCGGTAGCCAAAGAGTACTTAATCAATCTTATCGACTCCCCAGGGCATATCGACTTTAGCAGCGAGGTCTCAACAGCTTCTCGTCTGTGCGATGGGGCCATTGTTCTGGTCGATGCTGTAGAAGGGGTCTGCAGTCAGACGGTCACTGTCCTGCGTCAAAGCTGGGTTGAGCAGCTGAAACCCATCCTGGTTATAAATAAGATCGACAGACTGGTTACTGAATTGAAGATGAGCCCAAGCGAGGCTTATTCTCATATGAGCAAATTGTTAGAGCAGGTCAATGCAGTTATCGGTAGCTTCTACCAAGGTGAGCGAATGGAGGAAGATCTCCAGTGGCGAGAGCGCATGGAAGAACGTGCCAATGCGGCGGCCGAGAAAGATCGTACCAAGAAGCAAACGCAAGATGATGAATCTACACAGGCGGGTGCAGACGCTGCGGATTATGTAGAGCGAGATGATGAGGACCTTTACTTTGCCCCTGAGAAGAACAATGTCATCTTTTGCAGTGCTGTGGACGGATGGGCCTTCACCGTCCGCCAATTCGCCACTATTTACGAAAAGAAGCTCGGGATCAAGCGTGCGGTTCTTGAAAAAGTGCTCTGGGGAGACTACTACTTGGACCCCAAGACGAAACGAGTTCTGGGACAGAAGCATCTTAAAGGGCGGGCTTTGAAGCCGATGTTCGTTCAGTTAGTTTTGGACAGCATCTGGGCTGCGTACGAAGCTACGACGGGCGGAGGTAAAGGAAAAGGGTATGGTATAACATATACTTGGGTATGGATCGCCGGCTGACAAGGAACAGTGACCCTGCTTTATTGGAGAAAATTACAAAGTCCCTGAATATCTCGATTCCGGCATATATTTTACGATCTCGGGACCCCAAGAATATAATGACAACACTGTTTTCTATGTGGCTTCCTCTTTCCACCGCAGTCCTCGTGTCTGTTATTGAATACCTTCCTAGTCCGCCAGCTGCCCAAGAAGCCCGGTTACCGGCCTTGATTGAGGAGTCGCCTGGCGCGGACTTTGTGGATGCAAAAGTGAAAGACGCGATGATCAAGTTCAAGACGGGGTTGGATGAGCCTGTGGTAGCGTATGTCAGCAAGATGGTTGCCATTCCGGAAAGTGAACTGTCTTCAAGCAAGAAACGGTCCGGCGGGACTATGTCGGCGGATGAGGCCCGAGAGATTGCTCGGAAAAAGAGAGAAGAAATAGCCAAAATGCAAGCAGAGGCTAATGGTGAACAGCAGGATGACGGCTATGCACGGATCACTTCTGCCTTCGAAACTGTTACCATTGACGATAATAATGAAGCGCCGGAAGAGGACGAGAAGGAAGATCCAGAACACCTGATTGGTTTTGCGCGACTATATTCAGGAACCCTTTCAGTTGGTGACTCTATCTACGTCCTCGCGCCGAAGTTCTCACCGGAAAACCCGAACGCTACTCCCGTACCACAGAAGGTGACTGTCACAGACCTGTATCTCCTTATGGGACGAAGTCTCGAGCCACTGAAGTCTGTCCCCGCCGGTGTTGTTTTCGGCATTGGAGGTCTTGCAGGCCATGTTTTGAAGACCGGAACCCTGTGCTCACAGCTCGAGGGAAGCATTAACTTGGCTGGTGTTTCCCTCAATACTCCCCCTATCGTCAGGGTTGCTCTAGAACCAGCCAACCCTTCCGATCTGGGCAAGATGGTTACCGGTCTGCGGCTCCTCGAACAAAGCGACCCTTGCGCGCAGTACGATGTGCTCCCCAACGGTGAGCATGTCATCCTAACAGCTGGTGAACTGCATCTCGAGCGTTGCTTGAAGGACCTCCGCGAACGTTTCGCCAAATGCGACATTCAGACCGGCCAAACAATCGTACCATACCGCGAAACCATCGTCAACGCACCGGAAATGGCTGCACCTAAGAACCCAGATTTAGGACGGGGTGGTGTTCTGGCGGTTTCAGCATCAAAGCAGTTGTCTATCCGGCTACGTGTTGTGCCTCTGCCTGAAGTCGTGACTGAATACTTCACTAAACATGTTGGAACTATCAAACGACTACAATCTCAGCGGCACGCAGCGACAGAGGACAAGCTAGCCAACGGAACGCCGGAGAGCACTCAGCAAGTGGAGACCAGTGACGCAACAGACGAAGCCCGCGAAGGAAGTGTGCTCTCTCTCAAGGACTTCAGGGATGAACTGAATAAGATCTTCGACGAAGAAGTGAAAGAGGACAAGGAACTATGGAAGGACGTCGTAGACAGAATCACGGCCTTCGGCCCAAGGCGAGTGGGACCGAACATCCTAGTAGATGCCACCGCAGTCAACACTTGCGAGAAATTGTAAGTTTAATCACGAAACCCGGTAACATTCACACGTGACATAGACTGACAAGTAACAGTTTACTGGAAGATCCCAAGCAACAGCCCACCGTCAACACAGAAACCAGCAGCCGCGAAGCACTGATCGTACGTGACTTCTGCGACAAGATCACGTATGCCTTCCAACTGGCAACCGGGCAGGGCCCTCTCTGTCAAGAGCCCATGCAAGGAACAGCCGTGTTCCTAGAAGAGATAACCGTCAACGCTAGTGAGGAAGAGCTTGATCTCGGTCGCCTGACAGGAGAGGCAATCAGACTAGTCCGTGAGAGCATTTCTCAAGGGTTCCTCGACTGGAGTCCCCGAATCATGCTCGCCATGTACAGTTGTGAAATTCAAGCATCAAGTACGCACCCCCTTTACCCTTCCAAGTTACACAGAGTATATGCTGACCCAAAACAGCCGAAGTCCTTGGTCGTGTATACGGTGTAATAACCCGACGCCGCGGCCGCATCCTCTCAGAGACCATGAAGGAAGGTACCCCCTTCTTCACGATCCTGGCTCTGCTCCCCGTTGCCGAGTCTTTCGGATTTGCCGAGGAAATTCGTAAGCGTACCTCGGGTGCAGCGCAACCACAGCTTATCTTCGCTGGGTTTGAGGCCCTCGACGAAGACCCCTTCTGGGTTCCGGCCACCGAGGAAGAATTGGAAGATCTAGGCGAGTTAGCGGATAGGGAGAACGTGGCGAAGCGGTACATGGATGCTGTGAGAACTCGAAAGGGACTGGTGGTCCAGGGAAGGAAGTTGATTGATGCGGAGAAGCAGAAGACGCTGAAGAAGTAAAACGAGGTTCGTTATTTATACTTGGGTGGATTTATAGTACGATAGATGAAGCAATTGGATATTGCGGATGGTATACATGTACATACAGTACAAAAAAAAGTTATTTGGATCATTACAATATTTTCCATTATTGCGTTGGGTGTGATTACAATGTTCTTGAAGATATTGTACCCTTGATTGTAGCAGCTCCATTCCACGATATAAGAGAATGGAGAATCATAACGTGGGTTGTGGAGATAAGTATTTTCCTACACTAGATACTGTTTATCTTCCTCCGGTTACAGTTCAGCACGGAGAAGGCCAGAACCTTGGATACTATGGAGGTGTATGTAAACAGCGATTTGAGCGCCTAGCCTTTCAGGACTGTCTAGATGATCAAAGAGCTATTGTATTCTCTTGAATTAGCTTGTTCGTAACTCATTACACATCGTTGAATGTGAAGCACAAAGCACTGGTAGACCAATACTTCTAATATGTACAGCAGTAGTATGCAAGATGATGGAGCGTGTGCTCCGTGAGAAATGTCCAGAGCATCTCAACTCTAGTCGTATAGTCTGTCTAAGACAGTTCCGAGCAGGAAGCGGCACAGTTCTTCTGGAAGAGAGAGGGGCCAACGGATCTCTCCAGCCCTCTGCGCCGGCACGCGACTCTCCGAAGTACCGAGAAAGAGACGCCACATAAGAGCCTTTCTTAGCCCTGTAATGATAAGAAAATGAGGGGGGCAAGAAGCATCAGTAAAGCCAACCGACAAATGCCACCCCAACTGGATCAACCTCATCAAAACGGTCTCGCCACCTTCCTCAACTCCGCCTGACCGGTGACAGAATCCCTCATTTCCTTCCAGCTAACGGGGAACATCATATTTCCTGCTTCACTACGAGCCATAACAACGCCAAGATCGTTGCGCGCAGTCGTCAAGTAGTAGAAACTCTGGTCACCGAGGGAAATCACGGTTCCACGAACGATATCACCAACGCGGAACATCTCGTCCATAACGACGCGGTCTTTCTCAACAGCGCGCACATCTTCCTTCCGGATAAGAGCCTGGAAGCGGAGCTCGTCGGAACTGCTATGGTTCTCGGGATTGGCGGCGGAGGAGAGAATCGCCTCAATGTTGTCGTTATCGGACGTCGTCTGTGAGGGGTTGACACCCTGGGTGCTGCCGGATTCATCCAACACAACGAGGATAGACACCGTAGCCTGACGTTTCTGGACCCTCGTCACGCGCGCCAGCACCACTGAGTCGACTGCGGGGAGGGTGTTATATTTCAGTTTGGGCTTGGGAGCAGAGGAAGATGCCGCTGACTTGGCGCCGGGTGCTGTGGTCACGGGTTTGGGAGCATTGCCTGTTCCGGGAGCTCTGATCGAGCGAGAGACGCTTAGAGTAGCCTTGCCTTTGGAGCCTGGTTGCGCCGGTTCGACGACGACTGGGCCGGCGATGGAGGCGTAGACATTGGATTGTTGTACGTGTGTGCCTGGACCGGCCGAGTAGGAGGTCACTGAGCCCAGGCGTTGGCCTGGAATAGCCAGGGCTGGGAGTGCGCTTGTCATTTTAAGACAATGGCACCAAGAAAAGAAGTAAATAAATGATTTGTATGATGAAGGAAAACTAGACCTTCGCTCTGTTGAGGGAAAGCGAAAACTTGTCGGCGGTGGAGAAAAGCTTTCCCGGTGGGTCCACTACTAGCTCGCTTCACCGCCTACCGACTACGGAGTGATCTACTGTATACTGTGAGGTCCCTTTAGTAGGGCTTCACTGGAGTGGTCTACTCGCGTCTTTCTTAGATTCGATGTGTCGAATACAGCTTACAATAGTACCACTGGGCACTTACCAGAGCATAATATAACCCCTACCGCAATCTTTCTACTTGCTTAAGGTGTTGTCATTGCAAGCCTTGCTCCTCGGATACTACATTGACAACCTGTGCTGTCCGGTAAGGGCTCTCACCTTACATAGTCCAGGGTTAGTGTGTCTCCCCTATATGGCTGAAAACGTATGGTCCTAGAGCTTGATGAGACTAGGCCTATCGTGACTCCAGAGGCCAACTGCAAAGTGCACCGATTTCGCTTTGATGTGTTATTTTAAATCATGTTGCGGTAAGTATGGGTTCGAACATTGCCTCTTAAGGCTTTGGCGTTGAGCGTAAGTGGTTATTTGACACTCACAGATCTGTCTCGCTATTGGCCATGCCTTGAGAAGCTGCAATAATCGATGTTTCGTTCTCTTGGAAATACAAATCGATGATTGAATAGCAAGTCTAGACAGTCAAGCCAATGCTGCGCTCTGGGCTGGGTCAAAAGAATGCGTGGATCAGGAAATGATATAGATTTTCGCATGTCTGGCGCTAGTGAAACTGACTTATAAGCACTCGAACATGCCAGTTCTCAAGAAAAGATTCCCCGCGAGCTGACCGGAACCCCACAAGCAAAACAGATGTAAGAGTGTAAAGTATAGGCGAGGGTTGTCACCTCCCCGCACACCTGTCGCGGAGTGGTATATCTCTCACCACCCTAAGATATCCTTGAGTTTGCGTCTGGTCTGAGAAAGGCTCGACATTATACTAGAATCATTTGCGTTAAACAATTAAAGCGCCCATGGCCTAGAGAATAACAACAATCTTCTTAGCAGAAACTCCAGCTTTCTGCACCTTCAGCCCATGCTCAATTTCACTCAACCCATGACCTACAATCACAGGGTCAGGCTTCGCCTGTAACTGTCCACTGGCCAATGCCTCGGGCACAAACTTCCCCCAGATAACTTCGCCCATCTCTTCATTCGGGGCTGTGGCGATTTCATAACAGAATACTGGGAACATTAGCGCTCTGCACGACTATGCGTTATCATGGGATATAGCATACCAAAGATGGGGTCAAACCCCTCTGATGGCTTCTCACGAGCCAGCACAGCAGCAACTTTGACCTGGCGGCCTACACGCTTCAGAATTTCGGTGATCGGCTCAAAGCTGGGTTCTTCGGAGATGGCATCGTAGACTCCAGCGAGGTCGCTGCCTTCAAGCTCCTTGACAATATCCTCGACTACAGAAGGGGATCTGTAATCAAACACGGCACTGGCGCCCATGGCTTTGACAAACTGATGATTAGCTGGAGAGGCTGTGGTGATTACTCTCAGCCCCGAAGCAACGGCGAATTGGATAGTGACTGCACCGACGGAGGAGGCCCCGCCCCAGATGAGGAGCGTCTTTCCGGTGGGTTTAGGGTTTGACGACGGCAGGTAAGGAAGACCGAGATATTTAGGAAGGTAAAGGCCAGCTGTCGCTGTGGAGACAGCCACAGGTAGCACAACGGCTTGCTCGAAACTCATAGAATCCGGAATCACAGATGTGAAGACTTCCTCGGCGATTGGGTAGAGCTGGAATGCACCCTTTGCAGGGTCTTGGTCTCTTAATGACTGGGAATGTCTATCCACGCGTATCAGTAATGGTGAACGTTCTAGTGGTCCGCAGAGCCAGCTTACGAAATGACACGTTGGCCCTTCTTGAAATGAGTTACTTCGTCGCCAACTTCTTCAACTGTTCCTGCGAAATCAATTCCAATTACGATCGGCCATGTCCTAACGAAAGGTGCACCAGCCCTAAAATGTTAGCGTGCGGGCTGGTTAAAGGCTTGTGTATTTGTCGGTTGCTTACTGGATCTTCCAGTCCGCTGGGTTCTGGGTTAAACCGTAAGTACCTTTGTGAAAGCTCAACTAGATATGACATGATGGACTTACAATTGCCACGGCTTGGTTCTTGATGACCAGTTGCTTAGGGCCGGGTGTTGGCATTGGCGCAGGACCAACCCGAAAGGGCTGACCTTCGGCATCGAACCAGGCAGCTTGGTTCAGAGACATAATGGATGGGATAATCAATGAAGTAGATAGTTAATGCTTGTTATTGACAGACAGAATGACTACCTCTTGAGTACTACAAAGCCTTTTTATAAAGTAGAAGTTCAAATATTAGTAGTTAACTATATACCAATATTAGTAATTCAACCTCAGTGTGTCATAAGCGGGTTTGTAATACTAAACGATACTTTTTGGCCCCCATGAGTTAAATAGCGTAATCTATAACTCAGTTAGGATATCAATCGATCGAGATTGATTCCTAAGCTTAAGGCCGACACCTCTTACCACTAAAGCCCTAAAGTTTATGCATGCACGTTTCGTATTTAAAGTCGGGTTTAATGCTTAACTCCGGTAGGACCCCCATTTTGATCTCACAATACCTTCATTTTGCAAGAAAATTGTCATTTGTCAGCTCCGACACGCAAATTTTGGTAGAATGGTGTGGCGATGACCTTCTCAAAGCTCGTAATGTCAGTTAGGCACAATGGCTCGCCGCCCTGATGTCGTTCGTGAGGTTGCTCTGTGTGTAGTATGTACGTATTATGTGTCGCTTTCTACGAGACGTTGTTTTCTGACCCCATAACTTCAGGACCTAAGCTTCATCAGGTTTCTACTATGCGGTCTAACAAGACAAAGAGCGAACGTCGTCCTACCTTATAACCCTATTACAGCATCGCCCGTGGAGCTACTTTCGTTTCCGAAATTGTCTGCAGCTTCTCATAAACTAGTTCCTCAAGCTGTTTCCACACTGGGGAATCATCCCACGATCCTAGCTGCTTGATCGATGGCAGAGCCACTTGGGCCGCATCCTCGCAAGCTTCGTTTGGCACAGCACTGGGCAAATATGGGATAGAAATCACACTCAAACGGCGGTCCGGACTGGACAGGGATGGAGAGCACCGGCTTTTCGAACGTACAGTCCCCAGAACATATGGGAATGGGGTTGTAGGGGGCATGGCTGTTGCAGCTAATATCACAAACTACGGATAGATTCCGGGGCAGCCTCAGTGCTTCGAAGTCCACGAGTGGCGGGATTGGCTCGCTAAGAAAGATGCAGTTGAGGAGAATGTCACTCTCCAGGATCTCCTTGTAGGGTCCTGGTCTGGCTGTATCGGCCTGAGTCCACCGGACAATTTGGGAATCTGGAATTCCCAACTGATGGCAGGCATGTACAGCACTGGATCCGCAACGAACCTGGGCACCGACGACGGTAGTGCGAGGGAGACGCCCGGCGAATTCGACACCCCTGCGGAGGTATTCTTGCGCTTCTTGAACGACCATCTCCGAGTTGCTGTACACGGGCATGGGAGGCATCGTGGA
Source organism: Aspergillus caelatus (assembly GCF_009193585.1). Taxonomy (NCBI): domain Eukaryota; kingdom Fungi; phylum Ascomycota; class Eurotiomycetes; order Eurotiales; family Aspergillaceae; genus Aspergillus; species Aspergillus caelatus. Next base: position 237,059 of record NW_022475273.1, read on the forward strand.
GACATCCTTGTGCAATAGTTGATGCGCCCAGGTTTTGATGGCGAGAGCTGTCCCAAGTAGGCTGGAGTGGTACTCGTACATCATGGAATCCAGGCCGCTGGCATGCTTGAGCCAACCGATGTCCAGTAGAATACCACCGCCTTGGGCGTATTGTAGAAAAGTTTCTCATACGAGCCTGTTTGTTCTTTGTAAAAATGGCCTGCATAGACGTGAAGATGTTGAAGTGGAAATCTGTCTATCTGGACCTCTTTAGTGCCGATGATGATGTGGTCCAAGGGTGCATTTGGCCAGGAGTACGTAGGGACCATGGTGGCGCCGGCGGCTTCATACTCGCTATCTGCGAAGCAGCGGACAAGACTACTCTCTACATTTATGGCAAAGCCATTCTCAATCAACTCCTTGGAGGTCTTAGGAGATGAGTGCACGGCATCCAATGGGCGGGTCCTCATGTCGTAGGTGTAGAACTGGGTTGCTAGGTATTTTGCCTTCTCGGGTTAGCTTCAAGGTTGTATTTGATAGGCAAGCTCGGCACAGTATGAAGCAGGAAATCCATCAATGTTAAATAGAGATAGTCTAGAAGTTGATCGAGGACGGAGCCAAAGACCACTCATATATGCAGTATAGGTGACATTCGAGTAGGTTTTTGACTTCTGCTTCCGACAACCTTAATCCGAGGCCCATTCGGAGTTCAATGTAACCTAAGGGTAAAGGGTGAGCATGGAACTGCGTCATTGATATCGGAATAAATCAGAGTGTACCTCAGGCTGTAATTCCTCGATTGTTCATGGGGCGAATATCGCATCTTTCTTTCTCTCATTCTCTTTTATGTTCCTATATTTAAATTTCTTAGTGGGGGTAAACTGAAAAAGAAAAGCTGCATTTTTCACTAAGCGTCTTCATCTCTTGCTTTTGTTTATTCACTTTGTGGGGCCGTCTATTCAAATGCATGTTGTGAGCGTGTTGTGAAAAAGTGTACTAGAGCAAAAATAATAAATACTTTAAGTGACTGTCTACTCTTCTTCTATAATGTAGTTGCAGTGCTATATATAGTGAATCTATTTGGTCTAAAGGTATTTGCTCTACTAGATGCCCTAGGGGAATGAGCGATCTTACAGTTGTTTAGTACCATTTAGACCCAGATGATATTAACTAGTTACAGGCAGTTCAGAACATCACCCATTTTGCATGCCTTTTGATAAACTACAAAACACAACGCATACCCTTTTGAAATCTACCTTACTGAAACAGCTACAACTGCTTCAGAAATCACAACCAAAGAAATGACCCGGCTTGTGCTTCCTTCCACTAAATAGTATTGGACCAACCCTTCAGCCAGACCAGAGTATGCGAAGGTGCCCCCTCCTAGCGTCTGCACCCCAGTGAGACCTACTTTATACCTACACACTCCATTGTCTCATCCACTCAATTTCATTCGTCCAATCAATTAATTCACCTCCAATGCTGTTGTTGTTCCCCAGTATCTCAGAGCCAGGGGAAATGGTCGAGGAACTAGTACCGGAACCGCATCCAAGAGCGTATATCTGTTTCAAATCAAGAACATCATTAAGAGCGCACTCCAGATTTCTATATGTGTTGATGTAGGAAAGGTCAAGCTGATCATCAGCATGGCACTCTTGGTCCAGGTAGCTGATGAGAGCACTGATATTGCGTATAAGCTCCAGTGGAGATGGTGAATGATCCTGTAATTCATTGGTTCCGTCATACCCCTTCAGGGTGAGGATAAGGTACTCGGCACATGGGACACCGTATAATACTCCCTGACAGATGAAGCAGGTCTTAGTCTTGAAAGGCTATAGTCATTGGTCCAGGTGACAGACGGAAAAAAAAAACTCACAACGCGGATACGATCCAGCAGACTAGTCTCCGTTCTCATCTTAGGGGAGGCAAATAGACTGATGACGATATTGAGGGTCCTTTTGCAGTGCCAGAGAAGCTGAGGTCTCGTGCTTTCAACAATTCCGGTGAACTCTTTATAAATAAGATATTCACCCTGAAGGTAATCCAAGAAGAGTAGTAGTTGTGGGAAAGAGGTCATGTAGGGTATCGTCTGGACCTGGTCGGTGTCTCTGTAATGAAGCTTTTTCGGCATCTCCAGCCAGGCTGCCCTATAGCGTCGAGATAGGTGTCTAGAAAATCATAAGTAAAACATAGCGAACCATGAATAGAATGAATCAATAACGTACTTTAACTTTAGAAGTCTATTGACAGCAGACGCTGTGAGGGACAGTTGAAGTAGCTCATCTCGAAGCCCACCTAAGATATATCTAGTGCGGATATATGTAGCTGGGCAGATATGCCCCGATTGATTCCAACCACTGCTATGCGAATGTAGTAATTCCGAGTGAGAAAAGCTCTTCGAAAGAAGCTCATCGTCATCGATATCAAGCGGGGTTTCAAAATCTTGCGGGAGGCAAGGAATGCGCGGGACTTGAGTGTGTAAGCTCGCCAAACTTTTGTCTATCCAGTACGCAGAAGCTAGAATCTTCCTTCGCGATTGGGAAAGGAGAACTGAAACCGCGGGGCTTTCTGCACCAGACTTGACTGGAGTTGGGTCTAGGGCTTCAGTGGCCAAGTCGCCCAGGCGCTGCCATGTCAGATGACCTAGAACGATAAGCTTGTTGTAGGAGTGTCATGACGCCTTCAGTGCGATTATCATGGGTTGATGGGTTGATGGGTGTGGTCAAGGAGGGCTTACTGCAATCGCCGTAGAATTGTGCTGTGAGGGTCAAACTTTCGTGCAACAGCCATAGGAGAACCTCATTTGGAGGTGCATATTCTTTACACAGTGAGATGCATAAATTACTGCAGTACACCATTGTGGAAATACACGACGCCTTATTAGTTCCCTGAGATGCAATGAACTTTTCGGCAAGCCTATCACCCAATGGTAAGTGTAACAGAGCAAGTGCGGCCCATGTAAATAGTAGCCCCAACGCTTCCCAGCGTAATGCAGGCCCCGTGAACGTTTTGCAGAAATTATTGGGCGAGATATATACCTTCAGCTCCAGTTCGCGGCAGGTATTTCCGGTGATCAAAATTGAATTTGCTAATTGATCTCTGGTGCTCATTTTTTCGATTGAGGGATCCCCTTCTATAGACGCGATGGTCGCTTGTGCTATAAAATTTGGGATTGGAATCATATGGCTCTGCAATCGGATGTACCGTTCAGCAAGTTGCGCGAGGGTTGAGATATCATTAAGACGTTTTAAGAGCGTAGACCCTTGTTGGATGTCTGCATGGCATATATCAGGAATGGTGGGTGAGAACAACGGGGAATTGGGCCCATTTGTGCCCATAGGCTGGGTGTCCAAGGTTCCTTGATAGACTTGTCTAAGAAACGAAGTCAGTATTCACTCCCCATAAGATTTATACGTGGCCATCATAGTTGCTAAGACCTCCTTCCTACAAGTCGATCCATTGCCGGCTAGGTCACCCCTCTTTTCTATCAGCACTACTTTACCAGCCAGTCGGTCTCCGTGGTATAGGTATGCCATAACCTCCATCCCCATCAAACGTCCAAAGCCAATCATCTAACCCAAAGGAAGAGGAAGAATGAAAAACACGTACACATCTTCAGTGATACTGTCCCTACCAGGTGTAGGGGACGGAATGAGCTGCGACAGTCTTTGAAGGTCCTGAGGACGACGATGCTGCAGAGAATTTGGCCGAGTCATTGGCGCTGGATGATAAACACAACTTGTAGTCATGCCACGATATTGACATCTTTGACATATGGGGAACTCATGGTCACATTTGATCTTCGACTTCCGACAAGGCTCGCAGGAGCTTTTCTTGCCATTGCGACGGAGCATTTTGTGTTGACCCCGTAGTAAGTTGTTCCTTTGACGGGGTCACAATAAGAAGGTTGGGTTTTAGGTGCTGTAGATCCCAAGGGAAGCGAAGAAGGGAGTTGTGTTAACGGCCTGGATACATGGATAAAGTTTCCTGTGCAATCAGATTTCCGCAATCGGAAGACGGACATTCACTATGACGGGTATCCACTTGCAGCAGCGTGCTTGAATGCATGACAGTTTGACACCGATTGTTGGGAACGGTCATTAGGTGAGTACCAACACCAGCTATGGTCCGTTCGTGGGTCTTACTTCGGTTGTCATGTTTCTTGAACCAAACACGCAGGCCGTTTCCAGCCAATGTTCAATTAGGGTTTCGGATCCCAGCGGTGCGTAAACTTGCGGCCCGCGGATAGTGAAAGACTAATAAATAATTCCTTCCATCAGCTTATAGAATATCTTCTTCTATGCCTGCCAAGACCTGACTTTTCAAACTACATATTATAATAAATGTAAAAAAAATCAAAAAGAGGAAAGGCCACATATGTTTTGTATTTAGATATGGTATATCTAGGAAATGGAAGTTTTACCAGGTGTCTAATTTAACGGAAATTCGGAATTCATTTGCCAGCTCTAGGGTGGGCACTCGCTTGGCTTGCGGTCCGGATCAGAATGCGACGGTCGCATTACAAGAATTTAAATATGAGCTTTCGTTCCTCAGCCAGCCAGCTCAACGATAACGATAGTTTAACATACGGTGTAATGCCTCGTAAGCAAGCTAAGGCGTACTTATGAGACACAATCATGACTGCATTGTGGCTGGCTGAACCATCATAGACGTAGTAGGATTACAGTATGACCGGTGGTCTAGACAGAGAGGTTATTGCTTTTTTGCGACGGACAACCATGGCTGGTAGTACCACGGTGAAGTGAAACTTTTCAAGTACGTGCTTCTGCAAGGTTTAGGAATGTCCACAGTGTGCCGCACCTTGCTTCCAAGGGGCTGGTGCCGGCGACATCCTAAAGCCCATGCCAGAGAGATCGGCAATTGAGACATGACAAGGGGCCACTGACATGGAGCGAATGTGGCTGCTGTCTCAGAAGCATGTTTGCCTGCGCTGAAGAACTTGGTTAAAATGCAGACAGTTGATTTATTATTGATGCACCATGTTCCCCATTAATTGTCGTCAACCTCGCATCGGCGCTGTGACTTACAAGGAACCTCTAATGGAGCCCCGGCAACCAGGACGCCATTCTGTCGGCAATGCTTCCCGAGCCAGCGGTGCCCCTATGTCACATACTACGTGCCAATCGCCTGATGAAATGGAAACAATCTCCGCTGCCTATCAGGTTCTGTTCTACATCAAAAGCTCTGCCTCATTCCAACAGCTCCTAGACTCTCTCCCACCGGATGCCCCCGGCTTCCTCATGAAACAACTCGTCTATTCCTTCCTCTCCTACTTGACACAGTCGCAGTCTGATACATTCTTCGCACAAGTGAACACTCGGGGGTTTGAAACTGTGGACAGCGTATTTCATAACTCCACGGTCTCTCCGGGGTGGCTGGCCGACGGTTTCAGTTCCCACTTCCACATCCAGCAAGGTCTAGGTGATCAGGATTGCCTGCGGTGGGACGTAATTGGTATTATATATGCCACTGTCGCTCTCTCCCTAACTATAAGGCATGACTTATCCGATTCCAATGGTGGTGCATCACAGACAGACTCACGGGCAAGGGTGACGATCCTAAAAGACCTGACTCACGCTGTCAACACATGTATACGGTTCCAAGAAATGACCGGTACCAAAACTGAACTTTATTTATGGCTTCTTATCCAAGACATCATATTGCTGATTAGAATCTACGGTGGCAAAAGTGGGTGAGCAAAATCGATATAATTGGGACATTTGATGCTAATACAATAGCTCAAAATCCGATAGATCGACGTGTTTGGCGGAGGTTAGGGGATATTGGAAACGCACTATTTACCATTGGGCTGCACAAACCGTCCTTTAGAAACCAGGTCATCACAGCGATGCATATCCGCCAACAATTGTTCCTGACAGCTTATACACTGGACAAAGCCATAACAACGCTAATGAAACGACCACCACGAATTCCAAGGCAAAACTGCATGGAGTTAGACAACATTAGTTTGTCCTTCCCAGCTGTGGACTGGATCAACCTCTATATCTCGACTAGGCTGAGTCAGGCTCTGTCTTCCCCGGTATCGCTTGTAGAAAAGGTCAGTTTTTCCATGAGTATAGTACGCGAAGACGTCCAGGTTGCGAGGTCGACATTGAATGACAGCCCCGAATGCTCTGCACCTCAGTATGTCTCGTGGCTGTTTCACAGCATGCGTGTGTGGACTAATGTTTTTAGGAATATGTCCAGATTGCTAGAAGACGTGTGGCAATTGTTAAAGGTTTCTAGCGATATACAGCCAGAGAATTGGCAAATGGAGAGGTTCCCACATCAAGGATATATCTTACTAATAGTCTATTTGGAATACTTATACACACAATCATACATCATGCAGCATCTGCCACCCGCACAGACCCACACTCTCGGGGGGTTGTGTCGAAAGATTCTCGAGACAATGATATGCGGAATGCAATCCTTGGGTCACCTAAAAGAATATCGTTCCGATTACACGTGGAGAGTGAGTTGCAGATGTCTTTTTTTATGCTTGACCCGCTCATTGTAGGCCACCTGCACGTAAAGGACAAGTTATTAATGAACGTTCCTCATATTTAGCTTGTTTTATACGGACTTCCAAGCGCAGAGATTTTGGCTTCACTTCTCCAACCTCATTCCGAGCAAGTAAGCCAAGCCACGAGCATATCAAATTCATTTGCCCAAGGAACAGTGATTTCAGAATTAAACACATTCTTTTCCTGTATCCGAACGGTAGTCCGACCCAACGATGCACACTACAATGACTGCCAAGAAGCTCAGCAAAAAATCAATGCCTCCCTGGCTCAAGCGGCTGATCCCAAAGTCATCCTGTCAGAGCCACATAATTATGAGTCTACAACTTTGCCTACGCTATGATGTGAGATCATCGTTATTTGCAAATAACCACAAAGCTATTTCAACGGATCTTCGTACATTATATATGACGGGAGAAATCTGTTTTATTTGAACCATTCCCGGCATCCCCACTACAACATAAATCATCGCGTCAGGCCGTTGTTCACTGTTCGAGCTTTTCCCATTACTCTCATGCAGTGGGTATATTCAATACCTTTTGTGCATCATCCCTGGCCCTCTTGACCTCCACCATTCGAAGCCCTGTCCCATCTTTCAAATCTGGATGCACAAGCGCTGCTTCAAGCTCACCCTATGTGGAAATTGTCCAGTTGCAAACTTTGCCCGAAGCTTTGTTATCTGCACCAAAAAAAAAAATACCCAGCTGACAAGTATTTCCAATTTACTACATCATTATAAGACGCATCCTTTCCGTGGATCATACGTTCAATCGTGTATCTCCCAGTGTTGATCAAGACTACGTGGTGTCTAGTTTGTGCCTGATGATGGTGCTAACTTCCTGAACAATCATCTGGAGGCTGCCATCACCTTCAAAAACGATAGTTTGTTTGGAAATCGTGTGTCCTTTGGTACGGTGGACCCTCTCGGCCATGGCAGCGTCCTGAGCTGTAGGCAACATATAACCTATCGAAAGTCATGTTACTGGTTTCAGACAAACAGCATTCGTAGGGAGGATGAACTCTCGACACCTATGACCTGTAGTTCCTATTTCGGCAAAGGTACTGTCACCCTCGCGGAAGAAGTGACTCATCCGTAAATAGAACGTGTCCTGGGCTACTGATGACTTAGTAGTCTTGAGGTAAGCCGCTCAATAGACTTCCATGGGATGGCAACTGCAGAGATTGTTGGTTAAGTCGTATTTTCGACACATCTAGACAACGATAAGAAGTAGGCTTCTATCTGGCAAATAACTCCATAATTCAACTTATTGAACTATACTATATCATATCGGGGTGCACTTACTCATACCCGCAGTCGACTAGGACACTGGCCTCTACTAATCGGATGAAACCTAAAATAGAACAAATAGCCAGTCTTTTGTGTATCTTTATGGGGTCCTGCGGTGGCGTTTATTACTTCCTGTGGTAAGGAATAATGACGCCGGGCGAGGTATTGTTGCAGTGAATCCATTCCGAGCTCCGAACTCTATCGGCCTGCGATGCTACCTAGGGCTCACACGGATTCATCTATCCAGCTACAACCTATTGTAAGGGTTGAGTAATCACAGGCACAAGCCCGGTTCAGACCGACAATATAATCCTATAGTCTGTTACCCACAAATGGCATTGGGTGCGGCTCGTAGAGATGAACACCGCTTCGAACGCAAATCGCATTTCATTTCACATTTTACATTACGCTCCCCGACTTAAGGAGTGCGCATCCAGCCTCGTTCTTCCCTTGATACCATGGCCAAGTCTCAGCTATTAGAAGGTGATGCAGGTTGGGGGACCTACACGGACACCTTTGATCATCCCGTGGCACAGCTCAATGAGGATATAAAGAAGCTAGCCTGGGCTCTGGTTCTCCGGGCATACACGGGCTCGGATAACGTCGCGTTCGCCTATCGGAACCTTAGCAAATTATCATCGGCGCGAAATCCGATGATTTGCGGATTTATCTTAACTGAGAATGACAGCTTAGCTGCTGCTATCAAACATTCTACCTGCCAACAAATTGAATGTGACTCACAAACTGCAAATACTCTTCTCTGGCTTGATACTCCTGCCGCAAGCATCAATATACAGTTAGGGGCTGAAAAACTGATTGTAAGCCGACTTCCAACTCACAACAACCCCTCTTGTTGAATTTGCCATTAGCTGATGGGTGTTAGTATGATATGATAGTGGTGCCTATCTGCACTGAAAAGTCTCTTTCCATCACAATTCATTATACGAAGAATCATGCATTCAGTCGCCTCGTCCCGTATATTACAGAAGCATATCTACAATCCGCAGCATGTATAGGCAACAACACTGCGACAAAAGTCAACCAGGTGAATCTGGCGGGGCCCAAAAGTATTCACCAGATAGAGGCCTGGAATCGGGGAGCACCTTCCTCGATAAACGAATGTGTACCTGAAGTACTATCATGCCATCCGATGACATCTGTCGCTATATGTTCGTCACAGGGGACTTGGACGTACGGAACACTTGATCAATACTCTACGATAGTGGCGCGTGAGCTGGTCAAGTGTGGAATAGTGTCGGAGACATTCGTGCCGCTTTGCTTCGAAAAGTCGCCATGGGCAGTTGTTGCCATGTTGGCAGTCCACAAAGCTGGAGGCGCCTTTGTGCCCCTAGATCCTAATTCCCCGGTTGATCGACTCGAGGGCATAATTTATCAAGTCAACGCAACAGTCATCCTTGGATCCGAGCGACAATTATCTCACGGCCCTCTAGCCAACCTGCGAAACCGCTTCCAGAGAAAGCTGGCCTGGGTGCCTGTCTGTCACAACGCCGTTGCGAACGTAAGGGCTGGGAGTCCCGAGCCTAATGGGCCATGCTTGGATAGCGCAGCATACTGTATGTTCACGTCCGGTAGTACGGGGAAGCCCAAAGGTGTGGTTGTCGATCACAGGGCCCTCGCACATGGTCTCCAGAAACAGGGTAGTGTCTTCGGGCTTAGCAGCTCTTCTCGCGTTTATCAGAATACTCCGTTCACTTTCGATCCCTCCATCACAGAGATACTCGGTACTTTATACCATGGCGGATGTATCTGCATGCCGGATGACGATGCCCGCTTACAGACACCGGCATTAGTAATAAATGAGCTAGGCGCCAATTGGGCATTTCTTACTCCGTCATATGCAACTGCACTTGAGCCAACTGAGGTCCCTGGAGTTCGTACCTTGCTTCTGGGAGGGGAGACGGTCACCCCTCATTCTATCAAAGGATGGGTGAACAATCGTCGAGTTATCAATGCGTATGGGCCTACGGAATGCACTATCTTCTCGCTGTCTGGCGATATCTCTTTAGAAGGTGCCATGGTCTCAAATATTGGCCGCCCAATTGGTTGCAAGGCGTACATTGCAGACCCTGAGGATTATCGCAAACTATGTCCTGTTGGAGCTGTCGGAGAGCTTCTTATACAGGGACCAATTCTAGCTCGTGGATACCTCAATGACACCATCACCACCGGTCAAGCGTTCGTGAAGAGCCATGCATGGGGGAGTGATGGTTCTCAACGCTTCTACAGGACTGGCGATACTGCTCGCTATACTGCCGATGGAACAATAGACTACCTTGGACGGCGAGACAAGCAGATAAAGATAAACGGACAACGTGTGGAACTAGGAGAAATTGAAAACTGCATTTCCCAGCAGTGCGACTCCACTGATGTCGTAGTAGACTGTATCATGCGGCCCGGGGTCGCGAGAGGCCAAGTGTTGGTGGCCTTCGTCTCATTCCGAGAGGCTACTAATGACACCCTGATATTGACGGAGAATCGATATCTCCAGGCTATAGACCATCTAGCAGAATATGTACGGCGGCACCTACCCCCATACATGGTTCCACACATATTTATAGCCCTGTCACATGTTCCATTATCTGCCTCGGGGAAAATCGACCGCATGAGCCTGCAAAGGTTGGCAACGGAATGCCTCGACAAGCGTGTGCCAGAGAAGAAGCTCGATGATAGCACACAAATTAGTCCAACAGAGCATATAGTGCGAAAGGCATGGTCCTCCATCCTGCATATTCCAGAGTTTACTTTCAGCATGAACGATATTTTCTTTCAATTTGGTGACTCGATGTCAGCGATCAAGTTGGTGCGCGAACTACATAAACATCACTTGGAACTCACCTTCCACGACCTATTTCTCGAACCCAAGCTGTGCGAAATGGTAGCTAATGTGCGTCATTATGATCCAGCGACCCAGGTCGCTATGGTTAGAGAGAGGCGGCTGTCAGGTTTCCAATCCACACTGGTGCGAGAAGAAGCAGCACACAAATGTGGCATTGACAGCAACCTGGTCGAAAACATATATCCATGTACACCATTTCAGGAAGGACTCATGGCGTTGGCATCCTTACAACCATTTGCATACAACGGCCATTATGTCTTCCAGTTGTGTGAGAAGGTTAACATCCAGCGTTTCCAAAACGCATGGGAATTGGTTTTTAAGCTAAACCCAATCCTTCGGACCCGAATTATAGCGACAGGACGACGACAGTCATTCACCCAAGTTGTCCTGAAGGGGCTTCCCGGATGGCGATACTTTCCAAGTCTGGAGGAAGCCGTCGAGTCCCATAGAGCACTTCATGCTTCTCTTGAAGAAAATCTGACTTGGTTTTCTATTGTGCCCGCTCGCAGCCAGAGTCCAGCGTACTTCATCTGGACGGTACACCATAGTCTTTACGATGGATACAGCTTCGATATGATCTTGAATGACGTCCAGCAGGCATATAATGGTATATCTTTGAAACCTCACGCGTCTTTCGTTACCTTCGTTGAATATGCGACTAGTGTAATGAACCAGGCTCAATTATACTGGGAAGAAACGCTGGGGGATTTTACCACAGACACATATCCTACCGTACCTAAGCATCACTATTGCCCCTACGCAGAAAAGAGTATTAGACGCCATTTCAATCTCCAAAAACGACCTGCAATTGCGAGACAGTCTGTCATTCTTCAAGCAGCATGGGCAATGACATATTCCTACTACGTCGAATCAACAGACGTTGTGTTTGGTGCCGTGCTAAATGGCAGACATCTACCGGTGCAAGGTATCGATGACATTGCTGCACCGACATTAAATACAGTCCCATTGCGACTGTTTGTCGATGGCACGAAAACTGCCTCGGAGTTTCTTTTGGATGTGCAGCGTTCCGTGGCAAATGCAACGAAGTTTCAAGCGATCGGTATGCAGAGACTTCAACACCTCAATCCGGGGGCTCAAAACGCTTGCAAAATGCAGTGTGTGCTGATTATCCAGCCACCACAACCTGAGAGGCCTGAATTGTTTGCAAACGAGCGTCACGACCTATCCGTTGAACATATTTATGGATACAGCATTGTACTCTACGCTAGTCTTTGTCTAGATGGGTCAATAGGCATTACCGCCCACTTTGACCCAAACATGATTCCTGAGGCACAGGTGCTGACGCTCCTGGGTCAGTGGGAGCTTGCTACACGTCATCTAGGAGCCGCGAATACGGATCAGAAGCCATCTGCAATCCCTGCTGTGAGCCAGAGTGATATGGACCAGCTGCTGGATTGGAATGCAAGTTACGCACCCATCGAGAAAGCGACCATCCATGCACTTGTCGAACGGCCGGTTATGCAACATCCTCAGAAGGAAGCTCTCTATAGTTAGGATGGTTCGTTCACATACCATGATCTGTGGCAAGCAACAGACCGTCTCGCAACCCGTATCCAGGCTCTAGCTGTGTTTCCAATTTATCCAGATATGCTTATCCCTATTTGTTTTGAGAAAAGGTCTTGGGCCATCATCTCCATGTTAGCTGTGCTCAAGGCTGGTGCCGCCTTTGTGGCTCTAGATTGCGAGCACCCGCAGGAACGCCAGCGAGAAATGGTGTCACAAACAGCAGCCCCTATTATTCTCACTTCTCGGCAAAACCAACGTATGTGGGAAGACCTCCCACACTTGGTCGTGGACCAGGATATCCTAGATGATTTATCAGTCCCAAGAAAGCTGGTCGATACAGTCTCCCCGGATAACCTACCCTATGTAGTCTTCACATCCGGATCTACCGGGAAATCTAAAGGGGATGATGGAACATCAAGCCATCTGTTCCAGCCTTCACCATCATTCCTGCCCCTTCCATGCCAGCGAGCAGACCAGAGCTCTGCAATTTGCATCGTACGCGTTTGACGCGTGTATCACTGAGATCCTGGGCACCCTGGTCGCGGGGGGGAACCGTTTGCACGCCATCAACAGCGGACCACATCAATGCCATCCCATGGATTTTTTTCAAACACTGTCACCAAACCGGGCCTGTCTTATACCATCCTTGGTACGAGCGATTCGCCCTGAAGATGTACTCTCCTTGCGTTTCTAAACCTTGACGGGTGAATCCATCACAGCAGAGGCAATTTCCTTGTGGAAGGACCGTGTCATCCTGACCAGTGGGTATGGCCCATCAGAGTGTTCCGTATCCTGCATAACACATCAGGTTCAAGGCCAAAATGACCGCGAGAAGGTCGGTACTCCTCATGGTTGCGTAGCCTGGGTAGTTGACCCAGAGGATCATAACCGGTTCCTCCCTATTGGGGCCGTTGAGGAGCTTCTAATCGAAGGATCCATTCTCGCCAGAAGATGCAACTATCGGAAAACCGGCCACTACGACCTACACAGACCCGTACCAGTCTCCAGTTAGTATGCGCTTAGATGTGATAATGGTTTGGTTTAATCTGTAGAACTGTGTCGATCACATTTAAGCATAAGGTCAACATCCTTGAGGTTATTGGCTTCAGGACGGTGGGATAAAATATGACTATGGGCATGAACATATGCGTGTCAGGGAATCCCCATTACCTTTTTCTATTCTTTTTATCTTGGAGTGGTTTGTTACAGAGACCTTAGAAGCGATGGTATGGTTCCGGTGCGCCATTACTCTCCGTGGGAGGCTACGATTCAGCAGAATTATATAGGATTGTCGGAGTAATTAGTAGTATAAGAAATTCTGCCGTCATAACATCACTATTCAGCGCGTTGAAGAAGCATATATTCAACTCAGAACTGACGCTGCTGCGGGAAACACGGGGAAAGTTTCGTGTACATTTGATGAAAAGGCGATGATAAAGAGAAGGATTCGTAAAGCAATGAATGCACTAACGCAAAATCCGATGCATAGAACTTCCTACACCGCCGAATCTACATGATAGCGAACGCAATGTTATAGATGAAACATTTAGCAGAAAATGTGAAGCAACTTCAGCCTAATTAACCGACGGGTAAGTCCAGGTGATCGTTCTAGAAGGGCTAGACCGGTCAGCCGGTACAGGGTAAGTAGCTGGATAAATGAATTAACCGATATATGCGATTCACCTTGCTCCTATTACCTTGATAGTAATGTAAACTATTACCTGGGGAGACGTAATCGGAGGTATTATTCGTGTCCCCGTACAGATACTATTGAACTAGAAGCTAAGCCACTCTCCATCCCTCCAGTAAAGCGCCCACGTGCCGATGTGCATTTCCAATACTATGCATCTGAGATATGCGTGACGATGATCAAACTAAAGCGATACCCCCACTCAGATGACCTCCAGTCGATCCTTCTAATAGGTAAAATAATGATAATCTGCAGGCCTGGCTGAATATTAGTGATCTAACTGTTAGTCTAATATCTACCCCCACCCCCGCCATCTCACCTTGCATACGCAATATGGGGTCCAAAATCAATCGGTTAAAAATAACAGCAACAGGATGAAGAAGCTTTTAGTATCAGCCTTGATGGTGGTTGTAGATGAGTTGGGGTCGTCTTTTCAAGTCGAGCGAGTAGGGAATACCTTAGTGGACATGTATTCAATAGTAAACAGCTAACTATAAGCAGTTTTAAGCAGAGAACTAATTTACATGTGTTTATTCAGTGTAATACTTTAGTATTAATATATAATTAATATTTCTTTTTCGTTCGTATTATAAATACTATTTAGCAACTCTTTAACCACTTAATGTAAACTAATTTGGTGACGTTCTTGAAGTTGAATCCGCCGCTCTATAAGCTCAAGCTCTAACTTCTCATTCGCAAGCTCCATTGAAAGTATTTCTTCCTCTTGCTTTCTGAGATCCATTTCTCGTTGTTTGACTTCTGCCTCCTTTTGTTTAACATCTGCTTCAAGCTTTCGAAGCTCAAGCTCTTGACGTCTCTGTTCTAAAGTCAAAGCATTTGTTGACGCATCATCGCGATGATACTGAGAGGACCTTGAGGACCTAACTGATTAGTAAGTATTACCTTAAGCACATGGAGACATACTCGTTATCACCATTCTGTGAAGCAGATCGGGAGGCAGATTTTGCACTTCTTTGAGACAACGGGGGTTGTGGTAAAGCGGGTTGGGTTTCAGAGATACTAGATGAAGAGGATCGTTGGCGTTTGCGACTGTCTATATAAATAATCCAGTTAATAATTATTTATTAATTAGATCGATAATGACCCAAGGCACTTACTTTCTCGACGAGGCGGTGGTGGATGTTTATGCACACCATGCGATGTAAATACGATATATGGACGTTGATTGATATCCACTGGAACTAGCCCAGTAAAAATGACATCACAGGGTGTACGCTTTAATAGGCCTGGTCCTTGGTGATGATCTCGACCTTTCATGTAGTTAGTAATAGGTTATTAAACTCTTGACAAGTCACCTACCACAATGTTTTCGCCGGGATGATAGAGGCTGAAAAACACCACAATGTTCAGTTGCTGGTAGGACCTCTTTATTGACAAGATCTTCAAGAAACTGTAGGTCGATAACTATATGAGCTTGTATCGCTTCCCTATGATGCTTGGTTACAACATCAGAGGATTCATTTATACAGCCAATATAGGATGTAGATTCGCCATGCGGATTCTAGAGCGGTTAGAGAGTACTTAAAGCCACTTATAGAGCGCTCAAGGCTTACCGTTTGACTATATCTCTTGAAAACCGGCTTACATGTAGGAAGGTGGTCGACGCAGGCATGACCTCTCCTGAAGAGATTCATTTTCGACCGATAGTAACTATAAGTAGTTAGTAATTAGTTGATAAGTAGTTGATGGTTTTATAAATACCTGTAGGCATTTCGTTTGCCAAGATCAGTTTCTAAGATCTGAGTCTCCCTCTGAGCTTCTTGAATTTCTTGCCATATACTTTCGTCCACAGAGGTATGATGAAGCGATCTAAGCAAAGGATTCAAAAATTCACACGCATAGATCCCCGAGCATTTCCAGGTCCATTTTCTGACATGGCACACGAGAAATGGGGAATACACTGGTCCTTTTTGCCCCTGAGTCAGGTGTTTTGTATATTGAATCTAGAATGGCTTAGTAGTGAACTGGTTTAACTTATGCATCACTTAGTATTTACCTCCTGGGCAACTTGCTCCATTTCAGTTTGTGATCGTCCTCTTGCAGAAACAACATATGCATATCCATGAATATGGCTTTTTGGATACTCTGGTAAATCATCTACATATTCAACTTCGAGCGTCTCAAGGTGACGGTGTTTGGCAGATGTGAGTGGAATGGGAAGAGCTGGTTCCTGTTGGGTAGTATGAAGTACTTAGCAACCAATTAAAAACTGCTTGCGAAGTGGTTAGTTACCGTTTTCCCAATACCTTGGTTTCTTTCAGGATGCGAACCAGGTCCACCCACATCTATGTGAGAATTGCTGGACTCCATCATGGGAAAAAATAAAGAAAATAATAAAATAAAAGTTGGGTGTGTCAAAAACTGCTTGAAAATTACTTCGTAACTGCTTAGATGTTTTAAAAGATATTGCGAAGTAGAAAGAAAGTGAGTAGGAAAGTAAATTACAGTTAGTTATATACAGTATCAAGATGTGTTTTGTGCTTATTAATAGAGTTTAGGGTCACGTGATACTGGTGATTCTCACAGGGCTCTACGGAAGCTCGTATTATCTGTGTACTCACCGCAATGTACTTGTCTCTGTCTTGCTAGTCTTTCCCTTTTAGTCATCTGATATAAGGGCAAAGACTAGACCGACTACATATAGTCACATTTGCTTCTTGGATGCTTCTAAAAATGCTAGATTTTAAGAGTTTCAATTTTTAAAATTAGATAACTCATCATCAATTGGCCGACTAGCCCAGTGGTTAAGGCGCTCGCTTTACATCATGATCGCGAGAGATCGCAGGTTCGATCCCTGCGTCGGTCATTCTTTTTTACCCACACTTCCTTCGTGGAAGACTTCGTTTTTTATTCTTATGGTATAAGTATTTCTTTAAAGCAGTCCGAAACAAATGAATTCCTAGCTCTTAATAAAATCCATCGGAATTCTAACCGTGTAGACCTCAACAACCTGTTCTGTGTTTTGCAGTTGTCATTAAATGGGCAAGATATATATATCTATGAGCATCTTCTGTATAATCTACAACATGAATCTACTAACTACTCATGACTATACACATATATAAACATGTTTGATTCGCAAAGAATTCCTTACCTTTATTGTCCCCAAATATCGATAAATATAGAACCAAGCACCTTTCACACCCCAGCTATGACACTGAAGGTGCATCCAACCCTGTACTTTAGCCACAGTTTAACCAGTATAACCAACCAACCAACATACCTAAAACAGCAACAATTAATCTACACGATACCAAGCATAAGCACTTGAGCAGGACAAAGATCATCATAAAGCCATTAGCTGGTGAAACACGAACACAGAGAACAGGAGACCAAAGCCCTTGTCCTACCACAAGTCATACCAACAATGTCCAACTTGTTCCTGAGCAAACCGCTAACCCGTAGAGAACAAATAGAATCCAACTCTGAATCTTATATCCTACATCCCAGATACTAACAAAACGAGACGAAACTGATACACTAACGAAAACCCAACCCAAACACAGCCTTCACCCTAACAAACTAATACACAGTAGCACCAAAACCAAGTAAAAACCACCATAAGTCCGTAAGCCACACCCAACAAACCCATGTATAAAAACCTCCTAGAAAAAACCCCAAACTCCTAATCAACCCGAGACAAACACCACCACCCCATCCCATCACATCCCCACTACGATAAGGAACTCCCAAATGTAACCCCTCAATCTCACCTCACCTTAGCGCACCCAAACCGAACACAGCCGCAAAATAGCCAAATGGCCCCATAATATCGCCTTATCGCTTATGTCAGGGAAAACAAGAGGGGCCGTCCGTTCTAGAATGCTTCCTTGGTGGAGATGAGACATCTTGTTTCGGAGATTTGCCCTTTGTTTACGGAGTAGTTTGGTTTTTTTTTTTTGTTAGTGGGTTTATTGGGTGGTAATGGTTACATGGCGGCCCGATGTGGGTTCTTCTTTTCTTTTGAATTTTTTTTTTCTTGATTTTTAATTATTACGTAGTTTGGGTTGGTTTTGATTTGGTGATTGTTTTAGCTATCTTTTATTCTATTTCGGATTCTAGATTTTGTATTTTGATAAGGGAGTGAGTGAGTGCGTGGGGTGGTATGGTATTTTATCTTCTATTTTCCAATATTATTGATTTACGTATTCCTGCAGCTGTTTTTATCAATTTACCAATCTACTAAACCAACGTCGGCTTAACTCATGTGGATACTGGTCACTTGTCAGTGGTATCCATAACATCACAAAGGACCTTCGTGCCAACCCTCATCGATGTATTACCCTGCGAGCTACTGGGATATTTTTTATTGAGTACCGGTGACTTGTATTCTTAGGTGAGGAGAGTCACTGTACTATTGGAGCCAGAACTTTCACAAGGTAACGTAGAAGATGGACTGGAGCCTTATAAGATATGGTTTCGAGTTGGTGGAGTCGCTATGATATCTAACTGTCTGGAAGGAATCACTGGATGGTTAGGATCTTTGATAGATGTAGGCGGGGAATGTGGAGGTCAGGTTTGATGGCGGGTTGTGTTAATGGGAGATTGGGGAGTCTGCTGTGAGCTGAGCTGTAAGTGCTTTCGAAGGAATGATTTGACGATTGTAGAAAGAGATATTCCTCGAGGTCGTGTTGTTGAGAAGCTATAGGTTGAGATACTTGATTTATAGTATGATATCTTGGAAAGAGAAGGACCCGTGAACCAGCACATTGTATACTGAACTTCATAATGTAATATCTAAACCCAAGTATGTACATAGCTATAACTTTAACTACCTATGCTACTATAGTATTAGTCATACAGTTATACGTCCAGTGTAGTACAGGAGAAACTTCCATGTAACAAACACAACCAAAACCAAAACCAAAACCATCCAAGAAGCGATACATTGTAGCTATGATTATCATATCACGTTTCATACAAAAAAAACCCAGAATAAACTCAGTATCAGTTACAAAGAAAAAGCCAAAGCGTCCAGTCCGGTTCAATATACTAACCACGAGGACAGCGGACCCGTTTACAAGGCTGATTGATTATGCAGTGTCAGCAATAGCCATCTGTGCTTTGCTGTTTGTTGGGTGGGTTTTTCTTTGGACTCTATTTTGTTTTTTTATTTTTATATTTATTTTTATTTTTCTTAATCTTTGGTATTAGTTTTATGAATATTATTTTTGATCTGGTTTGTTGGATTTGTGGAGATGATAAGATGATACTGTATAATGAGGGTGTGATGCGGGGATGCTTGTGCGACGTGTGAGGCTCGTTGGTTTCTTGGATTCTTGGATTCTTGGTTTTAGGTTGGGTTGGATGTGTTTTTTCTTGGAAATGAATGTCTGTCTTATCTGTCTTACTGGCGTTTTGATGGTTGGGTTGGAAATCAGGGTTTCGGGTGTTTGTAGTCGACTGTGTACAGATTATCAATTTAGTTTTGATAGGTGGTGGATGACACTTCGTTGGAGACAATGCGGATGCTACATTACACTACACCCTCTACGCTCTTTCGTATGCTACACCGTGTTCATAGACCCCCTCGTCATCAATCCCGTGTGCATATTTATCGGATATTATTTGCGATCAGTGGAATGTTGTGTCTCATATTCAGGGAACGGGGACTTGTCCAGTGAGGTCATCAAGGATTGACAGCATGAATCGAGATTGACCGACTGATCTTTGTCGTCGGTGGCTGTCAAAATAGATCTGCCATCGTGCTTTGTTCTCGGTCTCGAAGGGCCAGACCCAGCGAAACCTGTTTTCTGCAGTGCCGATCGTTGTAATTAGTGGAGCTTACATGAATCATACTGTATCGAGGGCTGAGCCACACGATAGACAAGCACTAGCCACATAGCTTGAGCCACAGTGGGGGGGAGGGGTAGTAAAAGGTATGTGAGAGTTATGTAGATCCTAAATAGACCTATCCGTCGCAATGCATGAGGGCCACCCTGAAGTTTGGGTAGATAATATCCAGATGGGGATAGCTGCAATAGTTATGCACTGTATTCATCAGCTTGCAGAAGGCGCCACAATCCACATATCTTAAGTGGGTACGTTTGTGGCGGTTATACTTTGTGATAGAGCGAAGTATCTTTGGGTCACCCCGTGCAGAGCTCAAGTGATCAGCCGGGGAAGCGATGGACGACGCGTCCGTCAGGACTCAGAAGTCCTTTTTTTTTTTCCCTCCCTTGTCACGAAGCTCACAACCGAGAACCAGGAAAACCAACCCGGGGGAAGCGGAAAGGACCATCCGCCAGCTCCATCGGCTGCAAGGAGTCGACTCCATAAAACAGCTTAAACCTTTCCCCCGGACTCGGACCGCATTCCGCAATGTGCAAGAAGCTCCGTGCTTTTGCGCTGGGGCCCATTCTCCTTCCCAGAATAGTTGTAACGGATGAAGACGTGTGCTGGGTGGCGATTAAACCCCGGATAAAGCCGTGGGAATGTTGTACGTCCTTCATTGAGTGAAGATCACACAGCTCTCCCTCGCCTGCGGTTGTGTAGCCCATCTTTTATGTTTTGTGAACCTTTTTTTTTTTTTTTTTTTTCGGCCATCCCTGCCGGCGGACACCTGGGTCTGGGGTATCGTCAATGGGACCATGATTCAAAATACGGGTCATATGTCTGTGCTGGCTGAATTCTCTGGGGATGTTGCCCCAGCGTTCGTCATCCACGCTGAGTAACTGAGCGGCAAGACATTTGACCACGCTGACTCCGGGGGTCTCGTGTTCTTCAACTTTCAATATCATCCTGTTGCTCGCATGGCAACGTCGTATCCAATAGTCGATCAGGGCGGTGTATCACCGCCCTTTTCGATGCGTCGTGGCCCAGCCGGGAATCCCTGCGCGGGGGTGGATGGTACTTTGGCAGCTGTGGCAAACATGGTACTCCTGTCGTCGGGGAATATTCATTTTATTCAATCTGTAAAACATTTAATAATAATAGATAATTGGGATAGTCGATGCAGTTGCAGAAACAGCCGGACGGGGCGGTAATGCAGGGTTGGACCCGGGATCATGGGATGAGATTCGACCTATCGCTCGATCGATCCTGCGATCGGATGTAACTAGTAGGGGGTCTGAACGTTCGGGAATGGGCGGTGATACGGGGGGTGTAGGTACAAAGGTACGTCGCTGTACCTACATCCATCACAGCATGTTATGTTTGTTGTGACCCTTTTCTGCAGATGGATACAGAAGGAATGGACAGGTAGTCGTCATCTCAGTTGTGTTGATGAATGCTGAAATCGTAAACCACTGCGAAACAAAAAAGGAAACCAGGAAGCCCGTTTAATGGATCCTCATCGACCAATGAGAGGAACCAAATTGGAATTGTTTCTCGGAAATGTTTAACACCCACCCCCCGGAAACTGAGGAAAGGTCGCCGGGGACCCAGCAAGAAAGAATGAAAGGGGAAAGGATCCCCATACTCTCCTCACCCTTGGGACCGCCGGCTCCTCTTTCCGCCTTACCGGGCCTGGTAACTTTTGCGGAAAGGAAGGGGAAGTGAGAACCCGGCGAGTTGGGTTACAATTTCCCTAAAAGGGATAATACATTATTCAGGAGACGGCGATCGTTTGTGACCCATTTTTATTTTATTTGATATGATTTTATTTTATTTATATTTTCCATTTCCTTTTTCAAACAGATATATATATTTCCTAGGGGGAAAGTGGGGGGGAAGGATTCCGACCTTCCGGTTCGATCGTTTCGCGGGAGGCGGAAAGGCGTTCCCCGGGGGTAGGGATGTTTAATAATAATTAGGTTCGTTTTAGCTGGAACTATTGATGGATCGTGATTGATAGTATCTGATTAAAATTAGGCGGTGCGGACGACGGTTCTAGACTCGAGACCTTTTGCTTGCCGAGGCACCAACCGACCGTACTTAATAAGGTCCGGGGAAGCTCTCGCGGACAAAGACCCGGTTTACCTGTCAACTGGCTTGCGGAGGGATTCGGTCTGCCATCTCCGTAGTTCGTACTTTGTGAACTGATGGTTCTGTGTAGTAATTTGTCAAACATTTGAAATCGTAGAAAAAAGATCTATCGGCACATGTGTGGATGGAGCCTGATGCACACCATTTGTGAGGTACGTATGCTGGGTCCTTCTCAAACATGAGCTGAAGAAGGGCCTCTAAGGAATATGATGGATCCCCTCCGACGAAATTAGAGGCTTAATCCTAAGACACCTATTCAAACCCACACCAATTGGGCAGCAACAACATCGTCAAAGGGGGGAAAAGGGGGTTCTATCCCAAAGCTCTGGTAGCTGGAGCTTCCATCACGATCACCATATGATCGATCCAGTTGGCCGGGCCTCGCACGACATTTCCCCGATTACCGAGGGCTTGATTTAACCACGAGCTTTCCCCTGATCCCTCAGTGCGAAACTAGTACTATCGCATTCAGCTCCATTTAGCCTCGGCTGAAATGCGTCCGTAGAATCGGAGGACCGGCGCGAAGGTCGGTCGCCACCGTGAGGCTCAGATTTTATCCGCGGTCGCTTCATTCTTGAACGTGAAAATTCAGGCCATGTAACTGGCGGAGAAAAACGGGAGAAAATCCTCCGCCTCATCTTTCCCTAACTTGGGCGAAATCCGGAGGAACGTTTTGGCTACGGAACATCGGGGCCGTTGCCGACGACTTGTAAGTTGGAACTTGGGGTTACGTGGAGCAGGGCCGCATCATCCTGAATTACGGAGGAGTAGTTTATTCCTCCGTAGTTTTAACTACCCTTCACAAGCTAGTTATCCGATCGAGTAATCACGGATGAAATCTCGGCTGTGCGACCAGGGGATTGTTTCTACTCCTGACTAGAACCACGATCGGTGTTACGCTGCTGATAGATAGTGTGGACGATCTGGTCGAAAGCCACGGGGAAGTTCCGAGCGGTTTAAAGGAATATCCAGAAATTCCTGGGTCAATGATCTTCCGAGGGGGTTCTCGTGGGGGAATAAAGTCGACGAGGTCGTTCCATGGTCGTTCCATGGTTCTGAACCTGTCTGTCAAAGGACCCAAAAGTTAGTCGGTCTGATTTGACACCCATCACCGTAGAATTCAAAATCCAATCCGTGCTGGCCAGTTCATCATCAACAACACGACATCGGAAGAAGAACCCGAGATGAAAAATTGAGTAAGAGGAAAGGACGGTAGTGAAGAAAGAAAGAATAAACCGAGTCTCCACCGCGGATACCGCGCATGGACTCTGGAACAAATCTCGAAGGAAATCCGTCAGGTTGCCATTGGTTTTTCTTTCCTTTTTTTATTATTTTTTCCTCCCAGGCTCCCACTCCATTGGGCCGCACGAGGCGACTAGATTTTTCTGGCGGAAATCGACACGACTAGGCGGAAAATCATCCCCCAGCTAGAGCTACCACTAAGGTACTACTGAATAACTATCGTCGCTACTATCGTTACTGATGAAAATCCATCGGTCGGGGATTGCCCGATTTCAGACCGCTAGAAGGATCAGGATTCAAGGAAATGGATTGCAATGCGCGGTGTGAGGGAGAGAGAGTGTGCTGTACTCTGTAAATCGCAAAGAAATGTCACTTGGTCGAAACAGGACAGGTTTAGGGCATGGTTTAGATACAGGCGGTGACAGTTGATGTAACTGCCGCTGTATCCCCCCTCGAGATAGACATACAGGGTACAGCTCGACATACATCCGCCCGCAGTATTATGTATGCACGTTCACCGCGAGGATGTCAAACATCGAAGCGGTGTGCTTTCATGCGCGATCTGATTCGACTCTCCTCCATCCGCCACTCGGTTGGGGATGGGGAGGACAGTTCAATAATGTTACGACTATCTCCTCTCTACGCAGGTTGGAGACGGAGCACGGACGGACAACTGTCTCGACAGCAGACCGCAAGAATCCGTTTCAGATGCACGAGAGCCCAAAATATATCCTTCTATCGGCGGCTGTTGGTAAATAAATGATAGTTGATCGTGTTGTATCGCGTAATCAAAGAAAATGGTGTCTGACCACCTTCAGCTGTTTCTCACTGTACCGCAAAAAGTTGGGGGTCTTGATACGGAGTCATCCGAGTCATCATCGCTGAGACATATGATTAAGGATTGGATTACGATGACGGTGAAGAATTCCTCCGAAATAATTCCAAGCCCAGAAATCAAGTACCGAGAAATCGTCGAGGGTATGGAGGGTACGCGGGTTTATTCTTACTTAGTCGGGTAACACTTACGGGTAATAATACTCGAAAAAGATCAATAAATAATAAAACCAATAAAATAATAAAATTAGTTTAGGAAACTTTCACCCCCAGTTTGACTCACTCTTTGACGGTTTTTTTGATCCCCACGTCCCCTAACCCGATGTTCCCCGGGCCGCGGGCCGATGCTGAAAGAAAAATACATTTGATTTATTTATTTAGTCAAATGCAACCGGAGGACTGGAACAAAAACAAATTCAAATAAGAAAAGCGATAGATCCACGTCCGCTGACCGGGATCTGCTGTCAGATTGTTAGAATCAATCTCTCTCTCTCTCTCACACACACACACTCATACACTCGCGCAGCTCTTTGTCCAAAAGGATTTGGTGGTGGTACTTATTTTCTTTGACTGATCAATTCTGGATGCTTCATTATTCTGGAATTGAATAAAGCAAAGATACGAAAATAAATCAAATCAAACCAATCAATCAATCAATGAACAGATCAATGATTCAGTCAGGCTTGGGTCGCCCTATCTGTCCAACTTACCAGGTCATCTTTCAACCCTCACCAGTCGATTCTTCATACATAATACATCGTACAGCTGCCGGCACGCCGCTTCCGCCTGATCGTCGCGGTTGACTCGCAGTTTGTCAGTTGGGTACTGGCCAGCATTACGGAATCTTCTCTGTGTTTGAGGAATTCTCGACCGGTATTTTTGTCTGGCGATCATTTTACTTACTTGCCTGTTGGTTGTGGGGCCTGCATATTTTATTTATTATTTTTTTTTCCCCTTGAAAATTAAAATCAACCGATTATTTTTATTTTTGATTTCCGATTTATGATTTTTGAATTTATTATTTTTTCTTTTTAAGAAAAAATACGCATCACACCAACCCCCCGCGACGCCTTATCTGTTGGGATATGCAAGGGAGTCCAGACGCTTCCCCGATCGATCTGGACCCATACATATACATATCTCCTTTCCTTCACCACAACTCTGACCCATTTACTCAAATATTGGTGTCAGAGCTTATTACTATTTACACCCTCCCATTCCTCCCTTCCTCCCTTCTGGGTCCCTTCCCCAGACTTGTCGATCTTCTTCACCTTTATTATCTTCTGTTGCTCCCACCCCCCCAAGTGAATCTCTCAGCAACACACTCCTCTCCACTCTACCATACTGGAGCTCAACCCACTACTACTATAGTGGCTTCTAACCTCATCTCATCCATCCACTCTTCACACACACCCACACCCACAATGAAGTACACCAAATCATCGGCGATACCAATGTTTCCACTCCAGGCCTGGAGTGGTAACGCGGCCAGTCTCAGATCCTCCCCCAGTGAGGCATCGACCAATACCGACCCGGTCGCCTTCAGCTTCGATACTACTTGGGACGGTGGCTCGCCTATTTCCACCCCGGCAGCCCCTGCAGCCCCTCCATCAACTCCCCAGGACTCTCTGCTCGATATTACACCTCGCAAGTGCTCCTTCTCTACAGCATTTGGCATGAGCAATGCTTGTGCTTTTCCCTCTTGGCCCAACCGACCTGCTTTGATCAGCACGGATACCGATGTCTCTACTGGAAGTGCCTACATCTCGGACGAGGATCTTTGCTTCGACTTGACCCCCGAGTCCGAATTCGCCGTGGAAGAAGAGTCGGCCGTGCAGGAGTCCGTCCGCCCTGGTGACCTGACGACTGAACAGCAGATCCAGATGTTGCGCGCTGCCGCTGAAGAGGAAGCTCAACGCGCCCGTTTCCTGGCCCAGGTCCAGGCGCATGCGCGGGCCCAGCAAGCCATGCGGGTGGCACAGCTGGCGACCCAGGAGAAGGAAAATGCGAAGCGCAAGAAACGTCAGGCTGTGCCCCAGAAGAAGCGACGGGCTCCGTCGGCCACTAAGGTGGTGATTCGTGCCTAGAGCTGTCAAATTCGCCTTGTATCAACATTTTTTACTGCTTATCGATACCCCACCCGTCTGGTCGCCCCACGTTGTCTTCTCTGGTTTGTTAGCGCAGTACTGTCGAACGATCGACAGAACATGGACTTTTCCAGACTTTTCCGAATTTGCGGTCAATGATTCAGCCGCTTTTTCCCTGGTGTCGAGGAACCAATCGGAGGGACAGCCCTCTTCTAGCCCAAAACAAAGCGATTTCGCATTATCAAAGCGCACAGCAACCGAATCCGAAGTGTTTTCGCCAGAACATCTGATGACTGATGGACAGACTGCACGTGCCTCGCCTCGACGGAAGGGCAGCGCTGGTTGGCTGCCCGTGGGGGTTACGCGCCGCAGCCGGACAGAATTTCCAAACCCACCGCCCACGGAGTTACATGCCCGATTCGCTGCCTGATTTCGTTGCGTCGCTTCGATTACTTAATAACTCGTCGCTGTCGGCGCATCACGGCGAAAATTGATGGTCAAAATAAAATGACTTTCGCTTTTCGCCCTTTCCCCTCCTCGGCGCCTCTTCAGTCGGCTGCACGTTGGACAGGGTCCCGCGCCTATTATCTTAGCTGGTCATCTCACCGCTACTGTCTGATGCCCTTCGGATCTTATCTCTCTTGACACCATCACTATTCTTATGACTCACCGGAAATGAAGCTGGGCCAAGGGTCCTGGCCCTGATTGTTGTTTCTCGTTGTTCGAACTTTCCTGTGACCCCCCTCCTGACGTTTATTTTTATTTTTATTTTTTTTTTCCCCCTGCGATGGCGTTATGGTTTACATCATCCATGGTAGCGCCTTGGTTTTTCTTTATCCATTTCGGGAACTCTTGTCATGTTCATTCAGCCTGCAGTTCAGGATTTCACAGCACTGTCCTTGGTATTTTTTCCTTTCTATCTTTCTTCCTACACACCATCTTAATACCCTTTCTTCCTGAATATTTTCTAGCGTCGATCCAATGTTTTCAGATACCCAGTCGTGTACCTAATGTTGTGTGTCTTTGTTGTTTCTCATACCCCGAGCGTGTTACACGAACAGCTCCCGCGTCGGCTTTTTCCACGGTTTGCATTTGCATAGCTCAGCGACATACCCTTTTCTTCTATGATGACTCTTAGCGACCATGGTTGTATCGTTTTATCTAGGTAATGGCATGTGAATACGAGGTAGTACTGAATCTGGCTTCCTGACTCTTGTAGTAACAGACGTAGTTCGTGATTGGGATTCGATTGTAATTCAGACCATCATCTCTTGTGACCAGACCGTAGATATCGACAATCGAACCGAAGGCCAAAGCTCTACGGAGTATGACAGCTGGAAGAAGAAACAGTAAAACAAAGGTAATAGTAACATGAACCCAAGAAAAGGAACACCCCCAATCCACACGAGTAAACACATAAAACACAATCCCAACAATCCACCCTAATACACATCTACAATTCTATATTCAACCAAACCCACAATAGTAAAGACAAATCCCCAAACAAACCCTCTCTACTCTCTACTCCAGACTCTCTACTTCATACTTCATACTCCGTACGGAGTACATAGTACATAGTACACAGTACACAATACTCAAGAAAACCCCACCAACCCCGCCACCTCCCCAATCAACCCCTCCAACAACTTCACCATCTCCTCTCCTCCCCCAAACAACAACTCCCCCTTCCCCTTCTTCCCCAATATAACCTCCCTAACCCCCAAAACCCGACAAACCTCCTCCACCTCCCCACCCACAGCACACTCATAAACCACCAACCCCAACGCCATCAAAAACCCCCTCAACGCCTCCCCACTCTCCTCTTCATTTGCGATCGCCTCGACCAACCCCGCCACCAGCGAAACCTGGTCCTCCTCGGAGATGAGATCCCCTTTCCCTTCGATCCGGGAGTTATGGTTCTGGGCGGTGAGATTGTAGGCGAGGGAGGCGGCAGCGCACCGGATTTTAGGGCTGGTGTGGAAGAGGGAGGAGGTTAGGGTTGATAGGGTGTTTGTGAGGAGGGGAGGGGTGGATAGGATGGTGGTTGTTGGGAGGTGAGGGGAGGTGAGGAGGAGGTTTGTGAGGAGGTGGAGGGTGGTTAGGGTCTTTGTGTAAGCAGATTTGGATTCTTGGGGGGTTTCTTCCCTTTGGGATAAAAGGGATAAGAGTGTAGAAGGTGGGGTTTGGGAGGAGAAGAAATATGAGGCGATTCTGGGGTCGAGGGTTAGGAGTCTCGTTAGGTCTATGATTGCGAAGTGAGCGTCACTGGGTGTTTCCTTAAGGAGCGATTCGATGTAAGTTGGGTATGTTGGGAGGTCTGGGGGTAAGGGGGTTTCTCGTGGATCGTTGGATTTGATCGAGTTGGTTATGAAAGTTGTGATCGAGGTGAGGGTGTTGTTGGTTTGGGTTTCCCGGGGTAGTTTCTGGAGTAGTTTGTCTAGGGGTGGTATGTTCTTGTAGTGGATGAAGGAGGAGGCAGGGATGGGGCGTTGGAAGGTCGGGAGGTTGAGTTTGCGGTGCGGATGTGCTGGATTGGCCATTTCGATTAGAAGTCTGATGTTGCCTTGGAGTTGGGATGCGTTTGCGCCGCTCCAGGTCTCTGTTTCCTGGCCCTTTAGGTAGGTCTTGAATGTTGGGGTGGCCTTGATGCCGTATTTCATGGCCACGTCGTAGGCGCTGCTGATGTCTACTTTGATCAGCGTGGCCTTGGATCCTGCTTCTTCGGCTAGTTCGTCGTACAGCGGGTAGAGGGCTTTGCAGGGAGGGCAGGTGGCGGAGGTGAAGAAGATGATTGCGGCGGAGTGGCTGGCCTGGTTGAGTTCGTGGTTGAGTTGCGTGAGATTGGTGACTTGGTGGACTTTGTTCGGCGATGGTACTTGTGATTGTGTAGGGGTTTGGGTTGGTACGCCGGTGCTGGGGGCCTGGGTGACGGGGCGTAGGGCGGCTTCGATTTGTGGCTTGATCATCTGGCCGAAGGGCGTGCTGAGGAAGGTCTGGGGCAGGTTGCGGATGTGATCTGGGATACTCTTGCCCAGGAGGAACATGGCGAGGTCTTGGGTGAAGTTGTTGCAGTTGTGGAGGAAGAGGTCGTAGGACTGGGGTTTTGTTAGTTGTGGTTGAGGCTGATTTTAGAGGGGGTTTCGTGGCTTGCCTCTGGCGTGTAGATTTCTCCCAGTGACTCGATATACTCGGATATCACATCCGGGGGCAGTTCTGTCTGGCCTAGATGGACTTTCTCCATGGGCTGTCCGTGGTGCGTGCTCCCCGGGTAGGCTGTTTGGATGCCATGACCGAAGTAGTATTCCACGCCGTTGAGCACGATGGCGGTGTGGTAGATCGCATCAATGTGCGTTCCCGTTAGGGGGAGGGACCACTGGACTACGTTAGATCTTGGTTCTTGTCCTCTGTGACGGTACGAATTGGACGTACCTGGCGGGCGAGACCCTGTTACATGTTAGCCAATGAGCTTGTGGTTTTATAGTGATTGGGAGTACCTTGGAGAGGTCGTAGACGTATAGCTCTACGTCCATGGTATGGGTTGCTGTTGTAGATGGCCTGGTAACTGAACTTTGTCTACAGAGTGTAATGTAGTCAATGATGGAGAAATCCACGAAGGTGCCTGGGGACAATGTAGGGTATATAAAGTCAGGGCCGTTGACTCGATTGGGAAATGTAGGCATATTTTGGGTTACGTCAGCAGGGCCAGGCAGTCACGGGAATGCGTCGATTGTTCGGTGATCTTCGATTCAGGACCATGACTAGATTGACTTTTGTATACTAAATGCTATACAAAGAATCTCATGTCTTTATTATTCATGTAGCTTTAATAAACACTTACATAAACACTACGTAGCCGAGCCAGCATACCTCCATGCATATACTTTGTAGAACTGGAAGCCCGGCGCATAATCCATATAGATAACCCAGCCAAAGACCCTCACTCTCCGCCTTAACCTGCGCATCAAACCATCCCGCCACCAACAACCGCAACTCCCAACTGAGTCCTGACACACCCCAACACCAACAAGGGGAGATGGTAAGATCCCTCCAATCGCAAACCAACCCGCAATCCAGAAACACCGACTAACCAGAATCTCACTCCTTCCAGCCTCCCAAAAAGCGCAGCGCACCTTCCGCGCCGAAGAAAGCGCGGCAATCCAAACTCGCCAAAGCGCACGACATCAGCGCCACCGAAGAGAACGAGATCAAAGAAGTTTTCCAGCTCTTCGCGACCAGCGCCACAGACTTCCCGAACGAGAAAGAAGGAGTGATTTCACGAGAAGATGTCCGGAAGGCGCTTGTGTATGTGTCCCCTCCCTCCGCCCCGGCCCTCCACTCTTGCGCCGGATGAAATATGTGCTATTGTTGTATTGTATTGACTGAGGGGTAATAATAAAGAGCGCTGGGCCTTGCGCCGGCTGATTCGCGAGAGCTGCACGATATCCTGGCTGCGGTGGATCCCACGACGACTGGGTATGTGCTCTATGAGCCGTTTGTGGCTGTTGCGGCGGCGAAGTTACGGTCTCGCGACGAGGATGCGATGGTTGCTGAGGTGGATACTGCTTATCAGTTGTTTACGCGGAATACGGATGGGCCGATTACGTTGGGGCATTTGAGGCGCATTGCGCGTGAGTTGAAGGAGGATGGGTTGGGGGATGATTTGCTCAGGGATATGATTCTGGAGGCGAATGGGGGTGCCGGCATTGAGGCTGGGGTGAGCTTGGAACAGTTTCATGATGTTATGACTAGGGCTGGTGTTTTCTAGATATCGGGTTTTGGTTTTGGTTTGGGGTGTTGGTGTTGGGGTAGGCGTTGGTTTCTTTGGGTTTATCTTGTTGGTAGGCCTTTCAATGGATCATGTACATACTTTACAGCAGGAATATAATATTGGTTTTGAGGTATGCGCTCGAGAATGGTGGTGTTTTGGGTACCTGAAGACCATATGTGGCTGGAAGGGACTGTGGTGGGTATATTTCTGGAGATGTTAAAAGTCTGCATGGATTGTGGAGTTATTGATGTTAACTACTGTAAGTATGAACGAGGTAACATTGTTGTTGACCTCAGCAATGTCTGTCCTGTTCTTGCAGAGTGCGTCCGGTCTATACCTGTCCAAAACCATGTCCACATAAAAATACAAAACCAAAGCAATGCAACGCCTTTAGTGGGACTGGGGTATCATAATAGTGATGTACACAGTTGCTAGCGTCCGCAATCGAGCGGACCATGCTAAATATAACAATATGTAAGGCATTAGACTCAATCAACTTCCGACACAGGCCGTGCATTCTCGACTGGAAGCTCAGCCTTCTCAGGCGTGGACACACTTGTGGCTTGAGATGTTCGCGTGTCGTCAGTGGCCGCAGATGTTGTCGACATGTCCTCCGATGTCGATACCGAGTTCTCCACTTCTGCAAGATCCGACTCGCCAGTTTCAGCGGGGAGAGAAGAGGGGTCCACGGCTTCATAAAAGAGCATGAAAGCTCCGCCCTGCGCCATAACGTTGGATTCGCTGACCATTTGCACATCCTCGTCACTCAACCGGAACCAGCGCTCAGTGGTCTGGTTCTCACCGTCTTGCTCAACGACTGACTCCGGAACCTCGGCGGGGAATGCTTCTGAAGAGTACTTTCTATAACATATGTAGTGACCGTTTTCATGACGGCCGTAGTGCGTGATTACCGCCCGTAATTCATAGAGTTGTCCATGGGCCGCGATCTTGTCGGCTGGTGCAAGCATCGACTCTCTCGGATCCATGTCCCACGTCTCGTAATTTTGACCCGCCTGGCCGACGGCTGCTCCTAGAACCCACTCACCCATATCAAGGATCTTCGGAAACTTCAGGGCGGCGTAATTCTTTCGAAGCATTCCCGTCATTTCATCAAACAAACTTCGGTTGATGTGGACAACAAGGCACTTCGGCGGTCTTGCAATCACAGCCTGTCGGGATTTCGTAGAGGAAACACGGTTCTTCGAAGGGATATTGCACTTCTTAGAGAGAGTCTTCTCCGCAAAATCCTCTTCCTTGAGGGCCTCCTCGACAGCCTTCAATCGTTCCTGCGCCGAATTCTTCAGCGCTTCAGATACACTCAGCGAATCGGGTGTGTTCGAAAGCGACTTATCTTCCTCGATTTGTTTAAGTAGATTCTGGAGTTGTTTTTGAGCGTGCAACAAAGTACACTTCGCACACTCCACACCTTCGATAGGTTCTAAATCCATATAGTCCTGAAGACAATCACGAACATCATGCTCGTAGCCCGCCCCAAGCGGTACCGTCAGGCAATTGAATGGAATAAGGGACAAACCCTCGGTCCAACCACATTGCATGCAGCCCACTCGCTGTGCGAGGAGACCTTCCAATGGGTTTCCGAAAGAACGTATTTCGGCGATCCGAGCCCCGACGGAGGCGTCCGGATTTTTTCCTTGCGTAGATCCAGCCCCAATAACATTTTCCTGCGGGCTTGCCACCTTCAACCCGAGGTTCCGAGTTTGTTTTCGTGTAGCCTGCTGTATCTCGTAGTCTATCTGATCGACAACCTTCGAAAAATATTCCTGCGCGTCTTGTTGCTGCCAACTGCTCATCGACTTGAGATCCGCCGGAGTCCATAATCGCTGTCCATAGCTGTCCGGGCTATTCAGCCGTTCTATAATGCCCTTGAGCGCCTGATGTGTCGAGAATGCTCCCTTCGCCCCGAATAAATCGATGTTCCGTTCCAAGAACGCCGCTAGCGACCCCAGCGAAGCGAACCCTTGTATAATGCTGTTCTGATAGCACGAGTTGTCCCAGTTGCCTAGACCCGGAGGGAGGCTGTCCTTGCTGCCGAGAAGTGCAGTGCCGAAGCCCGGGAGCGTTGGAGCTCGAGGAAGGAGAGAGGATAATGACGAGTTATCGAGCCCGAGGATCCGTTTCATCGCTTCGCCCTTGGCTTCGAAAGTCATCGGACCGGCACTTTCCTCGATCGGGGTTGAGTTTGCTTTTTTGTCCAGGGCGGCGACTACTCTGGACGGCGTCATGTAGACGATGACGTCCCACAATCCTCGGGCTACCGTGGCCGGAATCGACCCAGACTGGGTCAAGGCAATGAAAACGAGTATCGCGATCGCTAGGGTGGAGGCTATGCTTGGGTGGTCTTGTAGATACTGAAATACTCTGTCATAGTGGCTATTTTTTGCGTGGTTCAAGGGACTCTGAGTGAGGAGACCGTTCGCCCCTCTATGAGAGTGCATGGTTGAGTGGGAAATCTGGGAGGTCACGGCATAGAGACAACGTTCGAATACTCATGAAGACGGGTAAAGGAATGAATATGTGTTTGTATATCTGAAGTATAGATTGATGATATTTGGACTGTTTGCCTGTCGGAGTTTAATAAGCGCCGCCGGCTTCACTTCTGGTTTCTGTGGCTACCCGAACTTGTTATCGATAGCGATTATCGTCTCCACTGAAAATATTCTACGGCTGTGATAAAAACACAAATTTTCCGGTTCTCACCACAATGGCTAAAGCAAGAGGTACGTGGAGATTATGCAGGAGAGAAACGAGGTTACTAAATTAATGTCTGTCTATAGTCCAGTCAAAGCACTCTCGTGCGGCCCGCCGGGCAGCATCGCCGAGTCTCGACGTTGACAAGTCCTTGACCACCCTTCCCCGTGCCGAAGATACCGTGATACAGCGTGAATCCATCCTTTCCGATCGCGCAAATGCCGGTGTCTCGAAGAAGAAGTCGAAAACCAAGGGCCTAACAAAGGCGCAGCGTGCCAGGCAGCAGAAGGGTATCGAAAGAGCAGAGAATATCATGGATCAACTGGAGGCGAAAGTGGAGAAAAGTGTCAAGCGGGGGAAAACTGTGAAAGCACGTAGGGTATGGACAAAATGATTCTATCAAGGCCATTTCATTGATACTGACAATGTGGGCTGTCAGGCTGAGTGGGAAGACCTGAATCGCAAATCGGGAGCGACCATGTTTCAGAACCTCAACGACGAGGCCGACAATGACGACGATGACGCTATGGCTGATGTTTCCGCGGCTCCTAAGAAAACGAAGCCGCAGCCGCAACCAACACACGTGGCTCAAAACCTGGTGGCCGACCAACACGCAGATATTGACGTGGACGATGATATCAGCTGAGATGTCACAGCGACAGTGCAAAGGAGATACCGGGCTGGTCACGCCAACTATTTCCTTGGCCTAAGCTGGTTGATCATTCGATCAATATCAGCGACAGCTGGCCCCGAAGCTCTCGTCCGGAGGAGCTCCAGGGTATTGAAGTCCTTGGCCTTGAAGGCCTCCTCCCCGGCTTTCACGATCATTCCACATTTCACCCACATTTCCACCTTGTCTTCGACTGGTAAGTTGGTGCATTTGGGGACAAAAAAAGAAGCGAGTTTCGTGTTTCCAGCACCTAGTATCTCGTTATAGAAAGGCTGTCAACTTGTGTCAGCACGTGCATGCATACATCTGAAGCTGGTTAAGAATTGGCTCACCTCCCACCCGATCGGGGATTTCTTGTTTCTGCCGATCTCTTCCAACTCACCCCAGTCTCGTTTGGCAACTAGAGCCCTTAGTCTAAGCCACCAATATGTCTTGTCTGGCATCTTAAATTCACTCTGAAGCTTCTGTGCTCTCTTGCCGTAGCCCGATCGGATCAGTCTGTAAATAGTCTCGTTCAAGCTTAGACCCACAAACTCAGACCGATCTGCAATATCCTTGTCCAAGGCTTCCTGAACCTTCAACAACTGCGATGCTTCGGAAAGAAGTTTTTGCTGCAAGACTACTGTCGCGTCTTTAGAGTCGACTAATAATCGAGAGGCAAGCTGCAGCTTCTCAGTTTTGCTTGGCAACTCTGTCTGACTCAATGCTTCTGAGAGGAGCACATTCGAGCCGTCGATCGGACGGTCGTCTTGGTAGTAGAGGTCTTTTAGTAGTTCGGTATCGTCACCTCGAGCGGTCGTTTCCACAAGGGCAGAAGCCATAGGCCGGGTGTTAATCATTCTGAAGAAGCTGGCCAGAGGGAGTTTGCTCTTGAGACGTAGAAGCACATAGTTTACTAGGTCATTATCCCCACTTTCGATGGCCTTACCAAGGGCAATTTCATCCTCCTCCATGTTCAGAAGTAACGGAACCTGCTTGCCGGCCCGCGGCTCGTGGTTCAGCAGCTGCGTGGCCAGATGAGCACGCCCTTCATCATAAGCGGCTTGTGCGATCAGTTCGAACGATATCCCCGGCTTGCCGTCCAATCTTTGCACGATAAGCTTACAGACAGCTTCATCGTCAACGGTTGAGACCTTAACCTTTTGGCTTGCCCAATGAACATAGATTCTGTCAGCAGGAATCTGGAGATATTCCGAGATTTTAATGGCAAGTAGATATTCATGTCTGTTCACCAAGCGTTCGATAAGTTTCTCCGGAGTCAGCCGCATGTATTGATCGTATGAGATTGGGAGCCCAATCTGGTAGTCCCTAACTGCTTTAAGAACTCGAAGTTTCTCGGTCATTTCCACAAAATCGTCACTATTGTACAAATCCAGAACAGATTTTCCGAATGACGCGGCTTTCAACAATCTCTTCTGCCAATATGCGTCGAACTCGTGGCCCGCGGCCCTAACACAAGTGTCAACGGCTTCTGGTAAACTTGATCGGATCCGCTGGATGTTCTCGTCGGCCTTAGGAGACTTTTTTTCCAGCAAGTCAATTGAGTCCAGCAGAACTGAGGCAGGGGAGGTCGATCCGAGGCGAAAGATCGCCTCCGTTACGTCTGGATTGATTGTTAATTGATGAGGAAACAGATCTTGTAAGCAAACATACCTGTCACTTTATGCAAAAACTCGCATGTGTCATGCGTGATCAATCGCACGCCATCAAACTCGGGGACAACGTGGACAATGCCGTCATAGTAGTAGCTTAATTTGTTAATAGAGCGTAGGCTTCCGGGATACGATGGATAACTCACCGAGCGGCAACACCGTTGGGACCAATCAAGTGCACCTCATCTTCCCACGCGATGACAACAGCATCATCCCCACACCAGTCAACCGTCCGGGGAGTTACGCGAGACTCGGGGTCATATTCACTGTACTTGCTCTGGAAGTCACTACTGACTACCCATACTTTGCCTTCCGCCGTAATGAGTGCCACGAATCTTCCAGTTGGCGACACGCTGGCATGCTTGAAAGGGCCATTTTGAAGCACTTTGTCCTCTGCTTCCGTGGGATCAATCAGGTAGACGGTCTTGTCAACAGCTAGCAGTACCTCGACTGAGCGCGACAACGTAAAGGCAGGTGGAATCAAGGACCACGATGAAACCTCTCCTTCAGGACAATGAGCTAGGAGCTTCGGTCGAGGCTCGTCATAGTTAGACACAGCTACCAGCTGGTTATTTGAGAGCAGAGCAACGAAGCCGGACGTCCAAAAGCGACAAGCTCTGACGCCATATTCTTCCGCCCCCTACGTATATTAGCGCCGAAAATAGTACATATAGGTATCGAAAGCCTACGTTTCCAAGAGAAAATGAAGTGAAATCTCCATACAGTCCAAAATAGCGTCGCACGGTACCGTCTTCCGTGATCACTAACAACTCTTCTTTGTCGGACCAGCCGAGCCCTCGGATAGTACCATGTTCCCACTGGAAATGTTAGAGTTAGTAGCACCATTAAGTTGAATCGTTAACTAACATTAAGTCGATTAATCAGCTTTCCCGAGGAGGAGTAGATACCAATGCTCGACTTGGCGGTCTGAGCATCACGGAACCTGTATGGCTTGGTATCATCGCGATGCAACGCTATGGTATGTAAGCATTAACTCAAAAAGGTGTATAACGATAGATACTCGTACCTAAAGCCCCTCCGTATGGCGCGCCTGCAACGATGTAGTTCTCTAGTTCGACATCTTCATCGAAGATAGCGTCGTATATCGGGACTTTCCTATAGAAACTATCACCCAGCTTCTCCCAGTTCGCCAGCGGATTTGACGGCGCCATTGATACTGGCAGATAATTATATGAACAGAGACCGCGCCAACCGAAGAGAGAGATCAAAGCTGCGATGAGCCTTGTTTGGCGGTCGTTCATCGGGAAGCTCCCAGCTCACATGGGGTCTGGCTGGCGCTAAACCTAGCTAGGCGTAGCGTCTTGGCTGTTCATCGGCCACTTATCAAGACTCAATATTTACTGATACTGAACATCATGAAGCATACGCGAGTAGGTATAATGGATGATCTAGCAGAAATATCCAGTCTGGTGCTGGAACTATCAGATCTTGAAGTGGCGCTTTATCTCTGTCTTGCTGCTAGCGAGCATTGTCGTATCGACGCTACAGCCGACAACATTAATGACGTTGCCAATGAGCTCGCCTTGGTAACTTGCTTCTTAATATATATTGCTTCATGGTTCATCCACTGATGCTCCACCAGATATGTGCACACACCTTTGACCTCACTTGTGTTACTGTTGACTGCTCGGAAACAACAACACCGGACGAATTTTGCTCTGCGCTCATTCCTGCGAATGCTCGAAACTCGGCTGGTCCGAACAATGCGGAGAACAGGGCGGTTAACGTCGTAGTAGCTAAGAACTTCGACCACGCTGCTGACAGGATACAACTCCAAGCTCTTGAGGTGACTATAGCATCACGATTGAAGGTGTGGCCTTGCTAACGTTCATAACAGCTGATGCGGTCTAAGAAACTCAATACACATAATGGCTTCCTTGAGGCTCCAGAAGACTTCCTCTTCATACCGCTTGTTATGCGCAAGACAGAACATGATCAGCCAGTCTTAAACTTCCACTTGGTAGGTAGCCTGTTGCCATAGGTCCATGATCGGATAATGCTGATCAGTCAAGAATGACCATCTCATCATCTCCCACTTTCACGGTTCTAGGGACGACTTTATATACTTAGAAGAGAACAACGACTGGCTCTCTGACGGCCAGATGTCAGCATCGTCTGTTGTGCGCAAATCAGAGGTACCACTGCACAAAGGACACCCAGGTATAGACCGGAAGGTGAGGCCAGGTTTCTAAACATCTGCTCAATACTCACCGATATATAGGCCTTGGACAAACTACAGAAGGCCAGTGACCGTGTGACTATGGGCGCGGATGTAGTTCGGTATCATCAAGACATCACTGTGTTTCTCCGTCTCAGTCGCGCAGTTGCTGGAGGCATATCCGCGCGATCCAACATTTATTTTAGGAAAATCTCAAAGTGTGTCCTCCACAAAGCTTCGGAAGCAT
Source organism: Aspergillus caelatus (assembly GCF_009193585.1). NCBI lineage: Eukaryota > Fungi > Ascomycota > Eurotiomycetes > Eurotiales > Aspergillaceae > Aspergillus > Aspergillus caelatus. The sequence goes on from NW_022475273.1 coordinate 275,280, forward strand.
GGCTTAAACTAACCGAGATAGGTTGCTCGCTGCATTGCATGGAATTGATTATCTCACGCCATCGATAGTAGCCTTAGCTGCGAAGAAGGTCTTCCGTCATCGAATTATTGTGGCTAAACCGGAAGATGACCGCAGTTTGCAATATGGAAGTGACTTAAAAGCGGTAGCCCAGGTTCTATCTTATGCTACCCCCGATACTATCTTGGACAGTGTCTTGACACTGGAAGCTCCCTTATGAGCTTTGAAGTTTTACAACGATGCAAATCACATTTTCGACCACCATGCGGTGTCATAACCAACCGAATTATGCAATATGTTACAGCGTACAATACTTGACACACCAAATCATGCATCTAACGCCATGTCCGCCCCGCAAATGAAGATATATAATATACATGGACGCCCGTTCCATCCGACCCCCACTAATGTAGCTTGAAGAGTGCCTCTATGACCGTTCACCAATCAGTTAATCAAGATCAAGCAGATCGGTAGCCAAGTTCACAATTCCACCTAGTATATTGGACACCATATCCACCACACCTCCCAACAACGGAAAAGTAACTGACAACAGACAATCCAGCGTATCCGTTACCTCATCCAACAATTCTTCCAATACTTCGTCAAGTGTGCACTTTTCTTCATCATCCCGCCTAGTACTTTGCAATACATCGTTTGCGCCCACGTTGGGTTCTTGGCAGGTCGTCATCTTGCTCAAAACCTTTTCCTTGGATTGCTTGAGTCGCGCCTCTGCGGATTGGATTTGTTGGAGTTTATCGCTAAGGCCTCTTTTATGGGTGGCGCCGACGGTTCCATTTTGGGCGGGCGTCACTTCCTTGCCATTACCCGCACTAATCTGAGAGAGCCTCTCAAGGATCGGGGAGACGTGGTGGAGGGTGCGGTTGACCCTTTCCAGGTTCTGACAATTGTTGAGACTAGCTCCGGGGGCTACCGAGTGGGCGTGTATAAGTGAAAAAATGCTTGAAAGGAAGACGAAGCAGAACAAAAGTGGCCGGTTCATGGTGGCAATTTTTTGATGGGTAATGAGCGCAGAGTAGTGTTACACTGGTTGGAAGAGGAATTGTTGATTCTCCATGATCATTAAAAACTGAAGACCTGGCACTCTTGGCAGGAGAATAAGGGGGATCTACGCAGGGAAACGCATTTTCAGTCGATGCATCTATTGCGGTTCCAGAAAAAGAGAAAGTCTATCATGTCGGATCATCGATGATTTCCTCACGGCTTACCTTAAACGGCAAAGGTGCTCATTTCGCGTATTCCGGGAGTTAAGCCGAAAAGGAGAGACATCGATTATATCAGCGGCTATGAATCCCGTGACTCCACCGAGGGAGTGGGTCTCTGAGTGTGGAGACTCTGGAGAGCATATGAGCTGTCAACAAAAATTAACTTAACGGAGGAATTCCGATGGCATGAAGTCCGTTATGACTCAAACTGGTCTAGCGCCAGGATCCCCGGAAGAAAAGAGTTTTGCCTTTCTGCTCGGGTTAATTACTACCCAAGAGCTAATAACGATACTTGCGTTGTCACTTGTTGCCAAATTCAATAGGTTCAATAGTTTGTTAAAATTGATGTACGCTAATGCAGAACAATGTTTAGGCTAGATCATACTCCTTGATCAACTTCTCCGCGCATGTGGCTCCCGTCACATATGCCACGGCCTGAACGTGACAGCTGGCCAGCACGGGTACCACACTCATGTCCGCCACGCGTAACCCGTCAATGCCCATGAAGCGGAAATCGTTGTCCACTGCGGCATCGGTATCGCCCTTCTTACCCATTTTGATGGTACCGGTCATGTGCCAACTAGATGAAATGTTCTGTTTCCAGTATTCCAAGAGATCTTCGTCAGAGTCGGACTTGGGACCAGCCAATTCCATGACGTTATTCTTGGTATAGCCATCACTCTTAGAAACGCGGAACGCATCCCGCAGAGACTCAATAGCAACGCGACGATCGAATGGGTGAGACAGGAACTTCGGATCGAAAAGCAAGGGCACATTGGGATCCGACGACTGTAGGGTGACTTCACCACGAGCCTGTGCGTTGAACAGGAACACAAGCAGGCAGGAGTAGTTCAGGGCTTCCTTGGCGAAATCCGGGATGAACCAGTGGATGGGGAAGTGGGTCAGAATTTCATAGTGCGGCACGGTCTCTTGCAGAAGATATTTCTGCTCTTCCTCGGGCAGCTTCTGGAATTCCTCGGAGGACGTGAGCTTGTCGAGCTTGAACCAGCCAATGCCCAGTTCGCAGGCGAACCGTGACCATGGGCCGCTTCCGTCCTTCTTCCATTGCTCAAGGGCCTCGGCCATGGCTTTCTCGTCGCCGTAGAACTCGCGGCGCTGGGTGCTGTTCTCTACGCGTGTGTTTACGATCGGGACGAAAGTGTGATCTCGTAGACCCTGACCGATGACGGGAACATCGAGCTTGACGGGGATATTGAACTTCTCTAGCTGCTGTGCGGGGCCAATGCCCGAATGCATGAGGATGCGCGGACCTTCCAGAGACCCAGCGCACAGGATAACCTCCTTTGAGGCGAGGTCTTCGCAAACGTCAGTCAGATATTGCTTGGTTGTATATCGTAATTCCATAGGTCTCCATTTGTTGGATATCCCTTTCAAATCAAAGTGGGTATACTGAAGTTAAACTCACACTTCTTCCCATTGGATTCAACACCTACAGCCTTGTTGCCGTCGAATACGAGGCGCTGTACAGGAGCATCAGTGACAATAGTCAAGTTCTCCGGCTGTGGCTTCAATAGGTCCGCAGCTGTTGACCGAACGCCCTTGTAGGCAGAGTTAATCAGAACAGACATCCCAATGGGATTGCCCGAGTTGTGGTCCGGATTGAAGGGGAATCCTGCTTGCTCGAAGACATCCAAAAGCGGCGGCAGATCTTTCTCCCATTCCGAGGCGAACCCTACGTGAAGGCTGCCAGAGCTTCCGTGATCTTCCGCTCGGGGGGCTGCGTATTTTGCATCCACACCCGCGGGGAGCTCGCCGTGGAAGGTCTCGAGGGCTTTGAACCTGGACTGGATTTGGTCCCAGCGGAAGGCATCATCACCGACCACTCGTGCCCACTCTTCATAGTCGTCGCGGGCACCTACAGTGTACACACCAAAGTTGATGGCGCTGGAGCCTCCCATGCCCCGTCCGCGGGAGTAATCAATCTCGCGGTTGTTACAGTGCTCTTGCGGCGTGGTCTTGTAGCCCCAGTTCATGTGTTTATTCTGGAAGGTCAGCCATCGCTGGCCGTCCACCCGCAGATCGTGCTCCGCATTCAGGCCTCCAGCTTCCAGGAGAAGCACTTTGGGATGCTTCGGGGAATTGGCTAGCTGGCTTGCCACCGTGCTGCCAGCTGGACCACCTAGTAGTCATTTTAAGTTTCATTAGCGGACTGTGGTAACCCCCGTCCGTGCGGGTACTCTCACCTCCGATAACGATAAAGTCAGCAGGGGAATCCATGTCGTCTTCTTTTGTTCTGAAGTTGATCTCTGAAAGTCAATTGCGGGAGACAAATGAGGGGGGATACGAGGTCTTCATAAGGGGGCCGGACTGCTAGCTGTTACTAGTGCGTCTTGGGGGGTGATTGCTACTCCGATAGAGGGGCAAAGCCAAAGCACGGGCAGAATAGTGACTGACCGCTCTGCTGGTCGTCGACTCCGTACTCCGTACGCCGTACGGACCAAGAGAAATTTAACCCGCGTTGGCAGGCGTGAAGCATTTTGGAATTGTGGTGGCCTTGACGACTGGGGGTCCAGTCCTCAACGGTGGTGTGTCCGGCAGGGATCAACAGTTCCGGCGTTTGGAGCGACGTCCAATGGAGAATGGCGAGATGCCCTAACTCGCAGGGTTAGCGGGTCCATGGACGAGCCTAATCTCCCGCTAATGTCTAATCATAGTACTTGGGGTATGGCGAATACCCACTGTCTGGTTTAAGCTCCAAATCCACGTACGACAACCGAGGCCCTAGTGCTGCGTCAGGACGGATACGGATTTCAAACTAAGTAGTTTTAAGTCGTGTCCAGACTCCACAGCTCTCTCAGGGGGTGGATCTATGAAGGTACCGAATTACAGGCCTTTCTACCGCCCGAAGATGGAGCCTTCTTGCCACACTAACTGGAACGGGCTGCTTCAGTTCACGTTAGGGTGATGTTTGTCAATTCTACCCCTCGGATCATTGCCTCTTTAGGAGATACGTTGGATGTCGTCTCGTCCGCGGACGACGGAAGGACAGGATGTCCCGGTGAGGTGGTCGTGTTCTAACGCTGATTAGCATTACATTAGCTCCGTACACATCTTGGCGTCATAAATTCCAGTGCAAATCCCTCATGCCGCCAGTGGATCCCAGGTTCCCGGAACCGTGTGAAGGAATCCTGCAAAGCGGTACTTTGAGAGTTTTTCATTTCTTTTCCTGTCATCAAAGCATATTGGGCCCCGTTCCCAAAATGGCACCCTTTCCCTGAACCCTGGAAGTGGGACTTAGCGCATGCAGTTCTTATACTTGCCAAACCCGGATCTCTTGAGTGACCCATTTTGCTCTTCTTCCCAACGCTGTGCGCCCTTCAACTTTTCGACGTTGACATCATGGCCAAAGCAGACCCGGAGGCGTTCACCCTTCTCTCTCTGGGTCTAGTCATCATTATTATTCGAATCTACGTGAGATGGACCTCGGTCGGCCCTGCCAACTTCCAGGTGGATGATTACTTGATGCCCTTGGCCGGGGTGAGTGTGAATGAAACCGACTGCTAATTCTGCGAGAAGAGGGGTGCTTACACTTCAGATATAGCTAGTGTACACAGCTGAAACAGTAGCGGCGTACTTGGTTGGGGCCAAGTTCGGTGGACTCACGAATAGTTACATGACTCCCGAAGAGCGTGCCGCACTTGATCCAAACTCGCGCGAGTATTACGATAGGCAATGGGGCTCTAAAATCCAGGTGATCGGATGGTCATTCTACGCATGCATCCTGTGGTTGGTGAAGGTCTGCGTGGCCGTTTTTTATTCCCGGTTGACGTACGTTTTTTTTCTCTATGATCTTTCTGCCTGCTCATGTCTGTTATAACCGTGGCACTGACAAGTTCAGCACTGGGCTTCAAAACCTACCAGGTCGAGTGCGGTTCGCATATGTCCTCCTCGGAGTGACCTATCTTGCTGTGGCATTGTCTATCTTACTCGGATGCCAACCGATGCATAAATACTGGCAGATTAACCCAGACCCTGGGAGTAAGTATTCGAAGTCCTATTGATCTACCTTCACCATCCTAACAACTTAGATATCTGTCAACCCACCAAGTCAACGCTTTATGTCCTCATTGTTGTCATTCCAAACGTATTGACCGACCTGTACCTGATGTCTATTCCGCTGCCAGTTCGTCTCCCATTGCCCCAACAAAAGTCACACAAAGCTCACAATACATCAGTTGTTATGGACAGTCAACATTGGTATTCGGAGAAAGATCACCCTAATGGCTTTATTCAGCGGCGCCTCCTTCGTGATCATGGCCGCTATTATCCGTGCGGTAACCATTATGACGGTACGTCCTACTGTTCCCTTAGGCCTACCTTGATTGTTTCCACGGCTAACAAACCCGCCTTAGTCCGGAGCGGAAGGCGCAGTCTCCGGCAGTCAATGGGCTTGTCGCGAAACATTTGTCTCCATCGTCGTCGCCAACCTCCCCATCATCCAACCTCTAATTCGCCGAGGCGCCCAGAAAGTCGGTCTCAGTGCCCTCTTCAGTTCCACCGGTGGGCCTTCTAGCTACGGCCGACACCGCACACAATCCTTCCCACTATCGAGCCGAAATCAGCAATCTAAACGCTCGCGACACCCGCTTTCGATCCCGAATAATACCACGGCATGGGGCAGTGATGAGCATATCTTAGTGGACGGTTCAGACAAGGGAGCCGGTAAAAAGAATGACATCACAGTCACACAAGAGATGATTATCGAAAGCGAGCCGCGTCGTACTGGTCATCATATAGATGAGGCCCTTCCGTCGCCTAATGCGTGGGATTCGAATAGGGGGCATGCTGTTTAATTTTTACGGGATTCGGGTTTGGTTGGTCAAAGGATGGAGTTATGGTGTTAAACGTGTTCAATGTAAATTGTAAACTATCTCCTTTGTTAATTTATGCTCTACTGACTTATAACACCCAAGCTAGAAGCGTCACAAGATTTTGTTCCATGATTCCAAATGCAGTAGTCAAGTAGAGCCCAACTAATCCATGTCGTTAAATAACAAGCTTTAGACTAAAACAGACGAATGCAAGAAAGGCTTGGCTGTGGTCAAGACTAGTAAATAGTCAAATTAACAATCCAAGGATTAATTAATGTAATATATTAATGTATTAATTAATAGGATTCACCCCAGCTATAGAACTGGACATCGGCCATGTGGGAATTTACTATATTAATACTTACTAAGTTCGTGTCGCTGAACTTAAAATTCCTTTTGTCTCTGAATTGAACTATAGCTGGCTTTGTTATAGTACCTATAGCCATTACAGCGATTATCATATTAAACATGAAGGTTGTTCAATTTTGCGTTGGGCTGCCTCGGCCTGGTCGCCTGAGGTCATCGACTCTGATGAAATATGCGCTAACCCGAAAGAGGGTAAGTACTAAAACCGTATACCCCGCCGGTTGTAATTTCCTAATTAGTAGTCATTTACTTAACAAATCCTGGGAAGAAAAGAAGCCCTTAAGACTCTACTTTTTTTTTTTTTACCTCCGATATAAACCGAGAAACCACTAAGACGCACAGTTCCCCTACATTGAGTTGCATTGACCAGGTCAAAAGTATTGCAACACCTTTAAGCAGGAATGCGATAATGACTTGCATATGGTGTCAGCAGGTAGGTAATATAGACGAGGGTGTGGACATTAGCATGTTCAGGCCGCTCTTAGGGGCAATCCTTTCGGCCCGGCCGAAAAAGGTCGGTAGTTCCCGATCCTTCGGTACGAGCCGAGGGGGATTCCATTTATAGATAATAAATAGAAAGGGAGAATGGTGCTCTCGTCAGATGACCCTGCGCTGCCAGGGTTGTAAACATGAGAGATGCCTGGAGCAGAAGAAGATCTTTTGCCGGGGAAGAAGCCGCGTCTCTTGTAGTGTAAAACCTTCTTCTCTCTTCTCTTCTCCTCTTTTTTGGGAGGTCATATTATTTTTATTCTTTTATTTCATGTACTGTAGGATTCTTGGAAAAGGGTAATGAAATTATACTTTAAGAATCAATGTTCTAAAGTAACCCGAAACTATTGAGCACCAAGCACGCATTGACCGCACTCAGCACATTACAGCTGGGGGAAATCTCCACCCAATTTCCGAAAAATTCCTGAAGAGGGAGGGCGTGGGCTATACAAATCACTCAGTGAACTATATACTGGAACCTATGCGTCTGGCGACGGTCATTCTTAGCGACAGCTTAGGTATAAAGGAGTATCTACCAATCCGTTAAACGGTAACACTAAATTGAGATGTCTTCAATCTGCAGGAGTATCTAGTATAGTCAGTCAGGGGGTTCTGCCTGGTTATTCAGGGGCAACGAGCTTACCCTCTCGATATACCTCACACCAACAATTATGCCATCCTCATCTTCAAGATCAGCCTGATTACCAAAGACATCCTCCTCGCCTTTGTCAAGGCATGTCAAGCAGGCCGTGGTGAGTTGAGTGTACCGTTCCCCAACAATGCATGGCAGCCGCTCCTTCGCCAATGCAATGAGCGCGCGTTTGATAGCAAAGGCACCTCTTCGAGGATCTTTATCAGCCAACGCCTTCAAGATATCCAGCTGGTCCCAAGGAACCGAGCGACCATTATCATCCTCGCACACAAACGAGCACCACAGTCCAATCTCAAGCAAACAGACACCAAGACTGTATACATCATGCTGCATTTTGTAGAGCTCTTCAGGGAATAGTCCCTGTCTAGTGGGGTGGCGGTATATATTCTTCTCCCATTCCGAATCCCCGTAGTGGTCCGTTGGTGCATCTGCCGGGCGGATGCGCTCAAAGCCGGCCAGGAAGGACGGACCCAGCCTACTCTCTTCATGGAAGATGATGATGGTCTCGGGGCGGATGCTCTTGTGCACGAAGTCTGCTGTGTGGACAAACATTACTGAGCGGGCGAGCTGTTGCGCCAATTGGATGCGCTGGTTGAGAGGGTACTGCGGTCTAGCACGCAGGAGGTGGCGGAGCGACGCTGGTGGTAATGAGAGGCCAGCTGGGACGTCGAAGATGAATTGGAACTGTGTAGCTGCGGTTCCATCCTCCACTTCGGAAACCTCGATGACGCCGTCGCACTTTAGAAGACCGAATGTCATCGGGTCAACGTTGTGCAGCCTCCGGGCCAGATTGCGGACGTAGGGCTTGACCCTTTCCCTGGGCGTGTCTACAGGGTAGTTGGTGCGGTCCAGTAGAACGGCATGGTCCGGTTGGTTAGTGTAATACGAGATAAAGGAGTTGGAGTAAGAAATCTGCTCGGCATTCTCTTGTATGATCGTCGCATCTCGAAAGATCGATTGTCCGCCTTGAGTATTCGGGACAGACAAACTTCCACTCGCTTCTCTCATCTGCGCCAATCTCCTCGATGCATCGCTTAGAGGAGCGTCCTGCAGCTTTTGATCCACAGTTGGGCTGGCAATTCTAGTGATGAGATACCAGGAAGGGTCAAACTTCGCTTGCCAATCTTCCAAATCATCTACGGCCTGTTTGATATGCTTCCGCATATGAAATCGGCGAGTTCCTCCTCTAAGCCGATCAAGAGTGTTTCTAGGGTTCTCTGACCAACCAGCTGTGTTTTCGAGAGCTTTGAGACTTTCCCAGGCCGCAAGTTCTTTACTACCCAATCGTTCCAGGGCATCACAGTAGTGCTGTTGAAGTGCAGCAGGCAGGGCGTTCCAGAGGACCTTCAATGATTTGAGCTGAACATCGGTTTTGAGCAGGAGACCATTATACGTGATTATCATCCCGTCGAGCTCATCGTTGAGACTACTTTGGTTCCGACAGATGGCTATGATCTCCTCCCCGTATCTGGGAAGGATCGTCAGCAATGAGCCATGTGCTGGATCGGGGACATTCTACTTCAAGCAAAGGTCCAGTACCCCTGGAACGGCTAGAGCAAATCCTGCTATGCTAATAGGGTCAATCATGTCGCTTTCGAGGTCAGAGAAGGAATCTATGTACAATGCTGAGAAAGGTGGTGTTCTTGTTAGGCTGAAAGCCTCGCGATGCATGATGGTGGAGAGCGGGGAAATGATCTTCCGTGAGGGCAAGCTTCAGCCTTGTTCAAGACGTCGTACTCACATATTAAGCATCGAGCGGCGATAGACTGGACAAGATAGTATCATGGTGACAAAAGCGTCGAAATGGATGATGACCTCTTTGCTGAACACTTCAAGCTCGACGTGACGATCCAGGGTGACATAAGCCGCCAGACCACCTTCACGTCCGACCCTCGCCTTGGAATACGCCAGAGGAAAACCAAAACTATCTGGCGTAAAGGACGTGAATTATATGATGACAAGGTGTACGTGGAGAGCACAACAGCAGGTGACGTGCGAGTGGTAAAAAAGGTTCTTCAAAAAAAGGAAACCCTGCGTAACATCCTGTCTGAGCTAAGGGTAATGGGGAGACTGTCGAAGGAGAATGGCCTCTTCGTTCAATTGATCGGGTGGTTTCAGTCAAATAACTATATATGCTTTGCCATGGAGTATTGTCCCTTGGGGGATATCACTCAGTGCTTCGAGGATCCATTATCCGAAGTGGACGCAAGAAACATTGGGTGCCAGGTGCTGGAAGGTCTTACGAAGTTGCACGAGATAAGGATCATGCACCGAGACATTAAACCGAAGAATATCCTTGTCCAACAGAGACACCCCATTTGGGTGAAAATAAGTGACTTTGGAATCAGCAAGCGAGTCATCGATGGTGAGACCGAAGCGCGCACGCAACATGGTACACTGGGCTATATGGCACCGGAAGTGCTGTTTGGCCCGTTAGATGACGAAGCAGAATCATCAGCATACACAAGTGCAGTAGACATTTGGTCCCTAGGATGCCTATTACATTATCTCCTGACAAAAGAACCACCTTTCAAAAAGCTTGATGAGTTGAACCGGTACAAAGCGGGAAAGGCGTTCCCCGAGGAGGAACTCTCTGCGCATGATATTGAAACTTCGGGAAGGAGGCTCATTAAGGATCTAGTAGTGCTCGAGCCAGAAAAGCGGCCTGCTGCAGCAGATATCGACATCATGGCGTGCTGGAAGATCGTTAATCCTGCTCGAGCCATCTCAATGCCCGGAACTCCATGTACTGGCCAAACTAATGGTACTAAAGTCAATCAGCCACCGATGCGAGTGGAAAAGCCGCATCAGGAAGACTCCATGGTAAGACTCCACAGCCCCTTTGATGCTGAGAGCTCTAAGCTAACTGCATTAGGACTACTATTCGCTCGAACTCTGGCACGCCATCAACAACCCCAGCACCAGCATCGCACGAGTGACAGCCATCCTCGAACAAGGTGCCAGCGCCAACAAGTTTCTCAAGGGGCTCACTGCTCTGCATCTCGCCGTTCAGCACGGCTCGCCTGCCCAAGTGGAGCTACTCCTCGAATACGGCGCAGACGCCAACGTCAAATCGCGTCCTTACGCGGACACACCACTGCATCTGTCGACCGAGCAGCGGGATATTCGCATAATGGAACTCTTGATCGACTGGAACGCAGATGTCAATGCACAAAATGCTGACGGAGACACGACGCTCCATCTCGCAATCGTCAAAGGGTGTAACCTTGCGATCATCGATCTCTTACTAAACAAGGGCGCCTTGGTAGACATAATCGGTCGACGTGGAATGACGGGGCTGCAGTACGCCATTTACCTTGATCAAGAGGATAAAGTTCGACTCCTACTGAAAAACTGTGATCTGAACCACGGAGATGAAGAGGGACGAACGGCATTACATTATGCCGTTCGGTCTAGCAGAACCAGCCTGGACTCTATACAGCTACTAGTCGAGGCAGGTGCGGATGTGCTCAAAGAGGGTCATAACTCAAGGACACCGCTGCACGAGGCGGTTCAAGGCAAAAGACGAGAGGTGATCAGTTTCCTAGTCGAGCGAGCAACAGACTACGCGAATCGGTACCCGGAACTGGAGAAAGACGTGAAAAGGGCACTGGCGCCCAATGTCCCGCTAACACATAAATTAAGTTGGGGTTTTGGAAGATAAACCAGTCGATATTGGGGTTATATTGATATCGCAAGCCTGTCTATATAGTTTTATATGGTTCTATACGTTTGTGTTAAAATTGCCCATGAAACATCTCAAGGCGACCCGAAATTCTAGTGATACACATAATATGAGTGAGGAAAATATCATTCACGGCTGGGATGCAAGTGAAACGGCCTCTTCATCTGTATAAGGGACACTATAGGACGCAATGCCCTGAGCCTCGACCGGCTGTACTCGCACCCGTCTGCGTAAAACATAGCGTTGGAATGGATTGATAAAATCGGTACGGAGTCGATATACGATAAACTCTCTTGTAGACATCTTGAATGTCGACTGCATCTCTTCTAAAGTATATTGTTTCGATTCCCTCATAAACAAATAGACGGCCAACAAAGAGAGTAAGTTAACGACACTATGTCAATTAGTCGAGACTAGCCAGAAGGCACGAAGCAGACACTCACGTCAGGACCCACGTCAGAATATGAAAGTCGATTTTGCCCCAAACCAGAAAGATAAATGCTGCTACCAAGATCTGACAAATTTGGTATATGCATATTGACAGGGCCACTCCGACATCTGTATATCGTCAACACTGCGCGCAAAGAAGTAAACCAAACCTCAATAAAACTTTAAACTTACCACGATGGGAGGGCGGAAAGACCTCTGCAGCATACAGAAAGGAAACAAGTCCCAGTCCGACGACGGATATTACCGAGGAAATGCAGAGGAGTATAAGAGTGGGAAGTTGGAAGGCCAGAGGTGGAATGAAGCAGAGCGCGAAGGAAATGCAGAATATGAAAAAGAGACTCGCTAGGTACAGTTGACGTCGTGGAAGTCTCGGTAACCCTGCTTTGGTCACCACAAACACAAGTGTGGTTATAGGTACAATGAGCACACAGAATCTCATGGTTAGCCTGCAAGCGTACGCCACGTGGACTAGGGCAGCCGTGGTGAGCCCTGTTCCGGCCAGACTGCCCGCCACCATAACTGAGACTGATGCTAGGGTTGCTCGACGCATATGGGGGTCAACCAATAGTCGGGATGAGCATTTTGAAAAAGTACTGTGTTGTTGTTCAAATGCTGCTTCTTTCTCCTTGTACCAGGTATGAATGTGGTATAAGTCGCGTGCGGCGAGAATATCAGAAGTGCGGAGACGACGTAATGACTCGAACGCCTTATCCCAATAACCCTGACGAGCATACCAGCGGGGCGATTCCCATCCCAATAAAATAAGAAAGGGACAGCCGCCCTTGAGAATAAGATCAAATGCAGTAGATAACTGTGGGCTAACGCTCTGGTCTCCGTCAAGGATGATCGTACCCGCGGATGTTAATGTGTATCCAATAGACATTCCTCTGCACAGCAGTCAGTGATAATTTGAATGTTATTCCATAACCTTCTTTAAAAGGCAGGACGCATACAGTGGATATAGGGTCAAGATACTTCCACGAGCGGCACTTGGGCAAATCTCAGCTAGATAGATCAAGCAGGTGCAGGTTGTTAACCCCACACTCATTCTTTCTAAAATGCTGAAAGTTATCGCCAGCACAATCTTCACCCATGACGAGTCAAACGTCGAATTTGAAAGTAAAAGTACAGCCGCAATAAAAGTACCAATGGAGCCGGCAAGCATTGCACCACGGCGACCCCACAGCCGGTTCAGGGTTGGGGTGAGCCAGCATACGACGAGGGTACTGCTTAAGAAGGGAATACTATATGGAGATTAATGCGTGGATTTATGAACAGACGGACATATTCCTTACTATTGTAGCATTACACCCAAATGGCTTCCAGGAAGGAGACCTCCAAAGTGATAAGGAAACATATAGGGAAAGGCGAGCGGGGCCGATGTATATCCGCTGACCATGTTAATCGTTTTCATTGAAACAGGATATGATTGAAGTGTAGAAGGGGCTTACCAGATAATAGCATATACCAACGGGAAAACACACGACATTACGAACATCGATGATAGTGATAAATAGTTGTTCCTCTCTTTAATCAAGGCAGACTCTTCACTAGGGGCCAACCCTTCTACTCTCTCCCAGTCAGAAGGATCATCCGCTAGGAGAGCACCCTTTCTAATCACATCACGAACATGATCCAGGCGATACGGAGTTACGAATTCATCTGCAGCAAGTAGAATCCGTCGAGCATTTGAGTCATGGTTACAACTGCTACGTACTGTCAGTACCAGTTAATCACAAGGCTAAGAACCGAACCTGAATGAGCGTGGCTGTTGATAGCCCCTAGAGGTATGAGCATCCACCGGCTCTTCCATGCCGTTCTACTCGGTCTGGTTAATTCAATGTCCGGCGTAAGCTGCAATTGCTGAACTATTAGCTGACAATGGAAAAGAGATCTAGTTGAAAGCGAAGAGGCTGTGCAATGTGGCGATTATATGCAGGGGAGGCGTTAGGGCGACAACTCACATGATGACCCATCAGCTGACTTCTGCCACCGAATAGGCAGTGATGTACATATCCTGAAGACATAACTTAGCTTTTTATTTAGACACTAGTCTCACCAAGTGTTCCTGATGCGTGATATGTCCGTTAGGATTAGGGTAAACAATAGTCCTGAAATGGGAAAGTGCAAAGGTTCCATGGATACGGCGGACTCAATCTATACACTACTATTATATAGCCAATTAGATCTACTCCAGATTATTGGCTAGTCCGCTTCTGACATTGTCTACCGCTTTAAATAATTTAGTCCTGCAGTATTTTACCGCTTCTCAAAATTAAAAGACTTTAATCTGTCTCCAGGCACCGTGACCCTTAAGTTTATGTTCTAGCCCCACTAACTTTAGGCACCTCAACTCCTAGATTTAGGGCCTAGTCTCTAGATATCTACACCACGACTCTTAATCTCCATCAATTCTCACATAAAAGAGACATTGCTCAATCTTTCTAAGATCCAGTTTTGTAATTTCTTTGCCCTGTCACACCAGGTGATATCTAATTATCTTACAGCATACTTGCTGATTTAAACTCTTAAGGACTCCTTATAATGACGAGTGCTATGTTGAAGCATTTTCTTCCCCAACTACCAACCTTCAGATACTGGCGACCCATGAGCACTTGGATCGGCACCTCACGCCTTATAGAGGAGGAGAGACGTCCTTTCTATAAAATGAAGCAATTCCACCCTGTTCACTCAAGATATACGGTTCTAGGAAAACTTGGGTATGGGTCTTATTCAACTGTTTGGCTGTGTCGTGACCAAAGGTGCGAATCTTCTATATACGGAAATAATTAATATTTAGCTCATTCCAATGTATTAGCAATAAGTATGTCGCTGTCAAAGTACTTACCAGAACGTCCGTCCGTTCGGACCCAGCCTTGTCTAGAGAGCTAGGAGTTTACGAACACCTAAGCGGACTAAATTCGTCGCATGTTGGAAATGCCTATATTCGTGGAATTTATGATAACTTCGAACTTTCCAATCCATACGGAGTCTACCGGTGTTTGGTACATCCACCAATGCATATGTCGATCAATGCGCTACGAATGAGAGCACGGTCTTCTAGATTAAGTGAACCTATACTTAAGCAAACCTTAATTTGTCTTCTGCAAGCTCTCGACTTTCTTCACCGTGAGGCAAATATCGTCCATACTGGTAAGATTCCCGGTTCTTGGCGGTTTCTTTGCATATTGTTAACAACACCATAGATATCAAGGGCCTCGAACATTATGCTTAGCATTGAAGATGAGACACTCCTTACAGAATTTCAAGAGAATGAGCAAGAACATCCAAGTTGGCGAAAGGTTGTGGATAACAACCACGTTATATACGCCTCTCGGAAGCTTTCAAGGCCGCGCAATGACTTATGGGGCCAGCCGGTACTATGTGATCTTGAGGAGGCTATGATCGGAAATTCTCATAAATAGAATATCCAGCCCGATATATATAAAGCCCCCGAAGTGCATTTTGACATGCCATGGAGTTTTAGCGCTGATATAGTAATGTCGGCGCCATGGTAAGTTGGGTTCCTGTGACCATGAGGGCCGTTCTCAGTGACAGGTTCAGATCTGGGATATTTTTGAAAACAAACATTTGTTTAATGCGCTTGACGAAGACAAAGAATATTCTCCATCCCATCATGTTGTCGAAATGGTGGCTTACCTTGGTCTGCCACCACTTCACTTTCTCCAGCGAAGTGAAGAAACACGCAATGTATTTGACCAGAATAGCCGGCTTTTGTCTACCAAAGCATGAATGAAGCTAACGGTCATATAGGCAAATGGTTGGGTGCAGGTGGTGTCTCCATACCGTCAATCATGATGGAGGAGTCGGAAGAAAATCTCCGTGGTCAAGATAAACAGCAGTTTCTCCAATTCATGCGCTCAATGCTTCAATGGATCCCTGAGGAGAGAAAGACGGCGAAAGAACTATTAGACGATCCGTGGCTGAAGCCAATTTCAACCATTTCCCTTCTCGATGATTAAAGTTACGGGTTCTGCATGAGTTTGGAATACATATTCTTTGCCCTAAAGAAACGTCATATTAGATACAGATAAGCCACCGAATACAAGATGCCTTTTCTGATCCTCACGGAGACCCCAACCTTGGCCTAAACTCCAGACACTATCGAGGGAGAATACCGTTATCATTCGCTGCATCACACGGACATGGACATTTGATAAAGCAGCTGTATGATACACAGCCAAAAGTCGAGGTCCACGGCTCTTAGAGGCGCTGATGAAAACTGGGAAGATAGTTGTTGAGTCAAAGGACAAGAATGGCCGCACGCCACTTTCATACGCTTCGGGGCTGGAAGAAAGGATCTCGGAAAGCTACTCATGGGCGCTCTACAGTCAAGCGGGTAAGTCTTATGTCCCCTTCTACCATGATCATATCATGTTCTATTGGGATTGTTAGTTATGTTAGTTTATAAAACAGCAGCTAACATAAAGCGCGGAGTGATAGTAGCTTTATCATTGAGGTGTCCGAACATTCATTAGTGGACCCAAGAAATATTCTCTTTTTCAAGTAGTGAGGGGGGCATTATTCAAGTCCCAGCAGCTCGTGGGACTGCAAAATTGTCTGAAGACGTACGTTATCGGGAGTGAGGACAATATTGGGAAATGTGTGCGAATGGTTTTAAGAGTACGGGAGGCCGCTATTTATGAAATCTACTTTCTGGGAGGATTTCGGCGTCAGTTATTTGAGGCTATGTTCCTATTAAAACTTCTTGTGAGAAGATATATTTCAAAGAAAGCGGACCGGACCACCCCCGATGATTGCTCTATATCGACTTCCGCCCCTACATCATGACCGAGCAATGGATATTTCGGTGAAAGTATTCGAGCCATCTTTTTGAGATCGATGAATGGTTCCCAACCTAGCTGAACAAGCGCCTATGCCAAAGGATATGGAGAGAGCTTTGAAGATCTCTATATTGCAGCACCTTTGCTATCACCATAGACCACAATCGGAGTTCAGATCTTACATTAAATCAGTGCCCGGATAAGCGGGCCTGGATTGTACTTCCGGTGCAAAGATATACTAGGCCCTTGAGATGTCCGAACATTCATAATTAGACTTATGAAGATTCTCTGAAGATGTACGTTTCAGGGGTGAGGATGATGCTGAAAAAAAAGTATATGAATTGGGTCATAGTACGAGAGGCCGCTATCTCTGTTACTATGAAATCTACTGTCTGGAAGGATTTCGGCTTGAAATATAAGGGATTAAGTTCGGATTGAATGTTCTCATGAGAAGGTATATTTTAATTTAAGCTATGCATAAGTCCTGCTATTGAATTGCTAATTCTTAACCGTGTTTACTGAGGTACACATTGCCCCGATGCCTCCCTTTTCTTCTTTTTCTTATTGTGGCATAGCGAGGTAATGCTAGCAGTTACATTAATGACCAAGAATGAGAGGATACAACCAGCAAATGGCCACACTCATTAGTAACCCGGATGTTAGAGACTGCATTCAACCTCATGCGGGTGTCAATCCCATAAACAGCATTCGTTGGCGAGCAAAATCACGCAGTACTGACAGGTCCAAAGGAAGAGCCATATTGGGGTCTTGGCCGGCAACCATCTGTTGGCCAAAGAGGTCCAGCTTTGTAAACTGGATCACGTCGGTGCCGGGAGCGGGAGCAGGAACAGGCTGCGGAAAGATTGGCTAGACCCTTTGTATTAGCTTCGGTATACAAATTCGAGATAGCACGGTTCGTACTTTCTCGTACATTGTAAGACCCCCTGCAGGATTTCGCGTCCATACTTCCACCTTACCCTTACATCTATTGCGGGCAAGCTTTGACCACTTCAACAAGATCACTACATTGACTGTAGGGGATCCATAAAACCATAGGTTTTTATCATCATGCAAGCGAGGCCAAGACTCGCTCCACCCACTCTCAACAACAATTGAAGGTAGGCAGTAGGTAGCTGGGCGTAAAAACAAGTCTGGTTCCTTCGATGAATGGGTGTATTGCCCCGTGAAAGCATCAAAAGCTACAACCAAGGATTAGTATACTAAGACTGAACTGTATAGTAAAGGGCATACTCGTTCCCACTCCAAAATCCATAAGATAATCTTCGGCATCATTTGTCTGCCCCTGTTTTGTCCAGCGACGGGCAGCAAGCATGAACCATCTGTGGTGCACATCATGGAGTTGGGTCGGCATCACTCGGATCCAAAGAGTCCCTGTGAATGAATTGAAATTTGCTCTGCAGCATGTCAGCTAGATCCACCGTAGGACTGCTTGAATATTATCGTACCTTGCATTGCTCGACTCGAAAACACTAGACTCACTGAGTGAGCGACAGATGAGGCTACCTTGTTCAGGCGGTATGGATTCGAAAACGAGCTCTGTGAATTCTCTGATAGTGGGAATCTTGTGAACGATCTCGTTGAAGATGGCTTGAGCAGATCGTGGTGGAACTTCAGTAGAACCGTTGCTTCGTAGCGTTCGAGTAGAGGATGGTGAGGCCAACTCAAGTGAGTTGAAGGACCACTCGAGGTCGAAGAAAGATGATGGGTGTCTGAATGTCATCTTGAAGAACAAGAGCAACACCAAAGGGTTTTTGCAAGATTTACTCTCAAGGAAGGCAGGGAGTGGACAAATGAACAAGTCAAACACCTCGACTGAATCGAGCAGGACCAAGGGACGATTGAGAAGAAAGAAAGAAACTAAAACTGAGAAGAGAAACTGCCACTAACTCCAGGAGTATTGAGGATGGTAAACGAGACTGCGACTAAATCGAGCAGTATTAGAGGTGGCAAGAGAAACTGCAACCAAATCCAGCAAAATCAAGGATGATGAAAGAAACCGCCAACAAATCGAGCAGGACCAAAAAGGTGGTAAGAGAAAGAGAAGAGCAGACGAGAAAGTGAGAGGCAGAAGAAGATGTGAGGGTGGGATTGCTGCCTAAGGCGTCATTGACGGCTTCCATATTCACTGGTGACGGTCATCTCTCGTTCATCATGACGACGCAAAATCCTCAATCCGTCATAACTACCTTTGCAGCAAAGTCTGTAGGGAAGAATGACAGTATAATACTTCGCAAGTACTTGTTTCATGGGGTGTCTATCTATAACCACTTCAACTAGAGTCTAACCAGCTAAAGTGGATATGAAGGGTGGATTTCCGAGCGCTCTAGTCTATAGGTAGTCTATTTAATTACCATCTATACCAGAGATACACAAATGAGCTCCATTTCTTTTCCCAATATCGATCGGTATCGCCAAATTATTACGTCCTCCATGACATCTTAACGAAGGGTTCCCATGCCGAAACCATAAACCCACTACCGAACTTCCAGAAGACATGGAACTTCACCGACTCCCTAGACTCTACTATGAAAGCAGGAATACTATTCTACCCTCCGCTACTCTAATCCTAGACAAATAAGCCACCGTCGAATTTGTCGTACCACACGAAGGTAGACCCGCATGAAGAGATCGACGAAGTATAAGAGACTGCGGAAAACCTTATCTACTCGCCCGAAATACAAGGCCATCTAAGATGCCTCCCCCCTCCCAGAAGGATGGATTGGACTGGTACGACGGTGTGAGCCTGATTCCGTCCTGTGGGATTCGGTTGTTGTTCAATATGAAGAGGAAATTGTGCTGGGTATGGTTGAACTGGCGCTTAGGATTGCGATGAACGCGTTGTTTGGTAGGTTCTTTACTTTCTTGGTTTTGTGGTAATGTTTTTGTTCGATGAAGATGGTGCTCCTAGGGATTTTCTGAATGGTTGCTCCTCTTTTTTAGAGAAGGGGGCTTGCACTCCAGAGTTTGAGTGTTGTCATGGGGGGATGGTTTCGTGAGTTAGGGGAAGTTTGTAGGTTTAGAGCTTCTGGTAAGTATATGCGGTAGACAATTGTAAGGCTATACAGCTATCGTAAACATAAATGTAGACGTAAAGTCATGAATCAGTCAGTACATACATACATATATTCCAATCCTCTTCAATATTCTCCCCATATCCACTCCTCGACCATGACTCCTCACTCACTCAGTCGACAAAAAATCACCCCCTGCCCGTCACAGGTCGACGCTTGATGAACATCTCAGGCGGGAACTTATCCCGGTCGTTATGATCTTCGACACATCGACTCTCATTCCTCGGTCCCTCCGCTTCTATGGACGACATCAACTTCCGCCACTCCGATAACACCACGTCCATCTCCATCTTGGAGTCCCCGACAATGGCATCCATCTTGATATCGTTCCGGTCGTAGCCGAATGGATCTTCTAGTTGCGATCCGATCCCTTCGATTCCGTATAGAGTGAAAATAACCAGACTGACAATGGGAACAGTCCACCAGCCCAGATCATCGACCATGCCGAAGGGCAGGACACAGCCGAAGAGAGCGAGGACTTGCTTCTGATGAATTCTATATTATCATTAATATCCTCTTCCCAGACAGTACCAGTGAATGGGAGGTTAGAAAGGGAAAGGAAACCCACAAATGCGCAACAGGAATAGGCGTCAGCCGAATCATCTCCATCTTCCCCACAGCATCGAACAACGAATTCAACTGTGCCTGCATCTGACTCGACCCAGGCGCATTATACCAGCCTCTCTCTACACCCCTCTTGATGAAACTGTCTACGAAGAAACTTAATTGGAATGGGAGTGCTAGCCCCTCATTCTCATGACCCTCGAGTCCCTTCGGGAGCAGGTTTGCGTAGTCGGGGTTATATGCCGCGACTCCGTCCTCGCCGACATCGTCGCCAAAGGAGTAGAAGGCCGCGCCATATTCGGCGCGGAGATGGTTTTTCACGGCGTAAGGTATGGCCATGAGGATGCGGATGGTGCGTTCAATGTCTTCCTTTTCGTCTTGGCGGAGGGGACGTGAGGTGCTGTAGCCGTTGGTGAGGATGGTCCGGACCAGGTTGCGAGTGCAAGTTGTTAGGGTTGTGAGGCTGCTGCGGCCGTCCCAGAAGCGGTTGTAGCTGGTTTGGTTGCGGAAGACGAGCATAAGGCCCACCACGATCGAGAGCGAGGGGATCTGTTCTTAGTGGTTAATTCCATGCTCGTCGGAGAGCATAATACGATTAAAAAGAACGCTTACGATGCTACTGGGTAGTCCGACGGTATCGAAGATGTACAGATCTAGACAGACGACAAAGGCCGTGAACAGCGCGTGGAAGAGTACGGGGACGATAATGGCGCCGTGGATGGCGCCTTTGATGAATCGGAAGACTAGAGGCCATCTAAAGAAGTCTTCAATCAGATCCGATCCAATACCACAGGCGCGGCACGTACCTTCGCGGCTTCTGTCGGTGGGAAAGGAGATGCGGGTGTGTGCCATGCCGGACAAAGGTGTTTTGCCGGCTCAACACGGGGGTGGACGGGACGCTCAAGTTTAATCGCATTTTCCTACTGTCGTTTCGAGTGTTGGCGGGATCAACAATGTGTGTAGGTGTAGAAGTGAGTGAAGGGAGGAAATTGTCAAGGGAAGCGGTCCACCAAAACAAAAGAAAGGGTCAGGTTGTTTCGACTAAAGGACTTGTGAGGGGCATGACCACCCCTCAAGCAAATCACAAGAGACGAAGCTACACACTAACCGTGATCGTTGGTGCCACTAATCATAGTCTGGGCATAGTTTAAAAAGTTCCCGCATCCTATCGCCATGTTCGATGCGGTGCCGATCTTCTGTGAGATGACGTCGCTTCGATTCTGGGGTAGTAATTGGATATCTGCATGAAATTATGTGGAGGTACTGGGAAAGGATAGGCCTATAAACGCTATTCAAAATCACTGGCTGGCCACTGTTTGGTGGCGTGGCGGTCGCAGGAGGATTGGAAGATGGACTCCGGCGAGCCAAGAAAGGAAATTGTTGCTTTAGTAGCTAAGTTGGCCAGTGCGGTTCCCACGCACGGTCGCAGTATAATGTTATGTACACACATGCTCAATCAGGCGCTATCAAAATAGAACAGAAAGGAAAGTGTAGCAGAAGAACGAATGCTGACGAGGAGATCGTCGAGAGACCACCGGTAAACCTTAGCTAGATCGCAGGATGTATGCAGATACCAAAACGCCATTAACCAGCCGGCTGAAGTGCACCGTCGGACAGCCAGCGAGGACGGCGCAATGGGGAACCTGGCCAAGCCGACCGAGAGGAGTAACCCGGCGATGCGAAATGGGGGTATAATTTAAAACCAAGGGCAGATGGGTTCCAGATTGCGATGCTAGATATAGAGATAGAAAATAACTATGCTGGGGTGTTCAATTGTAAACGATGCAAGGGGGATTAACGAGAGGAAACACGTGAAAGGCCGTAGAACAGTCTTTGATGGGACGACTGCTGGCGTTTGACAAAGCGTCTCCCCGCTCAAAAAGGTCAATGTAAGTCATTGCGCATGGAGTCCCATGGCGTTGTATTCCATAGAATTATCCTTCTTCACGACATGCTAGCCCGGCCGTCAAATACCAGAGGACCGGAATCATTTCGTGGCGTCAGAGGGTTGTCTTCGGAGGATTCAGAACGAACGGGTGTATCTGCCCGCAGCTGCGCCTGCCGGCACTGAAGAGCACTGGCCGTAGGAACCGGTATCCCGATGCTCCCCGTGACAACAGGGGATGGATCGGCCACACGGGGTGTTTCGTCATCGAGTTCTCTCAATGCACTATTTTCACTGAGGTGCATAATCTCGACGTCGTGAGTAAGCCCTGCTGTCGCGGGCAGGGAATTTGGCTGGGCATCCACGGATTCTTGCGAGGAGTTGGAGGCCTCAGGAGTTGGGTTGTTTTCTAGTTGGGGGGTGCGGGTTTCGGATCGACGGTCCTGAGATGAATCTCTTTGTTCCTCTGTGGAGGCGGGCTTCTGCTCCACCTCCTCGTAATCGTTCGAATCATCCACCTCGGCGCTCAGATCCGTATATGCACGGCAATTCGGGCACTGAAACATAGGGTAATCCGGCGTATGGATGAGGCGACTAACGCATTTGTAGTGCCACACATGGGCACATGCTGCCATGAATAGACACTGATAAGGTCTCTACACTCGGCGTTAGCCACCAACTGTTCAGGAGCAACCAGCGTAGGGAAATGAAAGGGCAAAGCAAGAAAGCGGTGAGACAAACCAAAACAGATCCAAGGCAGATCGAGCATTCGCGACACCCGGAATAATCCGCCGTATCGCCTTTACCTAAATTTTTAATGAGGCTCTCAGTGTTTTTACTAGAGCTCTGTTAGCATCGTCGTTTCCCTCCCTCAGTGTATGGACCATACTTGAACTCGTTAGGCTGCTGCTGCCAGGACCGGTTGCATTCGATGCGTATACGAACGCATCGGAAGATCATCTCTTCCCCACCCCTGAAATCAATACCCAGCTGCACGATATCCCCATCCTTCACTGTGTACAGCCGGGATGCCATGTTAGGCTGACTCAACCGCATGTGGTTCAAAAAGGTTCCCGATGAGCTTCCGACATCCTTAATGTGCCACTGGCCGTTTAGGTACAGAAATTCACAATGTTTTCGACTAACGACCTTCGACTTGAAACCCACAGGCGAATCGGAGGGTTCGGTGGGGTTTGCGACGGGCAAGCCGTCTCGCTCAGAGTATCGCCCGACCCGGATGACACTACTCTCCGATGGTAGAGTTCGAGAGATGGGGATAAAGGGTAAGGAAGGTCTCGAATTTCCATGCGAATCCTGATGAGGGAAAAATCGAATGGTGGCTTTCTGCTTCGGGCGTGACGATGAAGAAGAATTTTCATTGGTAACCGGGTCGGGGCAGTCCAACAACCCATTCTGCAGGTTGGTCGGCGCCGATGCTGGCGTCGTGTCCACCTCAGGTCTCGTATCTGGGGTTTGAGACAACCCTCTCAGCCGCGCCATCCTGCCTTGGGTCTGCGTTCGACGAGGCTCGTGTGACGAAGGAGGGGAGGTTGATGACTCGGAGGAGCGATTCTGGGAACGCAGGTCGAGTTCAAAACCGCGATAGCCTGGGAACAAGACAGAACTGTAGCGGGCGAGGGTCGATGAGGATGGTTCAGAGTCGGGACATGGGGCCGGGTCATTGGTCCCCACAGGTGGAAGAGCAGATTCGGTACTGGTGGAGGCAGATGACGCGGGAGAAAACCAAGATACTCGACTACTAAAGGTGTGTCGACGGGCGATCCGTTGTTGACTGTTGGTATTAGAGGCTGAGGATGACGAGGAGGATTGAGAGGAGAAATGATTTTGGGTATACGCGCGCAGTTGGCTAAGGCGGCGGAGGGGCCCCGAACGAGCGTCTGATGGGAAGTTCGACGAGGCGGAGGCGGAAACGGATGCAGACATTCGGTTGGGTCCAAAATTAATTGGTTGCCTGAGGAGAGGAGAGAGAGGGAAAAAAAAAAAAAAAAAAAACAAGACAAAAAAAAAGACAATTATTCACCCCGGGCGAAAGGGTTAAAAAAAGGAGGAAAAATAACTTGCAATAATATAAAAAATAAACAGAATAATGATACTGAATCTATCAGTAAAACAAAATATTAAAAAAAATAATAAAATAAAAAGAAAGAAGAAATCGATCAAGGTAGTAATAATAATAATAATAACAATAAATACACTGGGAGCTTCGTCTGATCTGCGCAACCACCCTATATTGGGATCTCCCTTAAGACAATATCCGATCGGATCACGAAAGTGGGTTTTCTAGTCAGAAAGCGTGACGTACTACAGGGATCCAAGGGTGAAATCGTAGGGAGTAAATACGGAGTAAGAATAAAATCATAAAAAGATCAAAGCACGGGTGTGCAGAGGAAGGTTGCAAGAGCTTTAAAAGGATCAAAGCGATGCTCTAGTGATTTGAAAAACAGACACTAGACCAGAAGAGGGGGAGAGGCGACAAAGGCCAGAATTGAGAAAAAAAGGGGGGGAGGGCACGATTGTTGTTGGCAAAGATGGCAAGTAGCTTAAGTATGCGAGTCAGATGGTAAGATCTGCCAGTGGGGCATCTGAATGGGATGGTATGGATTGGTAGGTAATAGGTATGCGTGAAGTTGTCTCTATCTGAACGTATGGACCAACCCCCTCAAAATAACAAACACGCGATCTCGTCGGTGAGCAAAAAGTACTATCTATTTTCCTCGTCCCTTTGCTTCAGGATTCGGCATGGAATGGTGATAGAAGGATCTCTCAAGGGCTGATTTGGCGGAGAGAAAACAGTTCGCATGCTGCGCAACAACAACAAAACAATCATAATTTAAGATTGTATGGATTTTTCTGTTCCCGCAGTAAGCTTCCTTCCGCCGTGGATCATCATGCAGTTGACAGGCCCGGAGTACATCTGAAGGACATCCTTGCGGTATCACAGAGTTTCGCGACATTCTTACTGGAACATGCTGAGATAAGAGTCTTAGTCAGTTTCCCAGAAGAGTTCCTAGTTATTGAATCCATCAGCAAATCAGCAAAACTACGCGAAGTCCTTCAAGAGATTGGTGGCAAGTTCTCCGATTTTCGCATTGGTCCCTTTATGGCTGGTTGCTAAGACCGTGGACGCTTAAGATATCGTCCTATACTAGACTAGGGCTGCTCCGCAGTTGGTGTCGGGTCTTAATTTGCGGGGCAACACGAGGAAGGGATAACATGCAACAAGCCATTCCAATCATCGTTCGCAGGTATTCGACCTGAACTCTCGTTGTCTGGAGGTACAGCCTTATTACTTATTACTTACTTAAGATGGCGGCTTCATGTGACCCTCTTGGGCCACCGCCTCACGTGGTAAACGGGCAACATTCAGCAGTGTGAGAGCATTTCATGGGCTGAATACATCATGTCGGTTATATGGGAAAGTAATTACCTACGTGGATCACTCAATGTGGATGGGTCTCGGTGGAAGTAACTCGTTATGGCATGTTCAACGGTTAGCTGAGATGATGGGTCCCTTTTTTGTACCAATTAGTTCTTCCGATTCTCCAATACTCCCGAATCCCGAAGCCGACTGACCAGACCGCGGAGACCGCCTTCTTCTTCTTCCTTTTTTTTTTTTTCCCTTCCCCTCTTGGCTCCAAAGTGGGCTATTATGACGTATGACCACGTCTGATTAATGTTTATAGGAGTCAAGTGCTAACCCGAGGGCGGAGGTTCCATTGCCGATCGGCAGCGACCAAGCCTGCATATTATCCAAGCATCTGGACAAACTACTGTTAGAATTACCACGAGCTTAAGCAAGCTCAGGCAAACTGAGATTATCTTACAGAAGACAACCCGTTCCACAAGGTACAACGTCTAAAAGAGAATGATTACTTAAATATATATAAGAGATGCTTGGTGGTGCATGGGAACCACCCGCTATGGCTAACAGTCCGTTGGTCATTCATCCTTTGTCCGGTGATCATGTCGCATCACTCGTCAAGGGGTGGCCTCCGGTGTACAGACGATATTTGGTAAGATAGGTGTGATATGAGTGAGCTTCGAGGTTTGTGAGAATATCTATATGCAACTTATATATATATATATATGTTCTATTAAATACTGGTATCATATGGGAAGTACTAATCAGTCTCCGGACACAGGTCTTTCTCAGTTGTGATGACCAAGGAATAGGTGGCGAAGTTGTTATTATTGTCGAGAACTGAGTCAGACGGTCCTCCCCCCGTGACCGTGAGAATGATTCTCACAACCGTGAGTGTCATGTCGAACCCTTAAGTTTTGCCGGGTGGATCAGCGGGTAGCCCCATGATTAAACCAGGGAGGGTTATACTTTGCTCATCCATTGTTGGTGGGGGAGGGTTGCCAGGATTGTATGATAAAGATTGTTGTGATGCCCAGTACGTGATTGATATGTAGAATTAGCTTGGGCATTTTCGGAATGGTGGGTCGATCAAATTGAAATATGTGATGGAGGACAGACTACTACTCAGAGATATAAGGTAGCATACAGAGTACATACTGTACATCCTGTACATGATCAACAATGACAAACAAATTGAAACAGGTGGAGGTATGTCCACATGACCGTACCATACACAAAGCAGTTGTTTATATCTATTTGATATACTCTAGTAACAATGAAAGATATAATCAAACCAGGGAGGAAAAAGAGGGAAAGAAAAACCAAAAAAATGGAATTGAATTAAAAAATGATACAAAATCAATTCAATTATTGACATTCTTGAGGGCAATTGTCCGAAAATCTTAAATATTGTTGTTGTATTGTCGGTGACGGGAACTGATAAAGGGAGATGAGCTCTTGTCATTTCCCGCGTTATCATTTGCCCACACCTTCACTTGGGACCCGTATTGTCACTCATCACCCGTGCTCCAAGCTAAGGCGCAGGACTAACAGTAACTAAACTCGACCTCACCGTCCGCCATCTCTTTCTGGTCCTCTTCCCAACCACCACCACCACCAACTTCCCCCCCTCCCCTCCCTCTTCCTTCATTGTTCGATCCCCTCTATTCTGGGTAAGACCCTGGGGTCTTTTCTACACTAATCTCGAATTCGGACCGACTATAATATCAAAGAAAAGTCGCCTGCCTATCACGCGCCATTCTTTGTGCTCCCGCAAGCTTCAATTCCCATCGGGCTATATGCAGAGCCTCCCATCCGTCTCTTTGTCTCGTCACCAACCGATTCCCATCGCATCCCGCATTGCTCCATTTTCCTGACCCTGTCTCTCGGTAGAGGCCAACAAAGAACCCATCGTTCGAGGTCCTTCCTGGGAACCGGATATTGCCCTGGGACGAAAGGAAGGTTGTCTTTCGCCGGTCGGACTGACAACGTTGGTTTCGTTTCCGTTCGCTTTTAGACTTGTCGCTTGTGGGGCCGGTGTCTGGTCTTACAGGCCTGTAATATTAGAGGCATGAGTGGGATCGCGAGTGCGTGTTTATCCTGTCTCTCGACAGTTGACCGCTGGTGTCATATCACCGCCTGTCTCGGGCCTATCGGCGGTCGCTCGAGGGATGGAATTTACGAGACAACCTTAGCAGATAACGAGCGGGAAGCAGTTTCCGACTTGTTAGGCTACCTTGAAAATGTATGTTCGTTCGATCACCGTCTCCGTGATTTTATGTATCCCTGTTTTGATCTCTTGGCGTGATTTTGATTCTAACTCAACCGACCCGATAGAGAGCCGAGACCGACTTCTTCAGAGGTGAACCGCTTAGCGCTTTAAGTACACTGGTATACTCCGATAACGTCGACCTTCAACGAAGTGCCAGTTTGACATTTGCTGAAATCACGGAGAGAGGTGGGTGAATCTCGAGGTTCAATGATCTTCGCACGGCTAACTCCCGCCTTCATCGCAGACGTGCGCGAAGTTGATCGGGATACCCTCGAACCCATCCTTTTCTTGTTACAAAGCTCCGATATTGAAGTGCAACGTGCGGCTAGCGCTGCTCTGGGAAACCTCGCTGTAAATGGTTGGTCTCATTTTCGATGACGGCAACGACAATCGCTGACAGATATAGCGGATAACAAGGTATTGATTGTCGCCCTCGGAGGGCTGGCCCCTCTAATACGGCAGATGATGTCGCCCAATGTCGAAGTCCAATGCAATGCAGTCGGTTGCATTACGAATCTAGCTACGCATGAGGACAACAAGGCCAAGATCGCTCGGTCGGGTGCGCTGGGACCGTTGATTCGTCTGGCGAAATCCAAGGATATGCGTGTACAACGGAATGCGACGGGGGCCTTGCTAAACATGACACATTCTGGTGAGTAGACAATGTGGGAGCCTGCGGTTGGTTCTTCATCCTTCTCTGACGGCGGTATAGATGATAACCGACAACAATTGGTCAACGCTGGCGCGATTCCCGTCTTGGTTCAACTGCTTTCTTCCTCCGACGTTGATGTACAATACTATTGTACGACTGCTCTCAGCAACATCGCTGTCGATGCGTCAAACCGAAAAAGACTTGCCCAAACCGAGTCCCGATTGGTTCAGTCACTGGTTCATCTCATGGATTCATCCACCCCTAAAGTCCAATGCCAGGCCGCGCTGGCTCTTCGCAATCTGGCTTCGGACGAGAAATACCAACTCGAAATCGTGCGCGCCAAAGGTCTTCCCCCGCTCTTGCGCCTCTTGCAGTCTTCCTACCTTCCCCTCATACTCTCCGCCGTCGCATGCATTCGCAACATCTCTATTCACCCGCTTAACGAATCCCCCATTATCGATGCGGGCTTTCTGAAGCCACTGGTGGACCTGCTTGGCTCGACGGATAATGAAGAGATCCAGTGCCACGCCATTTCCACGCTCCGAAATCTTGCCGCCAGTTCGGACCGTAACAAGGAGCTTGTCCTCCAAGCGGGTGCGGTCCAGAAATGCAAGGACCTGGTCCTGAAGGTTCCTCTCAGCGTCCAGTCGGAGATGACTGCCGCTATCGCTGTTTTGGCCCTCAGTGATGAGCTCAAACCCCACCTTCTGAATCTCGGCGTTTTTGACGTTCTGATCCCTCTGACGGAGTCTGAAAGCATTGAAGTGCAAGGGAATAGTGCTGCGGCCCTGGGCAATCTTTCCTCCAAGGGTAAGTTATGAGCAGTTCTGTATGCGTCCCGCATTTGCTAATCTGACACAGTCGGCGATTATTCCATATTTGTTCGTGATTGGGCGGATCCCAATGGCGGTATCCACGGCTATCTTAAGCGGTTCCTCGCCAGCGGCGATCCTACGTTCCAACACATTGCCATCTGGACTCTCCTTCAGCTGTTAGAGTCAGAAGACAAGAGACTAATCAGTTATATTGCCAAATCCGATGATGTCGTGCAGATGGTCAAGTCGATCTCCGACAAGAACATCGAGTCCGACGAGGAGGATCAGGAAGATGGTGAGGGAGAGGTAATTGCGCTGGCACGACGATGCCTCGAATTTCTTGGTAACGGCCCCCGACAAACGCTTGTGGAAGCTTAATTAATCCAAGCACCGTCACTTCCTTTAATGATTTATCCTTATCGTTTCCTTTCCCACTCGTCTATAGTTGACCTTGTGTTTTACACATTCACTTTACGTTCTCCTAGGTGTTCAGCGGGCATTTGATTCAGTGTCACTTTCTTGCTTCAGCGAGCATCCGATGTGATAGGAATAATATCGGGATCCGTCCTTGTGGCCGTTTCATCCCCCGGCCTACTTTCTCAAGCTGTATGCTTACATTGTTTGTATGTACTTTGATAAATGCTGTGGTTGTTAGACCAGTTCTGGTCGTCTATTTGCTTGCCGTGATACCTGGATTTGTATGTTGCATTAACTACATCCATTGCTACATTGAACTACCGTTTTTTGTCTTGGTAATTTTCCTAACGGTCCAGCTGGACCCACCGGGGACGTGCTACTAAGATGCTTAAGTGGGTCGAACCCGGTTGGAGGCCAGTCGATCCTCACGGCAAATCAAACGGTTCTGGTGGGTCAGGAAAACATATCACACTGGGTACTTACTGGATACCATCCATCCTTCTCATTACCTGTACGAAACGAATATGCTATAACCTCATGAATTCAAAATACGACAATATTGCAGATTTTTCAATACCTTCTGCAATATTTATTGCCACGGACATGATGTTAAGAGGGCTTCTTGCTCTCTAAAATATATAGTAGGATCGAGTATTCATAAAGAAGAAAATCAATGACACCAGAGACCCAGCATTCATCCTTCATTTGCTAAGATCCGTATCGCAATATCTTGCGTTCTCTGTACTATATATAGTACTCCAGGAGCCTTTTGCCCTAACACCACCCACCATGGTATCATTCAACCTTAGATTTACCATTGGCAGTTAGTTAACCCTTGACTAGAAT
Source organism: Aspergillus caelatus (assembly GCF_009193585.1). Classification (NCBI taxonomy): domain Eukaryota; kingdom Fungi; phylum Ascomycota; class Eurotiomycetes; order Eurotiales; family Aspergillaceae; genus Aspergillus; species Aspergillus caelatus. The sequence goes on from NW_022475273.1 coordinate 305,725, forward strand.
GTGTCGCAGACATCAATATACTACCTCGAAGCAGATAGAACTACCAAATTGGTTCTATCATAAAGGGGAGGGTAATTTCTTTGCAGGAATAGGATGGCAAAGATATTGGGATAGTTACCCTTATTCCCAAACTTGGAGAAACCACTAATATAGTACTCCCCGGAGTATTAGGTATCATCCTCACAAATTTCAGAAGGAGAGGTCGGAGATTAAGGAGAATAAAAATTATCGAATCCATATTCAGTTCCCTTTGCTTTTCTTCATTCATTGATCTCTGAATATCTACTCTGGAGCACATGCTCCCACTTAGCTAGGTCAATTCGCCGTGGAGAGAGAGAGAGAGAGAGAGAGAGAGAGAGAGAGAAACAGTCACATGTTGATATATATTGATGGATCAACTAGATATCAGTGGATTTTGTAGGGGCTACCCTTGTTGACCCAATATATTTACGGTTTTAAGGATACCATAGATGGGAATTATGGGTATTTGGAGAGTGAAGATTAAAAGCAAGGGAGTCAGTTCTGTCTTTTATCTAACCTGGTGGCTTTTAGGGTACTGGTATAGGTTGAGTGAGATCTGTGAGTATATACTGGGAAATGAAGGTAGCTGGAGCTTAGGGGTGATAGTGATATATATTTAGAGCAACGAACAATAGAAGAAAAAAAAA